>NC_038254.2:34829401-35140269 GCF_000004515.6 Glycine max | reverse complement strand
ACAATATAAATGCTATTTTTGAATAATATTTATATTATTTAGTTGAAATTTTTATACTAAAATTAATGTTAACTAATATTTATAAAATAAGGTTAAATATCATTTTTACATAATTATATAATAAATATTTTAATATTAATTTATTAAATATACTTTTATTACAAAAATCTTACATACGGAAGAATATCATAACTTAAATTAATTTTTATAGTGTTATTTTTTTTTTACATAAATACATTTGAATAAATTGTATAAGATTTGTTTCTCATACTTGTTTCCTTTTAGTATAATAAAAAAGTTTAAATATTTGAAATTATCTTGATTAAAGCATATACATGTGTGATAATAATTAATTTATTTAAATTTAAATATAAAGATATGCTTGTTCTAATTACCTTGATTATATTTAAATGATTTTTATGAACTAAAAAATAGGAAAAAAAAATGTTTACAATTTTCTCTCAAATGCATAATATTTTTCTCTCTAACTTGTTTACTATAAAGAAAGTCAAGACAAAAATAAAGTAAATTATATTTAAGAATTTCATTAGATATTTTTGTTCTAATCTTCATAAAAGATATATTTTTTCTAATGTTGAATGAAAGATAATTACGATATAATTTATCAGATATAATTATATCATATTATTTTATTAGATAAATTTAAAATTTGTTAGATAATATTTAATTACAATTGGTTAGAAAATATTTTATTAAATTCAATTAAATGAATTGTCTAATGTAATGATGTAAGTCATCTTCCATTACATGATGAGATAATACATAAGTGAATTGAGTATGATTTAATTTTAAGTCACATTGAAATAACGACTATTAATAATTAGTTGTTACTAGTGCACTAGATAGTACAAGTAAGTCATTTTTGTTATATTTTAGGATAAATAGCCATTTTCATCCCTGAATATATAAAGCACTAACAAATTCGTCCTCGAAAGATAAAAATTCAAATTTTAGTCCCCAAAAGTGAAAAAAGTGCGACAAATTCATTCATTCATTCATTAACTTGTATCCGTTACCGTTAATGAAAGAGTCTGCGTGACACATTTAAGGACAAATTTGTTAGTGCTCTCTTAATTTTGTTGCTACCTAATGTTGTCACATTAGAAATTTCAGAGCAATATGTTTATTAATCAATATTATGTTTGTTTTAACTTATGTTTGTTTTCTTATTTTTAAGTTTTTATTGTAATATTATGCTTGCAACGATTAAAAAAGGAGGGAAGATGAAGATTAAAATATATTTTGGATAAATAGTCATTTTCGTCTTTGAATGTGTAGAGTGTTGACAAATTCGTCCCTGAATATGCCACGTAGGCGACTCTTTCACTAACGGTAACTGATGAAAGTTCATGGATGAATAGATTTGTCATATTTTTTTCACTTTTGGGAACTAAAATTTGAATTTTTATCTTTCAAGAATGAATTTGTCAATGTTCTATACATTCAAGGATGAAAATAGTTATTTATCCTATATTTTATTCAATCATTTTACACAATGTTATTCTATGAGACTCCTCTCTTGTATTTTGAACTCTATGATATTTGACCTTATCAAGTTGATGTCACTTGCATTTCTCCTCAAATCTTTTCATCTAAGAATTTTGGATATATTGTATTATAGCTTTCTTGTCGTAGCTAATGATTCCCTTGTGGAAGAATGCAAAGAGGAGACCGAAGATACTAGAGTTACGTATAACGATGGATAAAGATTTCATATATCCTAATTCGAAGTCACCATGTGTAAGGGAGTTAATGATCAATGTATTGGTAGGAATTGTGAGTAGGGGTGAAAATATGGGCCAAGATCCATTGGCATGTTTCTTAAGCCTGCGGACTGTGCGGATAACAAACCTTTTTTTCTTTTAAAATTTGCATAACTATAGGAAAATTTTGGCTTGACTTGTGAAACCCAGAGACTACGTGGGCTAAAATTGTGGGCTTATGGGCTAGCTTGCGAAATCCTCAAGATATGTTAAGATCTTGATCTTTAATTTGGAAGGTTCAAACATTTGATGTTGTTATAAATCTTGGTATAATTTAGTTACAATGTTGATATATTTTAATTTAATAGATTTTAACTTAAAAATGAAAGGAAAACAAAAAAAAATCTTCTAATTCCATAGATTTTCTTTTTTAATTTTTTTATATTATTATTGAGTCTGTAGACCAATCTATTTATCTGCAAACCATTTATCTCACAAATCGGGTTTATTCGGCCATATAAAACGTGGGGTTCGCGAGCTAGACTTTAAACGAATTGGACTAGCCTGTATATTTACCCCTAACTACCCCTAACTGTGAGTCATAGGGAGGTTTGGAGAGGGGTAATAAGGGTTACATTAGTAAGGAAAAACATGGGTTCAAATCCTTCCCAATATGCATACTTTATTAATTACTAACATTTATCAATAAAAAAATACATAGCAGACTAAATGGGTAACATTTGCACACACAATAACTTATTTAATATATTTTTACACATAGGGACAAAATTGAAAATTCACAACATATCTAAATTATATATTTAATCAAAGATTATCCATTAAATAATTTTTTATTATTAATACACAACTGTTCAAAATATTAAAAAAATACATTAAACTGGATTGGGATGACACATAATGTAATCCAAACCCATCCTAAAAAAATACATGAATTAATAATTAATTTTTTAATCCTTAAACTTTTTTAAAATTCAATTTTTAGTCCTTAAATAAAAGTTTATGTGGTCAAGATTCGTCAACTTTTTCGAAATTCATTTTTTAGTTCCTAAACAAAAATTTGATTTGTCAAGGTCCTTTAACATTTTTTTCATTAAGGTTTTATCCTAAACTTTTTTGAAATTTGGTTTTTAGTCTCTTTAATCTCATTAAATAAATAAAATAATGGATTCAAACTTTTGTTTAGGAATTAAAAACTGAAATTTCTAAAAGTTTAAGATTCTAGATCGGTCAAATAAAAATTTAAGAACTAAAAATCTTAATGAAAAAAAGTTGAAGGATCTTAACTACTCAAACTTTTATTTATGGACTAAATATCAAATTTCAAAAAAATTTAAAAACTAAAAATTTAATTAACCCAAAATACATTAGGTTTATTTTCAGACCTCAAAGTTTTTCAAATCAACCTCGGGTCATGCTTCCCCTACCTCATTCGTGGAATCAATTAAAAATAATTTAAAAAATTAAATTATTGTCCAGTACAAAGAAATTGTTACTCTCATAAGAGTTGTGGAAAATTCTATTAATAATTGGATAACTTCTTGCTCTAATCAATAAATTGATGACGTGACAACTTTTACTTTATACTTAAATAAAACATAATTATATTATATTTATTATTTTAGCAAGTTGATTATATAAGATAATATATAGTTAGAATTGAAATTAATAATAGTTAAATATTTTTAAATTTGTAAAATACTATAATTAAAATTCACAGCAAATACATATTCTTAAATTTATAAATTATATAATTGATTTATAATAAATACTTTGAATTATAATATAAAATTATTTAAAAAAAGTTAATAATTTGAAATGAAGATACGAAACAGTAGTTTAAGACGTTTGTGATAAATATTTATAATTTAATATCATATGCGTGCTTCATTTTTGTGTTATCGGTGTATGCCTGTTTCAATTGTAACCTGTAGATGTGTCCTTAGGGATGGACTAGTTTGTTCAAGTTTATTTTTTTAAAAAATAAAATAAGCATTTTATGATTTTCTGAAGTGTTTTGTAAGCTATTTTTTTCTTAAAATAAGTAATTTTTTATTTTCTAAGAAATAAATCCTTATATGCTTCTTTAAAAAGTGTTTATATAAAAAATGTTTATTTTAAATTTGTTTTCTTTTTAAGTTTAAATAAATTCATCCATAATTAATATTAATACTACTATATCAAATACTTGTTTGATTTGTATAAAACCATGACATTGTAATTTTATGTATCTCAATGTTTTTTTCTTTCTTTTAATTCTCTCACCAATGTACCAAAGAAACTGACTAGAAAATATGTATGTTTGCTTCCAGTTATTTATAGAAACAGCACAACTTAAATAAATAAAAGTGAAGGGGAGTTGTTACGTGCACCCAGCAAAATTGCTCGGACACCCAGCAAACAGTGAACGAATAATTGCCCTTCCACGAAGACTCTTTTTGGAAGAACTTTCTTTCGGAACCATTCTGAAAGACACTTTTTTTGAAAAATTTTCGGAAGAACCTTCTTTCGAAAGAAGATGGTGTGATTCCGGAAGAACTCCGGAATACGTTCCGGAAGAACGTGTTCTGGAATGTTTCCGGAAGAAGGGTCTTCCGGAAGGCAACCTTCTTCCAGAAGAAGGTTCTTCCGGAAATTATTTTTTTTATTTTAAAAATGCTTGTTTTTTGTAATTATTTAATTTTAATAAATAAATTACATTATAAAATAAATAATATTATTATACATAAATAATTAGTGAATATAATTATGACTAATATTTGTAATTCCTTTTTTACGCGCATGTAAATGTAAATATTAATTTGTGTGACAATTTAGTATAATTTAAATCATAAAAATTAATTAATTCGTATATTTTATAAAAAGTATAAAATATTTATTATGATAACATTTAATTTGTATTACAAAAGTTAATATATAATAAAAAAATAATTATAATTTTATAACAACGTCAAGTAAAAATAAATTTCATTTTATAATAATAAGTAAAAATAAAATAATATTTAATGCATATGTAGTTTTCTTTAAATTTACTGTACTTTCTTTTTTATTTACACCCTTCCATTCCTCCCATTTCACCTGCATCCTTCCTTTTTCATGTTCTTGCTGTTGTTATCCTTCCATAAAAAGCTTTGAAGATTTGGTGGTCCCGTGAAGTAGCTGTTCTGTATTTGAAGATTTGGTGGTCCCGTGAAGCAGGTGTTCCGTATTTGAAGTTTTGTTAGTCGTTGGTCTTCCTATTTCGTCGGAGGTACGCATTTATGGGTATTTTTTGCGTTTTCTGGGTAGTTTTTAGAGAAGATAAATAGTAAAAAGCTATTTCCGGAAGAAATTTTAACTAGAGGAGGAAGTAGTTCCGGAATGAGAATGTTGGATTTCCGGAAGAAGTTCTTTCGGAAGTTACTAAGCTCAATTCCGGAAAAAGTGGTTCCGGAAGTGTTTTCCGGAACTACTTCTTCCAGAATTGGCATTAGTAACTTCCGGAAGAAGTTCTTCCGGAATGTTACATTATTAACAAATTTTTTTAATTCTGTTTCAAAATTTATATATATATATATATATATATATATATATATATATATATATATATTCAATTGTGGATAATTGATTTAATTAGGTATAATGATTTGGTATAATATTAAATGATTTAGGTAACATAATTGTATTTTGTTGTAGTAGAAAAATGTTTTATTAGTTGTTTATTATAGTGTTAAGTTTAGTTTAAGTAAATAATGTAGTTATAAATTTAGAATGTATTTGTATTAGTTGTTAATATGTTTGTTAGTTAATTTGTAGTGAATTTGTGGATGTGGTTACATGATAATTTGAATATAGTTTTGTATGATGTATATGTCCTGTTAATATGTTTGTTAGTTAATATGTACTAAATTTTTGGATGTGGTTATATGATAATTTGTATGTACTTCTGTATGATGCTTATGTTCTTAAGATGGACGAAGATCAATGGACGTATGACTGTGCGATGTCACAAGAAGTTGATATGGATTATGATTATGATAATGAAGAAGAATGTGGTGTGAATGAACCACGTGTTGATTGTTCAAATGCTTTTAATAAGTCTTAGGTAATGATGTTAATTAGTTTGAGTCATTTGGTTGAATTGATGTTTTGTATAAAAATTAATATGTTGGGGTTGCGTTGTAGGTATTTGGTACTCGAGATGATGTTTTGCAGTGGGCTCGAACAGTTGCCCATGAAAATGGATTTGTTGCAGTGATTATGAGGTCTGACACTGATACCGGTAGCAAAGGAAGAAGTTCATTTGTCTTAATTGGGTGTGAAAGGAGTGGTACGTATAAGTCTAGAAATAAAGAATTCGTTAGAAAAGACACTGGGAGTAGGAAATGTGGTTGTCCCTTCAGGCTTCGTGGGAAACCAGTGCATGGAGGGGAAGGTTGGATGGTGAAGTTGATCTGTGGGATTCACAATCATGAATTGGCCAAGTCCTTAGTTGGACATCCATACGCTGGGCGATTGAGTAAGGATGAAAAGAAAATTATTGCTGATATGACAAAGTCGATGGTAAAACCAAAAAACATCTTGCTAACGTTGAAGGAACACAATGCCAACAGTTGCACCACGATAAAGCAAATTTACAATGCAAGAAGTGCATATCGTTCTTTAATAAGAGGAGCTGGCACCGAAATGCAACATCTAATGAAGCTTCTCGAACGTGATCAATACATTCATTGGCATAGATTGCAGGATGAAGTTGTGGTGCATGATCTGTTTTGGTGTCACCCAGATGCAGTAAAGTTATGCAATGCATGTCATTTGGTGTTTTTTTATAGACAGTACCTACAAAACAAACAGGTACAGACTCCCACTACTTGACTTTGTTGGGGTGACACCAACGGCGATGACATTCTCTGCAGGGTTTGCATATCTGGAGGCTGAGCGTGTTAATAATATTGTATGGGCTTTGAAACGATTTTGAGGCCTATTCTTAAGAAACGATCGCCTCCCTATTGTTATTGTCACTAACAGGGACCTAACACTTATGAATGTTGTTAAAACTGTGTTCCCGGAGTGTACAAATTTGTTGTGCAGGTTTCATATCGATAAGAATGTGAAGGCAAAGTGCAAATCTTTAATCGGTGAAAAAAATGTCTGAGACTATGTAATGGATAACTGGGGTACTTTGGTTGATTGTCCGTCCGAACAGCAGTTCCATGAGTCACTTCAGAAGTTTCAAGTTGCTTGTTCGCCTTGGCCGATGTTCATTGACTATGTTAACGACACATGAATTATCCCCCACAAGGAAAAATTTATTACAACATGGACGAATAAGGTCATGCATCTAGGCAACACAACAACAAACAAATATTAAGAACTAATTTTATTTGTTAGGATGTGGATTATTAATAAATGGTATTTAATTGTTGTATATTTTTCATGTTTGTTGTGTATTTTAAATGTAGGGTTGAATCAGCTCATTGGGCTCTAAAAAGACTACTACAAAATAGTCTTGGAGACCTATGTAGTGTTTGGGATGCCATGAACAACATGATCACACTACAACACGTTGAAATTAAAGCATCCTTTGAAAGCAGTACGCATGTGGTTGGCCATCTATTTAAAAAAACCTTATACAAGAGGCTTCTTGGGATGGTTTCAAGGGACGCTTTAAATCATATTGCTTCTGAGGTTGTCCGTCTATGTTATCTCGGCAACAATCCCTCTTCTTGTGGTTGTGTGATGAGAAGCACCCATGGTCTTCCTTATGCATGTGAGCTTTCTAGGTATACTGTTGGCAGCATCCCAGTGGAGTCAGTCCATATTTTCTGGAGGAGACTTTGCTTTTCATACCAAGGGTTATGTGAGGCCGAAGTCAGCATCAAGGAAGAGATTGAGATCATATCTAAAAGGTTTGACGAGAAAACACTAAAGATGCCCTGATCACAACTCTATGTGCCCTGAAGAGTAAACCTGAAGAGTAAACTTTGAGAAATTGCATACCCTGATCACACCTCTATGTGCCCTCCTCCGTCAAAGGTCAACACTAAAGGTGCACCGAAGAAACCGATGAAAAGAAGTCAAAGATCCACAAAGCGTGATTCGTCTTACTAGGAGTATGTTGATGCTTTTCATTCTGTTCAAAGCAGCAACTCTCCAGTCAAACGTAGTGCATCATGTTCTGAACCGCCTCAGCCAACAAGGATCATCCCGATGTTGGATCAATTTGCGCCATTCATTCAAGGTTTCATTCGTGACGTTGTGGATGTGAAAGCGGACGGTAACTGTGGATATCGGTCCATTGCCGCTTTATTAGGTATGGGGGAAGATTTGTGGCCGTTAGTGCATGAGGAGATGAACCTCTTCGGTGGCACAGAGAGATTTGAACAATTAAAGTTGTCTCTGCTTGTTGATGGGTTTTCGAAGGTATGTTTTTAGGTTAATTTTTTTAATAACAAACTTTAATAAACTTACATGTGTATGTTTGGTTGATTCAGGTTACATGTGTAAAATGATGCCTAACTAATCTATGAAATGTCCTATCTATCTCAAGATCAAAGGGTTGTAAGTCAGATGGATTGCCTCTAGTCATACACTACATTCAGCATGCACACAACTAGTTGCCTTGTCATGTAAATAAAGGTGTAGGTTTGAACTACAGCTACCCTCAAATGATATCCAAATGACTTGAAATTTTGTGAGCAACCTTATAAAATGATGAGAAGATAGCACAAAAAATTTCAGACAAAAATTTACCTAACAATTTCTGTGCAGGTGAATCTTCTTCCACAGGTAATTCTGATTTGCAGAAGCAGCACATTCCCCCTCTTCCATTCCCTCCAAGAGCAGTTTCCAACAAAAAAATGGAAGAGGCAGAGAAAGAGATCTTGGAAACGTTTAGAAAAGTAGAGGTAAACATACCTCTGTTGGATGCAATAAAGCAAATTCCAAGATATGCCAAATTCTTGAAGGAGCTGTGCACTAATAAGCGGAAGCTTAAAGGAAGTGAACGAATTAGCATGGGCAGAAATGTCTCCGCATTGATTGGTAAATCTGTTCCTCAAATTCCTGAAAAATGCAAAGATCCAGGTACATTCAGCATACCTTGTATCATAGGGAATAGTAAGTTTGACAATGCCATGCTAGATTTAGGAGCTTCTGTTAGTGTTATGCCTCTGTCTATTTTTAATTCTCTATCTCTAGGCCCCTTGCAGTCAACTGATGTGGTAATTCATTTAGCTAATAGAAGTGTTGCCTACCCTGTTGGTTTCATAGAAGATGTCTTAGTTAGAGTTGGTGAACTGATTTTCCCTGTTGATTTTTATATTTTGAATATGGAAGATGGATTTTCTCAAGGATCAGTTCCCATCATTCTAGGCAGACCCTTTATGAAAACTGCTAGAACTAAGATAGATGTTTATGCAGGCACACTGTCCATGGAGTTTGGTGATATAACTGTTCATTTTAATATTCTGGATGCTATGAAATACCCATCTGAAGATCTTTCTGTATCTCGTGCTGAAATAATTGACCATGTTGTTGATGAATACATGACTGATCTTTATTCTAATCTGCATGCCTCTCATTCTTCATGCATTGAGTCTGAAATTGTACTTGATCATATGTCTGAATTTGATGCTGAGAGTGAATCTGAAAGTGATATTGATTGCATGCCTGGTGGTGGTGTTTTACCTCTTGAGATTGATTTTATAGAGTCAGATAGGACTAACCATGTTTCAGGAAGTACACATACCTCTGACTTTCTTTATGAGGTAAAGGCTGAGAAACCATCTCCTTCTACCGCTGTCCAGCCGACCACACCAGAATTGAAGCCCCTGCCATCAAATTTAAAATACGCTTACTTGGATGATAGCAAGAGTTTTCCAGTGATTATATCTGCCTCCCTTGCAGATGAGCAAGAGGAGAAGTTGTTGTCAGTTCTCAAGAAGCATAAGAAGGCTATAGGCTGGACCCTGGCGGACATTCCTGGTATTAGCCCATCCACATGTATGCATCGAATAAATTTAGAGGATGGAGCTAAACCAGTAAGACAGCCACAGAGAAGACTCAACCCGGTGATTCTTGATGTAGTGAAGAAGGAGATAACCAAGCTTTTGCAAGCTGGAATCATTTATCCTATCTCCGACAGCCAATGGGTGAGTCCCGTCCAGGTAGTCCCGAAAAAGACTGGCCTCACAGTGATCAGAAATGAGAAGGAGGAGCTGATTCCTACTCGGGTGCAGAACAGTTGGAGAGTCTGCATTGACTATAGGAGGCTGAACCAGGTTACCAAAAAGAACCATTTTCCCCTGCCATTCATTGACCAGATGCTTGAACGCCTGGCAGGTAAATCCCACTACTGTTTCCTTGATGGTTTTTCTGGTTATATGCAAATTACTATTGCTCCTGAGGATCAGGAAAAGACCACATTCACCTGCCCCTTCGGCACTTTTGCTTATAGGAGGATGCCTTTCGGCCTGTGCAATGCCCCTGGTACCTTCCAGCGGTGCATGATTAGTATTTTCAGTGATTTTTTAGAAAATTGCATAGAGGTGTTTATGGATGATTTCACTGTATATGGATCCTCTTTTGATGGTTGTTTGAGTAGTTTGGAAAAAGTTTTGAATAGATGCATTGAAACTAACCTTGTTCTAAATATTGAAAAATGTCATTTTATGGTTGAGCAAGGTATAGTTTTAGGCCACATTATTTCCAATAAGGGCATTGAAGTAGATCCTGCAAAAATTTCTGTTATTTCACAATTGCCTTACCCCTCTTGTGTGCGAGAGGTGCGATCTTTTCTTGGTCATGCAGGATTCTACAGGCGCTTTATAAGGGATTTTAGCAAAGTAGCCCTTCCACTGTCCAACTTGTTGCAAAAGGAGGTGGAGTTTGACTTTAATGACAGATGCAAAGAGGCTTTTGATTGCCTCAAAAGAGCGCTGACTACCACCCCCATCATCCAGGCACCCGATTGGACAGCCCCTTTTGAGCTTATGTGTGATGCATCAAATTATGCATTGGGGGTTGTCCTTGCTCAGAAAATTGATAAATTGCCCAGGGTGATATATTATGCTTCTAGGACTTTAGATGCTGCCCAAGCAAATTATACTACTACTGAGAAAGAGCTTCTAGCCATAGTTTTTGCTCTTGAAAATTTTCGATCTTATTTGCTTGGTACTCGCATTATTGTTTATACTGACCATGCAGCTCTAAAGTACTTGTTGAAGAAGGCTGATTCTAAGCCTAGGTTGATCCGATGGATGCTCTGGCTCCAAGAGTTTGACTTGGAGATCCGTGATAGGAGCGGAGCACAAAATCTAGTTGCTGATCATTTGAGTCGGATCGAACGTGTCTCTGATGCAGATTCACCTATTCGGGATGATTTCCCGGATGATCATTTGTATATATTGTATAGTATTTCTGACTCTCTTTCTACTCCCTGGTTTGCTAACATTGTCAATTATTTAGTTGCCTCTGTTTTTCCTCCCTTAGCATCTAAGGCCCAAAAAGATAAGATTAAAAGTGATGCTAAGCATTTTATTTGGGATGACCCCTACTTGTGGAAATTGTGCAGTGATCAGGTCATTAGACGGTGCATTCCAGATCATGAGACTGACTCAGTCCTGCAGTTCTGTCATTCTTCCGCACCGGGAGGTCATCTGGGTGTTCAAAGGACAGCTCGCAAAGTGCTTGATTGTGGTTTTTATTGGCCCACCATCTTTAAAGATGCGTGGAAGATCTGCAGCACTTGTGAGCAGTGTCAGAGAGCAGGAAATACACTTACATGGCGACAACAAATGCCTCAGCAACCTATGCTATTCTGTGAGGTGTTTGATGTCTGGGGTATAGATTTCATGGGTCCTTTTCCTGTCTCTTTTGGTTATGTTTACATTCTCCTTGCAGTTGATTATGTTTCAAAATGGGTGGAAGCCAAGCCCACTAGAACTAATGATGCTAAAGTTGTCGCAGACTTTGTCAGGTCTAATCTGTTTTGCAGGTTTGGAGTACCTAAAGCAATTGTTAGTGATCAAGGAACCCATTTTTGCAACAGGACAATGCATGCCCTGCTTAAAAAGTACGGGGTGGTACACAGAGTATCCACACCATACCACCCCCAGACTAATGGACAGGCAGAAATTTCTAACAGGGAAATCAAGAGAATTCTAGAGAAGATTATGCAGCCAAGCAGGAAAGATTGGAGTACCAGGCTTGATGATGCTCTCTGGGCACATCGGACTGCCTACAAAGCACCCATAGGAATGTCTCCTTATCGGGTTGTCTTTGGAAAGGCATGTCATCTTCCAGTGGAAATTGAGCACAAAGCATACTGGGCAGTGAAGACTTGCAACTTCTCTATGGATCAAGCTGGCGAGGAAAGGAAGTTGCAACTGAGTGAGTTAGATGAAATCCGCCTAGAAGCCTACGAGAATGCCAAGTTCTACAAAGAAAAGACCAAGAAGTTCCATGATAGCATGATAGTTAAAAAAGACTTCGTGGTTGGGCAAAAAGTGTTATTGTATAATTCTAGGCTTGGACTCATGAGTGGTAAGTTGAGGTCTAAGTGGATTGGTCCTTTTGTTGTTACTAATGTTTTTCCTTATGGTACAGTTGAGATCAAAAGCGACTCCACAAATAAGAGCTTCAAGGTCAACGGACATCGACTTAAGCCATTCCTCACGAACCCTTCTTTAGTGGACGTAGTGGTGGAAGAGACTTCCTTACTCCACCCTACTCTTCCTCCACCATGACTTAGGGAGTTTTTCTTTTCCTATCTCCTTCTTTGCTTTTATTACACTTGTCCGATTCTCTTTGATGATTTAATTGTTTTTAATCTTTTAATTGTGCTACATTGAGGACAATGTGTTGTTTAAGTATGGGGGGGAGTGTTCTTTGGTTTTGCTAGTTTTGATGGTTTTGTTAATTTGTTAGTTGTGTTAATTTGTTAATGTTGTTAGTTTCGTCGGATTTTTAGTTTAATATTTTGGGTCAATTTTGTGTGCACGTACGACTTTGCATGTTTTTCTTTGAATTATAGGATATGTTCAAGAAATGGGTAATTGTTTTGAAAATAAAAGTTCTTGACATTTTGTGACTTGAAATCCTTGATTCTTCTCTACATGTCATGATAGTTTTGAAAGCTCAATTTGAAAGTGATGATTTTACCTTTGTGAGAATTTGAGCCATCCATCATTATAATCATTTGGTGTGTTTTGCCCCATTGATTGCTTGCACAATAGCCTTGGCTTGATTCTTGTTGATGCGTCCTAATTCACATGCATATTTGGAAATGATTAAGGCAATTTTGTTCTTATAAGCTTCTAGCCAAATGGACCTACCTTGAATTAATTCCTTTGATAGCCCTTTTGAGCCTTGTTTCCCTTTCCTTGTTTTGAAGCTCACTACAAGCCTTAAGTGAAAAACCATGATATTACCATATCCTTAAGGAATTTTGGAGCTTTGGAATTGTTTTGGGAATAAGTGTGGGGGGTTTTTGTTTCATTGGACAACTTGTTTTGTTGGCTATGCTTCATGATGTATTTTGGGCCATACTTGATGTACATTGTATATTGGTTAAATGTTGGACAGGCTGAATGAAATGTTGTTTCTCAAAGGCTAAAGAGTAAAAAAAAAAAAAAAAAAAAAATCGAAAAAAAAAAAAATTCGAAAAAAAGAAAAAGAAAAGCAATAAAGTTGAGTGAATAAGATCTTAAATGGCACAAGAATGATGAAACTCTTGGTTCTACTCTTCATGTTTAATTTTTATCTTTACTTCTTTTTATTTTCTTATTTTTCTTAAAATGCACTTACTCCCCTTTGCTCCTCTATTCCTTTGGGATTTAGCCACTTATTCCATATTTCTCCATACCTTGTCCTTGGCCCCATTACAACCTTAAAAGACCTTTTGATCCTCATGTGCTTGTGTTTATGGGTTGATTGTCAATTTTAGAATCTTGCCAAGTTTATGTGGTGTTTGCTTTCATGGGTGCTTTGAGGGTAAATAGTAGCCTAGACACTTGAGAGATAGAGTGTATATCTTGTGAGGCTTTATCACTTTTCATTCTTGAGCTGATTAACTATTTTGCCATGATTGGGTTGCTTGGATGATTTTCATGAATGTCTTGACTTTTTGGATCTCCTTATGTTAGATGTTACCCATTCCTTTCATTCCTTGATGTTCATTTAGAAATATGTGAATGTTTTTGTTTGTCTCCCTCTGATATCCTTGGATTTTGTTCTTTGTTTCATTTTGCCCAGGAGTGCAAAAGGCTAAGTATGGGGGGTTTAAAATTTGATCGAGGCCGTACCCGAATCAAATAAACATGAAAATGCAGTAACTAGGAAGTGATCCTAGGTCGTTTCCCAACGAGCAGTGACAAGCCAAATGTTCATAATATACTTGCAGTAACAGTAACAATGGGGGGGGGGGGGTTTGGTTGTTTGGTAATTAAAGAGCAAAACAAATAAAATGGAATACGAAACTACTAATACTAAAAACGGGTTGTTTCCTCTGATTCAGAAGCCACTCTCTTATCCTGGGTTATGGAGAATTCGTCCCTAACAGTCAACCACTTAATCCAACCCTATTTCAATTTACTAAGCGAAAATCAACTTAGGGTTTTCAATACGTGATTAGGCACCACATACACCAGTTAGCCCTTCGTCCATTAAGCATGAACGCAAGTTAGGCTCAGAGGCAATTAATCGAACACGAAGCGTGCACTGATTAATATTCACGAAATTGGGATAACTGGTGAAGGGAAAACTGCCAGGAAACCACTTTACAAGCGAAACCTCAAAGAGAGTTGGGCTTCGTCCTCAAAAGGAAACAACACCAGAAAATCTAGCCTTCCATGGATTCAAACAGAAAATGTAATTGAAACATGAAGCAGAAACGTAAATGAACGGAAACGTAAAATGGAACAGAAACGTAAATGAGAGTAGAAGAAGAAGCAAGAACAAAATTGTAATTAGAAGCAGAAAATGTAAAATTGCATTACGAACTCAGAAGCATCAAAACAGAAAAACGAAAAACCCTAAAACAAAGCTCTGAATAATGAATAGCATAACAGAATAGAATGCCCTGCACGAATCCCAAGGCAGCTATTTAAAAAGAGTCACTCAAAGTCACTGGGCCCTATTACAATACTCTGGCCCAAAACGAAATAAACACTGAACAACATAAAATAAAATTGCGAAATTTCCTAATTAGAAATTAACTAAGGTAAGCGCTGCTTTATTTGCCCTCTTCAAGTCCACAACCAAAATCCGGATTAATTGACAATTAAGACCAATCAATAATTAAAATGGTGCAAAAAAGGTTTAGAAAATAGAAGAAAATGATGGCACATCAGTGGCACAGAGAGATTTGAACAATTAAAGTTGTCTCTGCTTGTTGATGGGTTTTCGAAGGTATGTTTTTAGGTTAATTTTTTTAATAACAAACTTTAATAAACTTACATGTGTATGTTTGGTTGATTCAGGTTAGTGTGGACAAGTGGATGGATATAACGGAGATGGGATATGTGATTGCATCACGGTATAACGTAATCCTTGTATCGTTGTCTCAACAACAAAGCATGACATTTTTTCCTCTTAGAAGTCAACCTCCACCTGATTCTTCTGGGCACCGCATGATATGTGTCGGTCACGTGTTTAGAAATCATTTTGTTTAGGTACATTGAATGTAGTTAGTATAACAATTATGCAATGACTTCGCTGGTTCAGTTGACTCGGTCACCGCATGATATAATCTTTGTTCATGTACAACAGGTTTATTTGAAAGACCATTGTCCTTTACCGCCTCCAGCATTGTTGTGGTCAAGCAATTGTTATTCTCTGGCAAAGCAGTGGGCAACTCCATATATTAGTAAAATGCAGCAATACACAAGCTTGATGTCATTCAAAAGACACTATGTCGACCTAAATGAAGACTGAACATGCATTGTTTTACGCCATTGTATTCGTTATGCGATATAATTTGTTGTAAGCCATTACTAACCAATTAATATTATTAAGTACTCGTTTCGTTAAGCAAAAAAATTGTTGGTCCAACAAAAATCATTTACGCGTGTAGCATACATCATTGTCATAATTGACAACACATAATGACATGCATGCGTATTAAAGTTTGAGCGCGACAACACATTGACTGACTTGACTACACATTCTGAAGGAAACATAAACACGAAACATGTTCACGCGTGTCTATTTTTTTGTAAACAAAGTGAAGCAATCGCTCGGTCACAACCATCTATATATATAGCAGACACGGCTAATAAATCACACATTATCTTGCTTTCACACAGTCTCCCAATTGATACACAAAGTATGGCATTTTTAGGAGAAACTAGCAGTCAGACGATTGTCAACTCAAGGTTGGCTTTCATTTTTCCAAATGGATCAATTATTCATAATGATACAGGCGTTTACTTCCAAACTTCAACTCCGGTGCCCATTCGAGTACCAAACTGTTGTGATTTTGCAAGCCTAAAAACCAGAATACACAATACCCTTCAACTATCCGACAAACAATTTTTGGATGAAATTCACTACCGGAAGCCATTCACCGATACAGGTAACCAAATTCGCTTTCAGTGTATGAAATTGATAAATGATGGCGATGTCAACACAATGTTAATGTGTAATGATCAATTTTCTTGTGTTGGTCCGATTGAGTTATTATGCACCGTTGGAAGAACACCAAATGGAATAATAAACTTACTTCAACGCACTATGCCCCGTACTCATGACGTGATCCTGTATTACAACGGGAAATAGAACATGCCACCGTAGAACAAATTTGTTGGATGCGCGTTCACAGGAAAAAATCCTAAGAAATTTCAAATTTCTTCAACATGTACCATCGATGAACTGAAGAATTTAATAAAGCAAGTTGCACCTAAAGGGATTCCCCCTCTTGGAATTCACGAATCACAAACGGTAAGACGATTGTTTTTCTGCCAACCAGGTCGCTTTGAGTATTCAGATACGCTTATAAAATATGAAATAAATGAGCTGAGGACCAACGAAGAACTGTTGAAGGTGTTAGTACAATCTAATTACTGGAAAAAATATGGACCAATAGAAATTTTAGCTGTCTTTACTAAATATGTTGTGAAAATCGAAGACGAGGTGACTGCGACATCGCTAAACAACTGAATGCAATGTTTATTTTTTTGCTTTTTCATTGATGTAACCTTTATCTGTTTACGGCGTGTTTAAATCCCATAATAAAGTTCAATGTGTTGTTTCAATGGTCCAAAGATAATTTATTTTAATCGTTTGACCTTAAAACCTTACGCATACTTAGAAGGGTCAGATTCCTATTTTTTTGGATTTTCTGGCTCTGTTTTTAGGTGTTATTTGACGGAACCGGGGAACGAGAATAATTTTTTTGGGTTCTTTGACGTCTAAACATGAGAAATAGCGGTCCTCCATTGTCTTACGACACTCGCACACCCACGGAAAAAAACCCCAAACATGGGTACTTGAACATGAAAAAGGGTCTCATTCCTATTTTTTTGGATTTTCTAGCTCTGTTTTTATGTGTTATTTGATGGAACCGGGGTACGTGAATAATTTTTTTGGGTTCTTTGACGTCCAAACATGAGAAATAGCGGCCCTCCATTGTCTTACGGCACTCGCACACCCATGGAAAAAAACCCCAAACATGGGTACTTAAACATCAGAAAAAGGATCCGATTCCTATTTTTTTGGATTTCCTGCCTCTTTTATAAAAACATTTATTTTTAATGTAATTCTTACGAACAAAACTCATGATTTTAGCTTCACTTTTTTTAAAAAAAAATTAAAACACTCCAAAATTTCGCTTAAGGACCACGATCGGAATCAGAATCGATACGTCAGTTAATATCATAAAATAATAAACTGTGCAAAACAAGTCAACTATATTAAACTAAAAAGTGTAACAAATACAAAAATTCATGTCAACTACAAAACAAAAAATAAATGCAATAATCAATGCTCTGTGCGGCGTCTCTGACGAGCCCTGATACTTCCATCAGCACTGGCTCCCCCTCTAGCGATCGTCAGACAGTCCTGCATAATCTCATATAACTCTGTGCCTGCAGTGACCATCCTAAGGTTGAGCACACGCTCCAACCTTTGTGCAATCGCCTCATATCCGTCGTAATCATCCTATGACAGTCATTAAAAACATTTATTATAAAATTTAAAATAAATAACAACTTATCAAATATTAAACGCGCAAAAAATCTTACCACTGCATGTCGAGGGGGGTCAAATGCCACTGGAACCTGGGGGCTGGGCGGCTGTATGTACTCCTCAGGGTCTGCGGCTGGTGCATCTCTGGGCTGGTCACTTGCCTGGGTCGGTATCATGAATGTGTGAGATATGCGAAAAAACCACTCCATGTAATCCGCAGATACCTGCCCAGGCATTAGACAAAGCTCAGCCATAGGTAGTACGTGCTCCGCAAAATGCATCCACCCGTCATCTATATCATCATGTGACAATCGAGCACTAACAGGCGGCGGAGGGATGCTTTGAATGTAACCAAACTGCCATACCACCCTCTCCGGTCGAGCTGTGACCACCATAGGACCTCATCTCAGCTGACCCTGGAATGATGAAATTAGCTCAAAGGACCTAACCCCCCGATGCTTAGTGTACGGCAACCAGGACACATCTGTGACGGTCAAAGCATCACAACGTGCCCCGTAAGGTGCTCCTGTGATTCCCTTCATGTGCGTCTTCGACGTTAACCACCGGGAAGCACGTGGGGATGTCTCCTGGTATGTATCATCTGTCACGCACTAGTGCACACTAGGGAAGTGCTCATAGATCCAGCACTACACAAAAAATGAGGTTAACATAACATAAAAACATGTTTAAATCATAATCGAACGTAACATATTAAAAAACACAAAATTTACCTGTAATAGAGTCAGGTACCCCGCAAGCTGTCGTGTGGTGGTCCTAGAAGCCTCATCTAACTGGTCATACATATGAACCAGCGTGGCAACTCCCCAAGCATAACCACCACTCTGACCGAGGTCACGAAAAGCGTCTAGGTGAACCACATGCACGTATGTTGCACTCTTATTGGCAAAAAGAGTGCAACCGACCAGGTGCAGCAGATAAGCACGAGCTGCTACAATCCACTGTCGGGCCTGACATCTCATCCCATAAATGTCTCGAACCCACCCTAGTCGTACGTATGCCCCACGTGTCAGTGCTGTCTCGACTCTAGCCTCCTCGGCAGACACCTCAAGCAACTCTGTCAGCAAAAATATCGCCTCCTCCATAGAAAGAGCATAAAAATTGTGCAACGCGCCAGTGATAGGCAAATGAAGGAGTGACGACACATCATCCAATGTGATCGTCAACTCTCCTACCGGAAGGTGGAAGGTGCTGGTCTCGCTGTGCCACCTCTCCACAAATGCGGATATAAGTCCAGGATCGCCAGTAACAACTGAACAATCAATCAGTGGACTTAATCCTGTGGCACCAACCAGTCCTTCAATCTCAGGCATTGGCCTCACAATCAATGTCACCTTCCTCCCATGTGACACTAACTTCAAATCAGGACGTTCCTGATTTGAAGTACAAATTATACAATTATTAAAAATAATTAATGACAAACAAATCAACAATGATAAATAATTAACAAATTAAAATACCTGTCCACTCCAAACAGCGTGTGCAACATGGTCCGCAAATGATGTCAGCACTGACGGGTCACATGGCCCACCAGGGAATCCCTCAGCATCATCAGCATCTGACCCCTCAGCACCATCAGCACCCTGTACGTCCGCATGCATCTCAGGTGCCTCCTCAACCAGATCAGGGACATCCTCAGTCATGTCAGCAATGTCCTCAGCCATATCACGTGCATCCGCATTCATCTGATGAACCCGTTGCCTACGGGCTGAGGCAGTAGGCCTACGCCTCTCGGGAACATCAGCTGCATCATGGTCATCATGTCTATCTCTGCCTATAAGTTTACCTATAGCACGACCTAAACCTCGTGTTCTAGCCATGATCTGCAAATCATGTGGAACACGTATTTTTTTCAGTCAAAATATACACAACTTTCTTTATAAAAATAAAACAAGTTTATTTATAAACAAATAAGACTAATTTAAATCAAATTATTTGAAAACATACACAACATAATTTTTTTAAAAAAATAAACAACTTCATTTATAAAAAAAACACAACTAATGTAAAAAAAATTAATTAGTAAACATCCACAACTTAATTTAAAAAAAATAAAAAACTTCATTTATAAAAAACCACAACTAATGTAAAAATAATTAATTATTAAACATCCACAACTTAATTTAAAAAAAATAAACAACTTCATTTATAAAAAAACACAACTAATGTAAAAAAAATTAATTAGTAAACATCTACAACTTAATTTTAAAAAAAAATTTAAAAAACTTTATTTATAAAAAAAACACAACTAAATTATTTAGTAAAAATCCACAACTTAACTTTAAAAAAAATAAACAACTTCATTTATAAAAAAACACAACTAATATAAAAATAATTAATTGCTAAACATCCACAACTTAATTTAAAAAAAACTTCATTTATAAAAAACCACAACTAATGTAAAAATAATTAATTATTTAACATCCACAACTTAATTTAAAAAAAAAATAAACAAGTTCATTTATAAAAAAAAACACAACTAATGTAAAAATAATTAATTAGTAAACATCCACAAATTAATTTATAAAAAAATAATTCATTTATAATAAAATAAATAACTTTATTTACAATAAAATAAAAAACTTTATTTATAAACAAAAAAACACAACTAATTTCAAAATATATAATTAGTAAACATACACAACTAAAATTATATATAAAAATAAAACAAAAATGTGAAAAAAAATTCAAAACATACACAACTTAATTTATATCATTTATAGAAAATAATTATTATTTAAAAAAAAATTTCCAAATCACACACAACTTTATTTATAAAAATAAACTACTTCATTTATAAAAAATTACATAACTAATTTAAAATTAAATAATTAGTAAAATACTCAACTAAAATGATATAAAAAATAAACAAAACCAATTAACAAAAATAACCAACTTAATTTATACAAATAACCAACTTTATTTATAAATAAAATACACTATTTTTTTTTTATAAACAATATTTTTTAAAAAAACTAACTTCCGGAAGAGGTGTTCCGGAAGATTTTCGGAAGACCAGTTCTTTCGGAAGACCTTTCAGTACTTCCGGAAGAAGGGTTCTTCCGGAACACCTTCTTCCGAAAGTTCCGGAAGAACCCAAAACGGATCTTCCGGAAGGCGCCACCGTAACCACCCTTTCCCCATTTTTTTCGGCGTCTTCTACCCTAAGGTTCCACTAACCTACCCTAAATGCTACAACTATAGTGAATAATAAAACCAAAGGAAGGTTAAGGGCACCTACCTCGAAGGCAAATGGCGTCCAAGCGAAAACAAGCAGCCGGGCTCGCGGAGAAGAAGACGCAGGAGGCTCGTCGCGGAAGAGAGAAGAGAAGCAGCAGCAAAGAAGAATTCAGAATGCTTCCGAAAGAGGGAAAAAAGACGTTTTTAACTTTTTAAATGAAAGGCAAAATGACCCATTCAATAAATTGCTGGGTGCACCAGCAATATTGCTTGTTGCACCTAGCATATCCCAAAGTGAAGCTGTATCAGGTCAGATGTGGGTGAGCTTGCAAGAAAGCCCAATTGGGGCCCAATTGGTTGACCCGTAATGAGGCGGGGTCTGTATCCAACATATCAAACTAGGGTTTCATATATATTCAGGGTTTTATCATAGAGGGGGGCGCACCCAGAGAGGAGGAAGCTTTGAGAGAGAGAGAGGGAGGAGGGAGAGTGTTGACGCTCCATCAAGATGGGTATTGTTTTCTTTTCATTTCACCATCGTTTCTTCTCCTTCGATCTTTCATAGTTCAATTGCCCAAAATAACTACGTGTTGCGTGTGTTTGTGGAATTTCTTTTCTTATGGGCTATGTTATTGCTTTTAAACAGGTATTTCTAGGGATTCCATGCACAAGAGGCGTGCCACTGGTGGCAAGAAGAAGGCCTGGAGAAAGAAGAGAAAGTAATGCCACTTTCTTAGAGCTATTTTGAATTTGATTTTTCTTTTCTTTTAAGGCGATGAATGAGTTCGTATCTGCCAGTGTATTTGCCTGATCTAGGTTTTTATATTATATTAGGCAAATAGGGATTTCAAATGGTGACCTTAGTAGTAATTCGAGTTAAAGTCATGCTGAGCCAATTCCCTCTTTGGTTAAGATTTGAATTTATTTCATTTACAAATTTGAAATTTAGAAATGTGTTTTTCATTTTTGTTTCTTCTGTTCACAACCAGAGAAGCATAGAAAACTCTG
Organism: Glycine max; assembly: GCF_000004515.6. NCBI lineage: Eukaryota > Viridiplantae > Streptophyta > Magnoliopsida > Fabales > Fabaceae > Glycine > Glycine max. The sequence goes on along the minus strand of NC_038254.2, from coordinate 35,118,157 downwards.
CCAATGTTGTGATAGATAGAATCTCTATTTCAGTCTCCATGTTAACGGTCTATTCTCACGACTGGATATTGAGGTGTTTCATGAATGAGCATGTGCATTTATTTATCTTTTGCACCGCCTTCACCTTTTTTGCTGCTTGGACAGTTGGACGTGACTATATATTGTCTGAAATTTTATATCTCAGCTTCCAATCCTCCTACATAAATGATCGTATAGCATGTATAGTTTTTTGTTATACTAATGTTTTTTTTTCTTCATTAAGAATAATCGTATATAATCATATTCATATCTAAACAGAGGGCCTACAACTATGGTGAGAGTAAGATATTCTCTACAAAGAAAACTGATTGTGAACCACAATAGTGACATAGCAGCTATCCAATTTCACTGCAAGCTGAATACTTATCATCTCTGCATTATGAATTATTGTTCTTTGCTGTTAAACATGGCTAATATTTTCAATGTTGCAACATTGTTTAGATCTTGAATTTAATGGAGATTATTTGAACCTACTATGGATTATTTTATATGTTTCTTGACATTTTGTTTGAGCATGTAGCTACATTCTATCTTCTATCCCAATTTCCCAATTGATACATATTAGCTAAGATATTTTTTCTGGATTCATATAGGTATGAGCTTGGGCGTCAGGCCGCAAACACCAAGTTATCAAGCAACAAAACTATCCGGAGGATTCGTGTTCGAGGTGGCAATGTTAAATGGAGGGCATTGAGGTTGGATACCGGCAATTACTCATGGGGTAGTGAAGCAGTTACTCGCAAGACTCGTATTCTAGATGTTGTTTACAATGCCTCAAACAATGAGCTTGTGCGAACTCAGACCCTGGTCAAGAATGCTATTGTTCAGGTTGATGCTGCTCCTTTCAAGCAGTGGTACCTTCAGCACTATGGTGTTGAAATTGGTAGAAAAAAGAAAGTGGCATCCAAGAAGGACTCTACTGAGGTGATACTTTGTAAATTGTGTTCATTTATGTTTCCCCCCCTTGTGGTCTATCTCTATCATTTATTTCTTGAAATAGATATACTTTTTGGCTGTTGAATAATATTGGGCGAGTGATATGTTGGAATAGATGGCAAAATGCATTGTTGTTTATGTTTCATACTCTGGATCTGCTTTCTGGACAACAAGTTCCTAAAAGTTGTTACATTGAATGCATGAGTTCTAAAAAAAATAAATTCATAGTTGGAATCATGGTTACTTGCTGGGTCAATTATTTGATTTCTGACAATACTTGTATTATTCTTTTTATGAATAAAATTAAACTTTTGAATTATGATGAATGCCTGAATGTTACAGGTGTAATTTTTTGGATTGAATAGCCTGCATCTGATGTGTGTTTCCTGACCCTTTGATGTCAAACTTGCAGGAGGGTGAGGCTGCTGCTGAAGAAACTAAGAAAAGTAACCATGTCCAGAGAAAACTTGAGAAACGCCAGAAAGATCGGAAACTTGACTCCCACATTGAAGAGCAATTTGGTGGTGGCCGATTGTTGGCCTGTATTTCTTCTCGTCCTGGACAATGTGGCAGGGCTGATGGGTATGCTCAAACCTGATTTGTCTATATTTGTTCCAACATGGTAATGTTTTGTTTGCTTTTCTTATTTTGCCAAAATTGTGTAGGTACATTCTGGAAGGTAAGGAGCTGGAGTTTTACATGAAGAAACTCCAGAGGAAGAAGGGAAAGGGTGCTGCTTAATTTTAGTGTTTTATGAACTTCTATTTGGCTTTAGTTCTTGGAAGTTGGTACAATTCAAGATGTACGCTTTTTGACTGTTGGTCGATCTCCTTTAGGGTGATGCCATAGGACATCCTTAGTGTGAACGTTTTATTAGCGTACATCTTGAATTTGAGACAGGGATGCATGAGTATTCTACTTGTCATTACCATATCATCAGATAAGAGAACAAAACTGCGCTGATTTTGAAATTACTGATTATCCTATCCATAATATTCTCTCTCACAATGGTAGTAGAAATATTTTTTTAAGGGTAAATAATCATTTTTGTCTCTGAATATGTAATTCATTAACAAGTGAATGTGTTTCTGGAAGATTAAAATATAAAATTTAGTTTTTGAAAGTGTAAAGAGTACAATAAATATATTCGATTTTTGTCATTGTTAATAAAATAATCTGTGGCACAAAAAGATAAATTTGTCATTGAAATGATTACTAATATGATTATTTTTAATTGTTAGCATAGGGGCATACATATTTGTCTTATAACATTGTTTTTGGCTTTTTGTGTTTTCACTTTGTCGATAAATGTGATTTTTTTAATTAAAAAAAAAATTATGATTGTGATTTTTTTTAACAAAGTCGTAAATTAAATTGAGTCTAAAAGAAAAGAAAATACTCGTTCTTTTGAATGATTTTTTTAAGGTTATGATTTTTTAAATGATCAGTCAATAAAAAAAAATTATACATGATTTTGAAAAAATTTAAAAATAAATTTTTTTTATTATAATTTATAATTTGATGTTATTACATATACTAATAAATATTCATATTTTATTATGAAAAATTTATTAAAAAAATAATTAAATAAATAGTTTTTGATTAAATAAAAACAATGATTTTCTTATCGTTCTACAGTTATTCTTTTTTCGTGTGTTGATAACATTTATTCAAGAGTTAGCCAAATGATTGATTTTTTTTTTTTGTAGTTGAAGAAAAGTAAGAAAAACTCGACAAAGTAATAAAAATTCACTTTCATTAGTAATATTTTATACATGTCTCAACCGTTGATGAAACTTAAAAATTAAGTAACGAAAAAAGACCCTTATCGGTGTGATATAGGTCTCCCAAAATTTTGTCGTCATCATTATAAATTGTTCAAAATTATAATAATTAGTCACAATCTATTATTAACGTCTGGATATATTTGTTACACTTTTTACACCTCCAGGGACTAAATTTTACATTTTTCATCTTTTAGGGGCGCATTTATAGTGGAGCGGGAAGACGAAAAGTTAGCAATGCAATTAGAGATGGTCACGTTGACAATCATTTCAGTGACAAATTTGTCTCTATGTCATGTAGGCTATTTTATTAACGGTAACGGCTGGAAGTTAACGCCCAGGTATATTTGTTGCACTTTTTACACTTTCGGGGATTAAATTTTGTATTTTCATCTTTCATAGATGCATTTGTTAGCGAATTATACATTCATGGACAAAAATGAATATTTATCTTTTTTTTAATCCTATGATATTGAAAAAATGGTCATTAAATATGTTTTTTTGTTTCTGATAAATGATTCGGTATATTTTAGGGACCAATAACATATCAGAATAGAGCTGACACTTGAGTGTTCGGTCACCATATGTTTTTATTTCAAATATTCTTCAAAAAAATTATATTCTGTCAACTTCCTTAGAATGTGTAGCCCAGTTTTATGTGCGCCCTTGAATCAAGAGTTTATCACCGCCACTTTCAGCTTATGCGTCACTACTGTAAGACTACGTCATTCTTGTACATTGATGGTTCAAACGATAAAGAAAATGAGCTAAAAAGATGAGTTCTAGAGCAACACAAAGCACTTCGTAATATAACGCCACATTTAGATGAGTTTTTTTTTTAATTTTTTTTGAAACAATATAAGGGTTATGCATGTTTCATCTTATTACTTTGAAAATGGATTTTTAGTCGCATTTAAGCTAAACTTAGATTTGGAAAAGTTGTATAAAAAGTCGCCTAAATTCCGTTTTGAGGTGTTTCAAGTGAATGTCAATAGTCTTCATTGATCAAACCCATTGTGTATTAATAAAAAATTATAGGTTGCTTATAATTTTCAACAACACCGCATGAGATACAATGAGTGTATTAAAGGGACGAGTAATTCATTAACCATGATATATAAAAAATGTTTCTTGGACAATCTTAAGGTGTCTATAACTTCAGAGAAAAGAGATAAATGATTGATTTGATTGATAATAATGTGATAGGAAGAGAGATAAAGAGAAAAAAATTGTTGATGAGAGAGATACAGAGAAAGGAGTTGTTGATGAGATGTTTAATATAATCAGTGTATTGATATATTTATGTAACTCCATTTTTTTTGACATACAATAGTTTCCTAAAACGGAGTTCATGAAGGTTTGAAATCATCTTTTCGGTAGAAAAGTTCAATCCCTGCAAAATAGCAAAATATAAGTGATATGATATCGAGTTCAACTTTATTATATATGAGTGTTGCTTTGTACAATTACCATATCAGTAATGATAATTTATTCTTATATTTAAATTAAAATACATCATTTTGAGAGTTAAACTATGGCTTTTCTCACCACTTTCTTAGACATTATATAATATTGTCTCTCAGTTCTTTTAGATATATATTTAGACATTACTTTCGCAAGAAGCTAAAAAAAGAAAAATACTAATAACATTCTTTGATGTATTATTTTAATATTATTTTTAATTGGTTAAAATTTATTGAAAATTATAATTTTGAGAATCTTGTATCATATTTAATGATTTTCTCTTTTTTTAAAACTCAATAACTCATTATTTCATTGAGAATAAGAGCACCAATACATGGGGGAATTACATTAAAGGTATGTTGAGTAGCATGCAATCTAGACGCTTTAGCAAGCGAATGAGTGACTTGATTACCATGTCTCCGAAAGAAACTAAAAATATATATAGTTCTGAATTTGCTGTATGCACTACTAGAAAACAGCCTTTTTACATCGGTTCTTTTACCCATTCTACGTCGGTTATGACGCGTCATCGTAGCAGACAATGTTGAAAGTCACGTGTCCTACAACAACAGTTATCTGACCGATGTAGAATACCTCACGTTCGAAGACGGGTGTCTTGTAAAACCCGTTGTAGAATAGTAAACATTCTACATCGGTTATTAGTGTCGAACCATCATAGAATGTCAATCTTTCTAAACCATTCTACATCGGTTGTGCCTATAACCGATGTAGAATGTCATACTTTCTACATCGCGTGCTGTCAAAACCATAGTAGTATCCTAAACCATTCTACATCGGTTGTGCCTATAACCGACGTCTACATCGGTTGTGCCTATAACCGATCTCACAAATAGGGCATGCGTGGTGTCCTTTGACACTGTATTCACTCAAATTACTGTAAGCTAGAAAGTCATTAACGGTACAAAATATCATGGCACGCAACCTAAACGTCTGACCATCATCTGCATCATACACATCAACCCCGTCGACCCACAACTTACGCAAGTCTTCAATCAACGGCTGCAGGTAGACATCAATATCGTTTCCTGGCTGTCTAGGACCTGCTATCATCATAGCCAACATAATATATTTGTGCTTCATGCATAAATAAGGAGGAAGATTGTAAATCATTAACAACACAGGCCATGAACTGTGAGTAGTTGTCAAGTTACCAAAAGGATTCATGTCGTCCGATGCAAGACCTAGTCGTAGGTTTCTTGGTTTCGCTCCAAATTCAGGAAACAAGTTATCAATTGTCTTCCACTGTGGAGAATCAGTGGGATGTCGGAGTAACCCATCATTTATTCTGCCAACTGCATGCCATTTAAGGTTACGAGCATCGTATGCAGTAACAAACAATCGCTTGAACCTTGTTATAATTGGAAGGTACCAAAAAACCTTTGCTGGACAAGGGTTGTTTGTGGGTACATCATAAGGGTTTTCCCCATCGTTCAGTTTGTATCGTGATTCCCCACATGTTGGGCAATTCTGCAATTCGGCATACTCGTTTCTGTACAACACACAATCATTGTGACAAGCGTGAATTTTCTGGTACTTCATACCCACTGGAAATAATATCTTCTTTGCCTCGTAGTGACTTTTGGGTAACTTGTTATCACTAGGAAGCATACTCTTCAATAACACAAGCAACTCAGTCATACTTTGATCACTCCACCCAAATCTGGCCTTCAAGTTGACCAAAGCTAGAACCACAGATAACCGAGTGAAGGTTGTGCACCCCAAGTACAATGGGAGCTTGGAATCAGTTTCTAATTGTTCATAATAGGGTGCCTGAGCTTGCAAAAAAGACTCATGCCCGAGATCGCGTATCATGTCTTCCATTCGATCTTCAGTTTATACATGTACCGGTTTAGTGTCGTCGACTGTTGACATTTCTGGTTGTTCACCGTGCCATATACAATTTGTATAACTCCGGCTAAAGCCATCACAAATTCGATGTGATTTAATGACTTCTAATGAATGATGCCTTCCATTGACACAGTTCACACATGGACAAAAATATTTTCCACCCAACACTGGTGCATGTTGTTGCGCAAACTTCATGAAATCTTCAACCCCTTGTTGATTCTCGTCAGTTATGCGTCATGCTTGAATCCAACTTCGATTCATGTTTGCTGTTATATCAGAGCGTTTGTGTTATGTCGTATGCATGATATTCTCACTTTTTTTCATATCAAGGTTAGGTCCTATCCCATTCAGGCTCAACCTTTTTTTGCTTCATTCATATGTATAATTTAAGTATGTTATGGTAAATTTGATGAAATTTCAGCAGCATTTCGCATTGGTCTCCAAGTACACAAAATGAAAACGATCACATAATTTGACCACAAACAAATATGCACCGGAGAGCAAAGCAATATGCAATAAACCAAAAATCACATCAAATGTACCACAACATACTTAACCTATAACTATGAATGAAGTAAAAAAAGATAGTTCCCAAACTGTCCGAACAAAAAATTCAAGAATCCATACCACAACTAATCCAAACTATCCGTATTAATCATGGTATGGAATCTCAAACGGGAAACTAGGGTTCACTCACAATGCACATAATTTTTATGGACAATAATAGTAATTTATTGAACAACAAACTTACAATCCAAATAAAATGCCTATTAAGGTACATACCTAGAAAGATGGTTGCAATAATGGCAGCTTCAAATACTAGCACTTTTCTCCTGGGTTAACCAACAAAGAGTGACTTGTCCAATACACAACTCGTAAATTGTAGGAACGAAAAGCAACACAATGTGTATACAGCTGTGAAGCACAACAAATGGTACACACACATCAGCAACGGATGGAAATATAAATAAAATCATACATTGGTAACTGAATTGGCAAACAAATTTTATGATAATACAATGTTAACCATATGCAGAGGTGCATATTTTTATGGCAGGAGATTTGTGTCACCCAAGGAATGTTGGAAATTAGTAAATGTTCAAGTTTTAATGAAGAAGGTTACAACTCTGGGTTATAATTGTAATACCAGAGGAGGATTGATACATTCGTTATCTCTATAGATTGGTTGGAGGACTTCTTGGTGAAGGCTGGAGTGGTTGCTGAAGCTTGGCCAAAAGGGGAGTGTGAGTGACAAATATCACCCACTTGAGTACTTGGGAAATTTGTATGTACTCATATAAATTGTGCTATTTTCATATTTATTGATATAAAATCATGCAATTCCACTCTTTTGAATTATTCTAAATGTGAGATGATTGAAACTGAGTTTCCATATAACAAAACAAACCCCCATACAACTTGGTAACCTCTAAAAGCCACTAAATAAATAAATACGGGTGGACTATGTAATGGAAGTCAAATGCAAAACTCAAGAATGATTCCAGAATTTTCTTAGGCTGAAGAGATGTTGAGTGATATGAAGATATGAAGACTGACACTGCAAAATTGAAGATGGAAGCTGCAGTCACTAAATTTTATGTTAGAAGATGCAGAAACAAATCTTAGAGTAGCTGTGGAAGAAGTGGAAGCAGCTAATGTAGCAGAGGCAAGTGTTCTTGATCAGATTAAGGTCTTATCTATGACAACTAGTCCTTGTCATTCATGACCTTCTGAACCTGGTGCAACAACAACAATTTCAAGGGAAGAGTTTGAATCCTTAGTTCATAAGGTTGAGGAGTTTGATAAATTAGTAGATATCAAAGTGGCTGCTGCCACAACACAACCACTTTGAAGCTGCAAAGGCTACCCAAAACAAAGTTGTAATGTACACGGTCTCTTTCTATTAAGGCTCCAGCTTGAGGGGAAGTCATCTTATGCACTACTCTGTTAACCTTGTTATAAAAATATGAGGATCATTATACATTGAAGGGTGTCTGATTATAGTTTTCTCACGTGTCTCTTTCTTTCTCTCTACTCACTCTCTATTCTATCTATGCAAAGCTTATCCATGAACTACACCAGTGCTAGTAAAATACCACTGTGGCTAGTAAAATGTACAATTTAAAAATAAAAAATGCTTTAAAAGTGGAGTTTTTGTCCACAAACAGTCACCAGAGGTAAAGAAATTGCAAAGTTTCATTAAATATGTACATTACCTTCTATTGAAGGTATATTGACCCTTTCCTTTGGCAATAAAAACTCGAACATGATATCCCAAATATACTTTATTATTCAATTCAAGAACCTGTGCTTACAGCAGAAAATTGATTTTCAGGTTCAAGTGATTACATTCCTAGATTAGGTGCAGGAAGCAATTGTCTCAATTTATTTTAAGATCTCTGGGCCTTTAGCCTCACTTTTCTCAGTAGAAATTATCTGGCCCACTATAATTTATCATAATTCAATCCAAAAAATACTATTTCAATGTTAAAACTCACATTTTCTCCAGTCCAAAAAAAAAACTCATGTTTTCGCAAGAGACATCATCAGTTTTCATGATTGTTGGCAAGGATTCGATAGCTAGTGATGAGAATCCTGAAATTGGCCAAATACAGGCTAAAGGCCAAAGTGGAGAAGGGCGAAGGCCCAAGTGGATTCGATAGCACTTAAAGGAAGATATGAAGTTAAGTTACCTGGCTCAGGAACTGGTATCAACTGATCGCTTAGCTCCTCAATCTTGGTAGGCTTATTATATTGAACTTCTTTTTGATTATTCAATGTACTGATTTTTATGTTTTCTGTTTTAAAATTGTTTCCCTTAGAAGTCATTTCTACTTGCTATTGTCCATAATTACTTTATCAGAGTGGTTCAAACTGCATGGCTTTCTGCAGGCATGTATGCATGTGTGTGAGCCAAAATTGTGTTGTATGTTTGCAAGTGCATTTGTTGTTGGCTGATGCCACATTCCAGACATCTATATGATAACATTTGTGTCTATATTCTTAACTACTTCCATTTGAGATACAAAGTCTTCCATATCTGGCCCATTTGTGTATATCACTATTTTTCCTTACATGAGCTATCTTTTTTCAAAAACTTTTCATGAAGTATATTTATATCATTAACATTACCTGCTGTAAAATCATCTTTTATTTATAGGAAGCTTCCCAAAAGCTATAAAATCATAATTAACAGTAGCCGACTAACTAACCAACTTACATTCTTTTCCTATTTATATTTACATTTACATAACAATACCCCTCCCCCAAAAGAGGACCTTGCCCTTGAGGTTCTTGAACTTCAAACTGAATGGTAGGAGGAAGATAATTTAGTTCAATCCCCAAAGTTTTCAAGAAATTCTTCTAAATATTACTCACAAAATCAGGATCCCCATTACTAATTATCCATTGGGGCTCCATATAGTCTGTAAATCTGCTACATGAAGTGCTGAGCAAGTTCAAACTGAATGGTAGGAGGAAGATAATTTCAGTTCAATCCCCAAAGTTTTCAAGAAATTCTTCTAAATATTACTCACAAAATCAGGATCCCCATTACTAATTATCCATTGGGGCTCCATATAGTCTGTAAATCTGCTACATGAAGTGTTGAGCAAGTGTTACTGCTGTATATGGACGTGAAAGGACCACAAAATAGGACTTTGATAAAACACCAATTGATAAAAGTAATAAAAAATAGAATATAGAAGACTGAAATTATACACAATACACTTGCTGTCCCAGAGACAAAGTCTCCTTCAGAGATTATCTTCTGTCCATAAACTACAAATAATTTCAGACTGCCTAATTACACATCATACTATCAAATATATATTCCCAATTCGTAACTACCGGCTGTTATTATCTACACATAACTACCTTTCTGCAATTTCTAATACATAACTGTTTTCTAAAGCAGTTATCTGAGTTTCTAATACAGAACTGATTTCTAGAACAACTATTTTCTACACATAACTGTCATAACTGCCTCTAACTCTCAGTTTTCATCATCTCTTCTCTGTTTTTTGTCATCTCACCTCTGAAAATTTAGAATTGTTGGTAGATTACTTACAAACCTTGGATTAACATGAAATCTCGAATACCTACAAATCCCAACCACATAATCTCATCAGTCACCACTATCTCACAGCCCCTGTAAGTCACTCAAACTAAGACACCTAATTTCCCCTACCGATTTAAATCTTCTTTGCTACAATTGGAACTAAGGGACTCATTGGAGGATCTTGAACATTTTTGTGAATGATTTGGGCATTACCAATTCACCCTGGGAATTACAGAATTCCCGTGTTTATTGAACTTGGAAATGAGTGTAGTTTATTGAGAGGAACAAGGTTCAGTGTTCTGTGATCTAATATTCCTGTGGGATTAGATGGAAAAATTAGAAAAAGGAATTGAGATTGACAATGAGAGTGAATTTGAATGGGGAAATTAGATTTTTGTGATCTTTTTGGTTTGGTTGTTTTCTTGGTTGAGAAATGAATTTTGAGTAGAAGGCTTTTTACTTCCCCAGTTGGTGTGATTTATAAGGTTGGGGGTTGAAGGCATTTCATGTCCCCAATTGGTGATTTCTAGTATGTTTGTTCTCCCATTGTGTCGACTTCAATCCGTGTCAAAGAGAAGCTGATATGTATATCTTCTAGGTTTATTTTGCTATTTGATGTGCTTTTACCCACGTATATCTTCTAGGTTTATTTTTCTATTTGATGTGCTTTTACCCACTGATGCAAGTATTAGATGCAGTACAAAACATGCATTTAGTTGAAAAGTTGGGAAAACGGTTTAAGAAAATGTTATTTTTGAGCATAGTATGTAGTTGGGTTAGTGACTTTTAAATCACATGGCATTATTTTTTCCTAAACGAACTGTAGTCACTATTTTATACAAATTCCACTCAAAAGATTGAATAGGCCTGGCATTTTCTTATTAGTGTACAACATTAAGTGATTTTCAAAGTTCCCCACTAAAATGAGATCCCTTCAATAAATTATGCATTCTTCAACTTGATTGATTCCACCTCGAATCCAGAAAATGAACTTTGTCAATCATGATACCTTTAGTAACAACATATATATTTAGGGTTCTATAGCCAAAGAAAAAGAAAACATCTGGCCCTCATTTCTCTCTGCACCAGATTTTTGTCCCTGTTTGAAGTTCTTTTAATAGAAAATAAATTAATAATTGTGCATTTGCTGATATGCATAGAAAGGCCAGAACTTGATACAAGATGCATGGAGTTAGCAATATGTTTTAGAAGAATGAAATATAAAGATAAGAATATATATATATATATATATATATATATATATATATATATATATATATATATATATATATATATATATTACAAAATTAATATATTTATGCCAAAAAATAATATATTGAATTTAATTACTAAGTGAATTATTTATAGTAGTTAATATTTATGTAAAATATAAATTAAAAACAAAAGAGAGTATTTCTGGGGTAGTGTAAAAAAACACAATGAAATAACACCCTGACATCTCTTTTAAAAAGATTAGTTCTTATAACATCCTTTTAAATCAAACAATATTTTTTCTTAAATAATGAGGAGATCATCAAATAAAATTAAATATACTTTTATAGTTAATGTTATTAATTTTATTTTCTCTTTTTCGGCTAGTCAAGGTCACCCATTGTGTACATATATTAATTATGGATTTAACAAAGAATTAAGCCGATACATAAATATTTTATAAAAAGAATTATTATAAATATTAATATATATTTATAATTTATAGGATATCATTATTTTTTTAATAAAATTTTACTTTTATACATATCTATGTGATTTTGAGGTCAATCACCATATGTATGAGGTATTCGTAGTTGAAATCAAATTGTAGAGGAAATGTTATTGGATATTATAGAGAGTAATGATGTGAAAGCCTCATTGTGTCAATCCTGAATTCACGAGTTGAGACGATATATGATGAAGGACTATACACTGATGGCATGTGCTGTAGTGATATGAAGAGTTAGACTTTGGTACACTACAAGATGAAATGCACCTATATATGGTCAGGGTAGTAGTGCATTCGATGAGTTGATAACCCTAACACCTATGGCCCTTCAAGGGTGGATGAATGCTCTTTAGGCTGTGCACTTGAGCCCTTAATTCACATGAAGGTGACGAGATTCAAACCTTCATAGAGCTACCACTCTCGAGAATCATTTGGGTGTTTTTGCCCCTCAGTCCTACTCCGTCTTCTTAGGATTCTCACCATTAGCTATACTTTTACCTTACTCGTCTTTCTAGTTCTCGTTCGTTTTCAGCTGTCTATTAGGTAATCATTGCTGATGGATGGTTGTTCCTCACCTCTTCTTCTAGTAGTTTTAGGCAACCTTAGCATGGGGGGATAGTTTACAAATAAACATACATATGGTGTTGATTCTAATGTGGAGGATTCTCAAGCAACAAAAGACAGACCATGGAGAGGACTCTTTCTTTACCTTTATTTAAGGGAAAATAATTTTTACTTTAAAATGATATAATATAAATTTAAATAATTTAATCTGTAAATATTCTGTTGAATAATTTTTATATTATAAGATAGAGATTTTTATACTAAAATATAATTTATATCTGACTAGTTAATATGTATAATGTGTTTTTATATATATAAATATATATATATATATATATATATATATATTACAAAATAATATTTTGACTATATATATATTTCTTATAAAATAATTTAAATTACTTTATAAAAAATATCATAAATTAAATTAGTTTTAATTTTTTTAATGGTACAAATCATAAATATATATTATCCACAAGAGAGAATCATGCTCAAAATTAATATAGATGATCAAATTTTCTTTTTGAGTATTTCACACAAATGTTGACCAAGTATTTGATAATATCATAAATTAAAACAAGAGAAAGTCAACAATTAAAACAACAGAAAGTCCAAAAATAAAAATATATCAGAATTTGGCAAATCATTAAAAACATGAAATTTTTAAAGGCATAAGAAGATGACAAATCAGCAATCCATCCTCAAATTTTGACAAGAATTATGATGATCATACATGAATAAAACAAATTAATAATTACAAAGGAGAAGTCCTTAATTCAATATATCTTGAAGCAACAAGGCATGAAAACAATAGAAACATTGGTTCATCCTTCATACATAAATTGTCATTACACTGGCCTTCATTAACATAGCCAAGCCTACCCATCTATACCTGTTTGTGGGACATTCTGATGCCCTTGGATTCATAATCCGGCATGTTATCTTCATGTTGGTCAACCATGTCAGTTGCATTTTCTAGGCAACAGTCTTCGAGTTCTAGTGATTGTTTTATATCTCTGATCGATGACAAAGAAAATGACAAAGACCTAGAGACATTCTGACGTCGTTTGAGGATAGAAAGCTCTTCCTAGCCCAAAAATTTATCATTTTAGTTAAATTATCAACTCACATAAAACTTATACTACAAGAAATAACTGATACCACCTTCAAAAGTCGAATTTGATGTTGTAAAGCAATTACATCCCCAGTAGAATCTTCGTTCACCACAGCCTACAAGAACAATATATGGAATGTATAGTGATAGGTTGATGAGATTCATTCCTTTGAAAGAAATTCAGACTGATCATAGAAAGCATTTACAAGAGGCTCATAAATCCTATTCTTCAAAAATATCTGTACCAATTCAAGTGAGCTGTCATTTAATTTTAAGAAATAAAAGCTTCAAACTTGTGGGTGGTTTCTAGGTTTGGTTAATTGGGCACTTGGTTGGTAGATCCGAATAACTGTGTTAGTGAGTATGATTCTGAGTAATTTGTTACAATTATATCGACTGATATAATTTAATTATTAGATTAAATGTTATATTATTAATATTAATTATGAAAATAAGTTTTATGGTATTTTAATTCATCAATATTACTTGATTTTAATTTTTGGCCAAAAATAGAAAAAATAATTTAGGATTTTATTCTTAATATTAATTATAAGAACATTCAAAATTCAGATAATATCAAATCTTATATTTTTTCTTCATTTTAATTTTTGGCCAAAAATAGAAAAAATAATTTAGGATTTTTTTTTATCATAGGATGTTTGTAAATTTATGTGATGGACATATCTCACTGTGCATATTAAAACAATTTTATTGTTTTTCCACTAACTATTATGCATACTTTTTTTTATATAACTTTGAATGAGATCAATTTTCAGAACTAGAACAAATTTATGGATTTGTGTTTGATCATTGTCAATATTGACTTGGCTTTAAGAGAAAATAGAGCCTCCATTTCTTACTGTTGAGTCTAGTGCTGTCATGGGAGATTTTCTGAGAGATATGAGCCCTTAAACAAAAGTGTGTCTGATGGTGACAAAATTCACCATAAAATTAGCCCATCAGGAACAAAACTACTATGACTATAAAGTTCATATCATATAAATTCAAGACATAATAATAAGTAAAATCAAAGTAGATTTTCCCAATTTGTGAATGATTGATGTCACTCTATCTTCCATTTGGTTCAGTGAGCCTTGATCTGCACCCTACCTGTTCTAGAAACTTAGTAAGTTGCAAGTGTTTTGCAGCCCATTGTTCAGCCAACTTTTGCTCCTTGCTTTCAGCATCTCTTCTTAGCCCTGCCAACTACTCCCTATATTCTGCTTCAATTCTATCCAATGCAGCCGTTTGCTCCTCCCTCAGAGCTTCCCTGAGTTCTTTAAGTAAATCTCCCAATTCCTTATTATCTTGTTCAAGTTGAACAATTTTAGGTTCCGGTTCTCTCACCACCATCAATATCTACCTTTACATCTCTCACTGAATCCATTTGACAGGTATTAGAGACACGGAGAGCATTTAGTATGATGTGAATTTAATGGCATTAATTGATATTCATTCAATACAATATCAGTCATGCAAAAATGATTCAATATTTATGTTGTAGAAAAATTCAAACATAAATACTAGTTTAACATGATACTATGTTTAAAGAATGTGTCAGAAAATGTTCCAAGTTAGTATTTCGCTTTCAGCATATGCTTACCATCGGCATTATTGTTGGAAGACTGTTGCCTTGTCTTCTCACAATGTCTGACAACAACAGCCATGTGGCTATGGCTCTTTTGGAACTCATTCAAAATATCATAAAGTGGCAACGTTTCTGGAACCCTGTTAATATATGTAATAATTTAGATATAAATGTATGATAATATAATACTCATTTATTTCGGTGGTTATATTATATCATCCATAAAAATTGCAAAGCATAAAAAAAAATACCTTGGAATTCTTTGGATGGTCACATTTTTCACGGGTATTTCTTCTTCTGGGTCAATTGTCAATAAATTCTTGACCTGAAAGTAATAAGAGTGCATGCTTAAATCTAAATCAAATGTAATGTACAATCACAGAAATAGATGGCGTGGAGAAAAACATATGACATGTAGAGCAAAGGAAAAGGAAATATAAATTCAAATCTTAGTCTGACTCTCAAATAATGGTTATGTCACATGTCAAGGCTAAATTTCAATTTAAGCTGCTTTAAAATTTTCTTAATTTGTGAAAAATGATGCCTTAGGGTTTATCAAAACCTAGCAACATAGTTTTGGTCGAACAGACAAAAATAATTAACTTCTGCAAATCATCTTGATGGAAAGAAAGTTAACAGGTTGAAGCTTAAAGAAAATAGTCTCATACTGTTTGTGGTTTTTATAAGTTTTCACATAGCAGAAAATGACTGTTCAATACTGAAGGAATAAAGAAAAATAAGTGACTGTATGCATAATTACATACCAGAACAAGTCCAATAATATTTGTAGGCTGCTCATAATAGACAGGAACTCTGCTATGCCCTTTCTCCAATATTAGATTCATCAAATCCCTGCTTAATAATAAGCATTCAGTTGGATGACAAAATGTTGTATAAGATAGAAAAGCTAGTTTGAACTTGTAATTTTTTTGAGTCACAAATAGAGTCCTTACCTATCAAGCTTTGCATTAATATCAATGGAAAATATATCAGTTATGGGAGTCATGGCATCACTGGATGTCTTCTCAGAGAGTTCAAGCGCTCCAGCAATGATTGTGGTTTCATCATGTGTCAGTTCTCCACCTTTTCCAGCCTAATATATCAGAATTGTCAATAGTTGTATCTCTGACTTCTTTCCTACTCTATTGAGAACTTTAAAAAGTGGAGTGGTTAAAAGGTTCAATGTTTTGTCTATCTTACAATAACTTCGTTTACCTTTCTCCAGACAGTAAAGTTTTTTGCATATAAATAACCTCTACATAAGAACATGCACACTTGCAAGCACAAAATGTCTGTTTGCACACCTCAATGCACAAAATAGAGAAGTAATAACACTGGTAGATTTTTTTTTTTTTTAAAAAGTAGGTTATGTTCAGTTGAACTCTAACCCAAAGACTCTATTAGTCATTTTCCAAATGGATATATAAATACCCATCACCATTAATCATTAACAAATAAAGTAGAAGGGAGCCCAAATGGACGAAACAAGGAATTTATAGCTGTACCCAACACACTTGTTTGAGCACCGTGAGAAGTAAATTCTCATGCTGAGAACAGTCAAAACATTTAAGCTGGAACATCTAGAAAATTATAAGCATTTAAGCATGGCCAGGCTATAGATTCCCAATTTAGGGATGTCACCTAACATGAGTGAACTGAAATTATAGTAGTGTGCTGCTTATAGAATTTTGAAGCTGTTAAAGGGGGAAGCATAGCTAGGCCAGAATTTTTCCTCTACCTTAATTATAGGATTGTATTTATGTGGTTTCTCAGATCCCCATTTCAGATTCTTCTTAGGTTCAAGGACAACTTTTATTTTAACCGGTGTTATGAATATAAAGTATCTCCTAATTTTACCAATGATTAATTTCTATCAAAGAATTGATCCATCGCTTTTAATAGAATTTCAAAGACACCTTTCTAGAAACAAAAAATTAAAAAAACATAATACAGAATGTGGAAGTCATTGTCTCATTGATATTGCAATTTTAAAACTCCCCTGGATCATGCCATCGTCAGCTAAAAGTCTTTCTATTAAATCTACTCCAAAAAATAAACTTTTTAACGATGGAAATATCATTTTTGAATACAATTTTGTGATGCAAACACCAATTTAACGTTGCTTGGGAAGATTCTTGATATTGACATACTTTATAGGGCAAAACATCAACTCTTCAAGCCTCTATTTTCAGCCCCAAAAAAAAAATGCTATTTTCTAATTTCTCTTGTCTTTAGTCAACTAGGCCTCTACCCTTTAGAATCAACCCATTGTTTCCCTTGATCTAAAAGCTAGCCAGCTAGGCAGCCAAAAATGGAGCAATCATAAATAATGGAAAACAAATGAACAAAAGATATAATAATTTTCAAAGACAATAACAACACAAATGAGCCTCATGTCACTCATGAATGCCCTTACGTACAGGGAATTTAATTACTTGACTTCTGTACATAATTGACATTGTTATACACCTACAAAATTGGGCCTTGGTTAATGGATGTTGTACTGATTGAAGTAATATTTTTGTGTAATTCAAGCTCTAATTCAATGTAATTAAATTAGTGGGCACATAGCAACTCTGGAATGGTATTATTATCATGTGAAAGAAGCTTGTTGATCGATATACAAAACCAGAATTTACAGGTAAGGAAATTGATCATTTCTATAAAAAAATTGTATATCAGTAGGAAATTTCTTTATTGGTATTTTTTATTTGATAGAGAATGGGCCGCAATTGATTATGAATAGGCTATTAATCATATTAAGAGGAAGTATGAGTTGGAGAATATGGAAATTGTGAACAAGGAAAAAGAAAAGGTTCGATATGATTTCCTGGTATTTGTAGAATGTAATTTCCATCAACATGTTTCTAATCAATTTGAACCTTTATAGGCTGACAAAGCCATTGCAGAAATTGAGGCAAAGTGTGGCCAAAAAATTGAAGAATGCAAAGAAGAACAAAGGCAGCAGTTGATGCGCATTGAAGATGAACACACATTGCTCGTAAGCATAGAAAAAGTCTTGAATTTGAAATTATTGGCTGCTTAGAAATATTCTATCATTGCATTCTATTACATGGGATTATAAGTGTTCTGATTTGTCTTTGGTTATATTTTTAATTACTTAATGTTCTAATTAATTGAAAAAACCATTTTTTAAATAAAGCTACTTTCTGATTAGTATTTGTTAGAGATGCAATATAAAGTCATTCATGTATCGTTACCTAGCAGCTTGAGCTTTTTGGATAGTTTGTTAATGACATGGTACGAAATTCTCTATGACTATGTGGTCTAGAGTTCAATCCTTTCTACTCTTATTCTTCTAATAAAACGTTAAATTTCAGCCAAGGTAGATCATATGTGGACTTGTGCATTATCCACACTTAATGTCCAAAAGGCTCTTGCATGAGAGGCATGTTAAAGATGTAAAATAAAATCATTCATGTATCTTCACCTATGAACTTAAGCTTTTTGGATAATTTGTTCATGATAGTAATAATTAGTAACATCAAATCTATTATTTAAATGTATCAAAATTTACATGTGAAAATTTAAATTGGTCTAAGTTCATTATAGTTTGTCTTTGACTATTATAGTCCTCTATACCTTTCTTTAAATGGGTATGTACTGAGTTGTGGGGATGTTATCGCATCATCACTTTCCTTTTTTATGAAATTTGATTAACATTAAGTTTAAAAACTTCCAGGCACTAGGTCACTTGATTTTTCCTGCTCAATTTGGTATCTGTTACTTTAATCATGCTTCTTTTCAAGCTCCTTACTATCTTAAAGATGAACACTATAGAAAGTAACTACACTTACTATTTAGTGGTTTCATGAGTGTAAGGATATTCCAATTGCAATTTGTTTTTTTATTCTGATATCATGTATGCTTAAAAGTTATGCTGAAAAGATGGGTTATGAGTGATTAAGATATCTAACCAATTTTTATTCGTGGCAAATGTGATGAGCATATGAATTTGATGATGATCTGGTATCTAAGTGTTAGAATACATTAGACAGGGTTCAGTGAGTGCAAATTTAATCAACCTATGTAATGAATTTCAATTGAATTTGAAAATTAGCATAATGATTTTCATATGATAGGATTACTCCATTTCTAATTTATTAATTTATATATGAAAATAGTTAATTATAATAGAAAAGAAGTATTCATGTACATTAAAATTCATTTTGGTAATTACATATTATTCAAAAACAATTTTGATTCAAAGTATCCAAACAATTTCTTTGTAAAAATCATTTTCCTGATATATGTTTTCGTTATCCAAATTAAAAATCAAGTTACATTGAAACACAGTCAATCAACGTTTTCCTTTTTTTGAGGAAAATGCAAGGCATGAGCAACTATGTGTCAGGATCATGCATGAGTGAACATAACATGCGAACAATGAAAGTAGAATGCATGCAATCGAAAGAACAAAAGCATGCTAAATGAAGATGTATGATAATGCAATGACTTATGCAAATGCAATGCATGAATATGATAAATGATAAATGCAGGAATGGTATGTCCATTACGATGCCATGAAGAGATGCATGATGAGATTAAGGAACAAGCCAGAGTGAGTTTGCCATGTGCCCCCCTAATTTAGGAACCTAATGGAAAGGATCCAAAAAGTCCCCTTCTAGTGACAACTCCCAAGGGTGGTTGCATGTAACTTTACTGGCTTTTAGAGATATCATCCCCTTAGGTAATACATTATGGCGATAGGGACTATCAGCGACAATGCATCACTAAAAAGAGGAAAACTCTAGATGAGGCTTCACTATTATCAAGCGAGTTGGAGACCCAGCATGACCACAGATCGACCTCCACTCCTTATGGCTCACATTTACCCAGGTATAGGATCTAATATCTCAATGTGTGTGCGAGGTGTAGGTGCCATATGTGCATAGAAAAAATATTTCTAACTATGAATGTAATAGATAGGCAGACACACACCAACAAAACAACATAGCAGAGGTTATATACAAATATGGACAAAAAAAAGATAAAAGGGAAAAGGGAACATAAATAAAGAAGAAGTCATGATAAAAGCATTGCACACTGATTCAATGGCCTAACTCTCTAACTATCCCCAGTGGAGTCGCCAACTATCGCATCCTACCCTTTGACGGGAGGGTGAGGCGAAATAAAAAAAGTGTGTCTTCTCATGAAGAAGACGCGTGGGAGTCACCACCAACGTTTATTCGAGGAAAATGATAGAAAAACCAAAAAGAGATATGCGGATTTTGAAAATAAGGGTTTGGGTGTTGTTTACGCATAGGGAAGGTATTAGCACCCTACACGCCCATCACAAGGGACGACATCCTTTGATCGGGTGTGGATAACGTGACTTCAAAATGATTTTCTTTTCCCTTTTTTTATTTTTTATTTTTTTGGGATCAACAAGAGTGTTTCCCTTGCTCCTACGTATCCCCAGGTACGATGAGGAATTCAGACCTACGTAGTTCTTTAAGTCTGAAAGTTTGTGTGTTAAATTGATTTTATGTTTTTTGAAAAATTGATTTTAATTGTGAACAAGAGTCGTTTCAGGCATTGGACCTTGAAACGATCTCAAGCGATATTTGATGAAATGAAGAAGTTTATGAGTTGGTTTTATTTTGGTTTTGCTTATTAACCTTCAATCTTTCTTTAAAGATAACTTACGGTACTAATGATCGATTAAAACTTACTTTACAAGAAGGAAATGAGATTATTGATGATAGAAGAAGGAGATGAAGATGCACAAGACAAGAAAGAGGACCCCTAAGGGTGCATAGATCGCATTCAAATCCTTAAAAAGAACTAATCGGATGACAAACAAAGAACACCGAACGAAGAACAATGTAGAAGTCGATTATGGTTGCAATTCAGTAGCGCCTCGGCCTCGTTTTTCTCTTCTTTCTTCTTCCTCTCTCTGATTTCTCTTAATTTCTCTCAATGCTGGACCTTGGAACCCTTTACTCAGCCTCCCTCACGCCTATTTATAGCAAAAGATGGTATTAGGGGTCATGGTAGCTCGCCCAGGCGAGTTGTTGCTTCAACCTGAAGTAACCTTGCTCGACCAGGCGAGCTGGTTACTTCACCCCTAAGCTATTTGGGGGCCCAGGCAAGCCAGAGGCTAGCCTGGGTGAGCCAGGGTTCAGAAAAAAGGCTTAAAATGACCCTTTTGCCCTCCCTTTTGAGTATTTTTCGTATTTTTTATCGAAACGTCGAATGATCCTTCGTCTTGCATGGTAACTGGTGTCGAACAGCTCAATTCGGCTAGCGAGGATCAAAAGATCCACAAACGATAGTCCCCAAAAATAAAGGACTTGTGATTCCACTATGCAAAATTTCACAATGAAATCATGATTCCGTTTGACCATGAAAATGAAAAAAAATACCTGGCAACACGAATACAAAGAGTGAAGAACAAGTACAGAGGGAAAAAGAAAGGATGAAGAAAGGGAAAAAGGGACAATAGAATAAAGATTGGGGATATGGGGAAGTGTGGGGTGGGAAAAGGTATTTGGATAATTGCCATTGGCTAGTAGGGGCCAATAGTAATCACCATAATTCTTTTGTGGTTCAAAGAGACTACTAGTTGAGGGGTTGCTACTTCCTGCGCCTCTTGTTTTTGCTTTCTACACCCCATAGGAAGGTTAAAACACCACAAATTGACACAAATGGCTATCGACTCAATATAACGGAAAGTGCTAAATACCAATGAATTCTAGATTGGATAATCCAAAACACAATATGCATGAAATTAATGAATCTGGAACTATATTATATGATTTCCAGATCATGTATTCCAAAATTATGTTAGTATAGTTATGGACAATGGCAACGATGACATTCATGTTGGTGGTGATGATGGTGGTCATGACCACGATCATAATGGTGGTGATGGCAACGATGGCGGTGGTTGTGATAACGATCTTGACATAAATTAAATTATTAAGATATTTAATTTTTGTTTGGTAAATCTTATGGAGATTTTATGGTTAAATGAAGTTTTAATTTGAATTTAAAATGCTTTAATCTTGACCTTTCATTTTAATTTAACGGTTGAGATTAGTTATTCACATTCTCACATAAGATGATCATTTTCATACAGTATGTTCTCTCTCTCTCTCTCTCTCTCTCTCTCTCTCTCTCTATATATATATATATATATTATAGGCTATATTGTAATTTTGGTCCTTCTATAATTACAAATTTGTGATTTTGGTCCCTTTATTTCTAAATCAAGACATTTAGTTCTTTTAATTTTTAAAATAAGTGATTTTAGTCCTTCTGTTAGTTGACCATCCAAAGTCAAATATTGACTTTGAAGTGTACTATTGGATTAAATAAAATGAAAAAAAAATCTTAATAGAAGTTAAACTCATGACCTTTTATTCAAAGATAAGATAATAAATCATTAAGCCACTTACTTTATTTAGTTAATTTTATAAACACTATTTTGTATGCATCATTAGTCAAGAGTTATTAGTTTTTTTTTTGAATTATAGAAATTTATAAATAAAAAATTTAATATATAAATCTATTTAATTTTATTTTATATAATTTTATATATTTTTATTTTCAACAGTTTACATACTTTATTTTAATTTGACCAATTTATAATTAAATTTCATAAATTAATATATAAATTATTTACATAATTATTTTGTTCATTGATTTTAATATACATATTATTTTTACTGTAATTATATAAATCAATATAATTACATCAATTAATAGGTAAGTTATACAAATTTTGTAAATTTATTTTAATATGTAAATTATGTTTATTCTAATTATATAAATTAATAAATTTTAATATTTATTTTTTTAGGAAACTTATATGTTAATATTTTCATTTTAACTATAAAAAATATTGTAAATAATTTTTTTAATACCAATTATATAAATTAAGAAAATTTCATAAATTAATATGTAAATTATTTATATAAATTATTTAATTTAATTTATAAAAAATATATAAATTTATCTTTATATATAAATAATTAATTTTTTTTATAAAAAGTAATAAAATTTCAATTTTTAATTTTTAGATTGTTTTAATATTATTTTAAATTTTTGTAATTTGTATAGATTACATAATATATATATATATATATATATATATATATATATATATATTTTAAATAACCTACATATTAGTTTATGTAATTTTTTTTCAAAATTATAATAAAATAGTTATATATATATATATATAATAATAATAATTTATTAGTTTATATAAAAATAAAATTTTATAACAAAAAATACTTGTGAAATTAAATATTTAATATTTTAATTTAATTTATAATTTTTATAATTAAAAATAAATAATAACTCTTGATTAATGATAGATCTGAAATAGTAGTTATAAAATTAACTAAATAAAACAAGTGCTTTAGTAGTTTATTACTTTGTCTTTTAATAAAAAGTTATGAGGTCAACTCTTACTAATTTTTTTTTATTTTTTACTTTATTTAATCCTCACATAATTATTATGTCAATAATTTACAAAAATGATACAATAATATTAATATATTACATTAAAATTAACATTTGACTTTAAGGTCAACTGTATCATAATAAGAATGATGTTAATTTAGTGTTTTAATTAAGATTATTGGACTGGTGGGACATAAGTTTGAATCCAATTACAACATTTTATATGAATTTTTTTTTTTCTATAACTTCATGTGACACTTCATTAGTGAATGCCACCTCATTTTTGTTTATAATGTCACGTGTCAATTGTTAATGCCACTTCATTCTTGTATGTAACGGTAGCAGATTGCATTAAATGTTTGATGATTGAGAAATGATTAAAATCACAAAATTACAATCCTTAGATTGATACAATAGGAATCCAAGGAACCAAAATTGCAAAATTGCAATACTTGACCGACTAAACGTGCAATTAAATCAATATAATTTTAAGGATGTTAAATATATATTTTTGAATTATTACATTTTTATTATTAGTTTTTATTTTTATTTTTATTTTTAATCATTAATTACATATTTGATTTGTAAACCAAAAAAAACTCGGGCTTAAAACTAATTAATAATTCTAAAATTAGAATTATCTAAAAATATATTTTTATCTATGAATATAAAAATCATATAAACATGTCATTTTATATGATTATATACTTTTTAGCTTCAATGGTTAATTTGATCAATATAGCAAAAATAGTTGAATTTTATTAATTATCTCTAATTCAAAAGTTAACTTTCAAGTAACTTTTTTAGTTAATTTTTAAAATAATTTTAATGTAAAAAATTTCTCAAAAGTTTTTAATTAAAACAATTATCGTTTTAAGTTATTTTACAAATACTAAGAACAAGTAATAAATAAATAAAAAAGAATAATAATTTTACAAAATTAACCTTAGTATTAATATTACATTCAAAAAATTAAAATGACACATATTAAAAATATTAGTGAAAAATCAATTAATATTACATTAAAAATTTAAATATGATATTTATTTTAAAATAATATTTTTCTTAAATGCGATACCTATTTTAAAATAAATGTAATATTTTTTTTTAATTTTAAATCCAACTTAAATATTGATATAGCATTGTTGCAATAACTCATCTACTTGTGTTAAATACAAGAACCTAAAAGATAAGATATTTTTAACTTCAATGTGTAATCAATTGGTAAGAGTTCATCTTTAAGAAAAAGATAACTATTTTTTCACTACAATCTTAATTATGCACATAAATTTCAGACAATTTGTGTAGTAAGCCTCCCAAGTTTCAATTTTGGATGAAGCACACCACGTCGTCAACAACACTCACTCACCCATTCCTCAACTCGGGCTCACTCACCAACTCGCCGAGTCACATTAGTAGTGTCATTCTGTTTCGTTGGTGTTCATGCCATTTCACTTTCCTTCTTCACTTCACTTCACCCATTGACACCACCAGGTTCTCTCTCTCTCCCTTCTTCTCCTTCCACGTTAACGTCTTTCATCCTCTCTCAACTTTCACAACACATGTATTTATATACTTATTTTACATATAGATATCAGATATGAACACCCTTTTGTTAGTTTCTTCTTCTCACGCTTTGTGGTTCCCTGATGCTTTGTGTTTCAAATTTCAACCGTTAGCATTTGACACAGACGTCATGTTTCTCTGTTATCATCTTGTTCCATGCGTGTATGATAACATATGTAGGATCGAGAGGAAGATAGTTGAAAATATTTTTTCTTTTGGGTCCTTAATGTTTCGATTAAATGTTAGCATTATGTGGGTGTACTCAATCTTTTGGTGTAAGTGAATGCACTATTGCACTTGTTTTCTGTCTTCTTCGGTTACACGTCTTGGTCGGTGGTTTGTTATGTTATGCTATGTATTAATCTGCCAGCGCTTTGTTTATGATATGAAGTTATGAACTTGCATACAAGTGGATCTGGGTGGGGTTGATTTTCTTCCTATTGCTTGGTTATATTGTTTTCCTCAAAGGGTTTTTATTTTACTTTTTACCCTCTGAGGCCACATACATGCATATTTGTAACTGAATGGTGTAAAGTGTAATTGTTTTGAATCTGTGTCGGCCACTGAAAAATGCTGTCTTTGAGTAGTTCAAAAGTTTTCCTTCTTGTGAGTGGTTTAAGTAGGTGTCCATGTTGAGGATTTTGATGCTTTATTGTCTTGGCAATTGTGGTTTCTAATTTGATTGGTATAGAAACAGATTGCTTTAGTTATTGTGATCCTTTTGGAATTACTGGACAATCCCAAAAGTTTCTCTTGTTACTTGTACTCTTTTATTGATGAATAATTCTGAGTTTGTGGTTAATTTTTTCTAAACAAAGAAGTGGATGAGTATGACAAGTGTGGCCTGGTAAATATGAGTGGTTGGTGAGTAACTCTGTACATTACTTTTATGCCAAGTTGCAGTTTGTAACCCATGTTTGAAGTTTGAAGTATGCTTCTTGATGGTGTTACCTAAGCTACATTTCCTTTATAATGGTTCTTAAGGTTTGGTCTGAGTTTATAGTTATTAGGTTTATTGTCCTGTGTTGCTTGGCAGATGGAGTCAATTCAGCAAAATTATAATGATGCTTCCATGGAGCTTGCATCTAATAGTCCTCCAGGTTCGCCTGATATAAGTGACGTAGTTGGAGCGCCGCAGTTGGATCCTCGAGTTGGTGAAGAATACCAGGTGGAGGTCCTTGATATCATAAAAGAATCAGAACGGCTTCGACTTCTTATGAATACTGCTGATTCAGAAGTTATGTGTGATAACTCGCTTTCCTTTGTAATTGGTTTGCCTATCTCAGTCACATGGATGCATAATGCAGTGGAGGATAGTAGATGTGGAGGAAATCTTGCAGACGTTGATGGTATGATCAATGCAATTGAACTTGCAAAAGAAACTAATTTTAAAAAGAACATTATATCAGACAGCGAGGAAGAATTGAAACTAATTGCATTTCGGTTTGTGATGACAGGAAATGAATCTTCAGGTCAACCGGGTAAAAGCAAAAATTATGTATTGTTTCCTGGCATATTGAGTAACTCCTGGAGTGAAGCTGATGCAAAAAGTTTTCTCCTTGGTTTGTTTATTTTTGGGAAGAGTTTTATTAAGATAAAAAAATTCTTAGAGAACAAAGGGATGGGGGAAATACTGTCATTTTACTATGGAAAGTTTTACAAATCTGAAGAATATCATAGATGGTCAGACTGCAGAAAGATAAAAGGGAGAAAATGTATTGTAGGACAGAAACTTCTTACTGGACAGAGGCAGCATGAACTATTGTCTCGCTTGATTCCCCATGTCTCAGAAGAATCTAAAGATACTTTGTTGCAGGTATCAACTGTGTCATCTCATATCCATTGTTGTTAATGAATTACAAGAAGTATATTTCAATTGCCTGATGATTGGCTTACCCTGTATCACTGCAGTCTAGGATTTCAAAATTTATTTTATTTTCATGTGTCGCTTCTCTGATATAGTCCTTTGTAAGTTTCAATTTTTATTTTCCCCCTGTAATTTTAATATATATCCTTTAAATTCTTTCTTGAAGTGGCATGATTTTTTATAAGGCAGTAATAATTTGGTTTAATGATAATCTGGTTTTTGTTGTGTTTTGTATATATAATGATTGTCAGTCCATTTTTTATGGTTGTTTTTACCATGTAGAAGAATAGGAGCTATAAGCATTAAAGGACTCGATATCTTTTGGAATTAACTAATGCATTCTGTTTATGGGTTTCAAACAATACTTAGCTTGTTTTTCCCTAGTCCATTTGATGTTGGAAAGTGAAAGCTTTATTATTTACAGAGTATCTTACTTTGTTAATATGACATGCTTTAAAGCTTTACTATTTACAGAGTATCTTACTTTGTTAATATGACATGCTTTTTAGAGTATAGATACAATGGTAATTAAGGTGGAATAGCTGATTGAGTTATTAATATTATGCTATTGTGATGTACCAATGATTATTTGAACTTTTGTTGCCAATGGTAATTTTCTTATCATTATAGTTGTACCATTTACATGCTTCAGTCTCACATTGATTTTATCTATATAATCAGGTTTGTCAGTCATATGTGGAGGGCAGAACTTCTCTAGAAGAATACATTTTATCTATGAAGTCTACTGTTGGACTTGGCGTTCTTGTAGAAGCAGTAGGTATTGGAAAGGAAAAGGAAAACCTTACAAGCCTTGCCGTGGAACTTGGGAAGAACAATCGGGTGTTTCCAGTACCAACTTGTAAAGCTTGGTCTTCTCTTGGACCAAATGATATAATCAAATATTTGACAGGAGGATTGCGACTTAGCAAAGCCAAAAGTAATGATCTCTTCTGGGAAGCTGTTTGGCCCCGCTTACTGGCAAGAGGTTGGCACTCTGAACAACCAAAGAATCAATGCTATGTCCACTCCAAAGAATATCTGGTTTTTCTTATCCCTGGTGTTAAGAAGTTTTTGAAGAGAAAACTTGTGAAGGGTGATCATTACTTTGATTCTGTTAGTGATGTCTTGAGCAAAGTAGTAGCTGAACCTAATCTTCTTGAGCTTGAAGAAGAGACTAAAGTTGGTAGCTGCAATGATGAAGAGCCAGAAAAGGGATTGAGTAAGGATGACCAATCTGATTATCGTCATCAATGTTACCTCAAGCCCCGAGCTTCTACTACAGATCATATAAAATTCATGGTTATTGATACCAGTTTGGTGCACAGAGGGAAGTCATCTGATTTAATGGAAATTAAATCTGCACCTGTTAAGTCAGTGGGTAGAGTTGAGGGAAATGCTGCTGGTATAACAAATAAAGGGGCCAAACTTACAAGGAAAGTAAACCATGGCAAGGATATGGCTGAAAACGTCGATAAAAAGATGACAGTTATTGATACCAGTATGCTTTATGAAGGAAAATTATCGAAGGTGAGAGAAGTGAGATGTCTTCCGGTTGAATTAGGACATGCTTATAAGATGACTGTTCTCCCAAGAGAAAGTAAGGATAGCTCCTTTGATGAAGATTCACCAAGCATGATGACACGTGAGAAAAGGAATATTAGTAAGCCAGATAATAATGCAAACAAAATGGTAGAAAGCCAGAAAAATCAGAAGACCTGTGTGACTGATGATAATCAGATAAAGAGGACTATAAAGCATCAATTCTGTCGGAGGGCAAGATCAGATCATGGTAATCCTATGGTTCTTCCCATTAAAAGGAGAAGATTGACTGCTTGTGCCAAGGCAGAGACAAGCCGCGCCATTGAGAATTCATCAGGAGGCTTGGAATCTAAAAAAGTGGCATTCTCTCAGTCATCGAGATTTCCAGATTCCCACCAAATTGTTTGTGATTCAGTTAGTTCTCAGCCGAATGGAAGTTCGATTGCCTATCTAGCTGATAGAAGTGTGGAAGTGAATAACGAGGAAATCATTCTCAATGAAATTTGTCAATCCAGGAGCAATTCTTGTTTTAAAGTCGAGAAATGTGAATCACAGTCAGCGGTCACCTTCAGCACACCCCAGGTTCCATTGAAGTCCGAAGATGGTGAAATGGTGGCGACAGTGGAGGAAGATGGGCTGTGCGAAAAAGCAAATGATCCATGTTTGTCAACTGATACTCAGGGGGTAGTTGAGAAGCCACAAAAAGCCTCTTGTGATGTTGGTTCTATGGAAGAGCAGCCTAATACAAATCCTAGGAGACAGAGCACAAGAAATAGACCATTGACGGTTAAAGCATTGGAGTCTCTGGGAAATGAATTCTTGCACGTACAGAGGAGACAGAAAAAGAAAGATATCCTGCCACACATAGATGCTTTCAGCCCTTGCCGCAAGGCTCGTACAAGCAAAACAAACCTGCATAGTCATAGTTCAGATCATGGGACTGCAGTTTTAGCAAAAGAAAAGCATTTCAATGGAGATCATAAAGTGGAAATTGTAGAGTTAGTGGAATATTTCCAAGCCACTTCGCTATAAATTAAAGAGCAGAGTTTATTATACAGGTATCTTTGAAGCTACCAGCTATCATAGATGTTTTGAGTTTTAGAAAGAAATGGATTTTGGATTTTGAATGTGCTATTGGGAATAAATATGTATATCCACGATTCAAGTCATCAGGTAATCAATTCTAATTTTAATAATAAAGTATTATTTTATTTTCATTGTCATATTTCACTATTTGACCAAATGATCCATTTGATAATGTCCTTGATTAAAATTAAAGACGTGTTATTATAATAGAGATTATGATAATGAAAAATAAGTTTGTTCTAATTTTAATCTAAACTGTTCTTGATCATATGATTATTGTAAATAGGATATCAATAATCCGAATAGATTAATATATATGTGATAGTATTTATTAGATAAATATTAATAAATTTCATTTATTAATTTGCATATATAGATGAGTCACATGTTGATGTGATTATTGAACTGACTCAATTAAAATTTTCTAATGGTTAAAATTTATCATAAACTGTCAATAGAAAATTCTCAAGAAAAGGTATAATAGTTTTCTTTGACTTGAGATTGTCTTCGTAATTAATAGGTTATTTGTTGTATTTTGATTCTGGACACCTAATGTTTTAGAACACTTGTTGAATGAATATTGGATATGATTAAATGCATGTAGAATTAATGATTAATCAAAAAGAAATTCATCAACTCTTGATAATGAATTTGAGCTCTATAAATAAAATTATATCCTGACCAGGAAAATTAAATGAAAGAAGAAATGAGTTTCTTAAGTCATTATGAGTTAACTCAAAAGGATTTGACAGTAATACTATGCTCGAGTTAACCCAGAGCTTTAAAGATGAAAGAAATTATTACACTACTCTTCTAATGGTTTTTGAAAGTAAAATGTTTCTTCATATTATCCGGACGTTAAGGAGTGTTGCTAGACGCTTACCTTGATTAGTATATTAATTTGATTGATATATTACTGGCTTAGTATTGAACCTACGAGGTCACACACAAACGAATGTTCTAATTTCTGTTAAAGAAATTATTTTAATATTTGATGATTAATTAAATTAGAGAATTTAATATGATCAAATGATTAATTGATTTCAAAAGGTGGGATATTATTATATTTTTGCTAGTACTGAAAATATAAATAATATGAAAGATTTGGTGAAAGAAGAGAAACAAATATGTATGATTTATATTTAGAATTTGGGTTGAAAAGGCGGCTAGATACGAATTTGACTTGATCAATTATTATTTCAATTTTAATTGCTAAATAGTTAGCAATAAAAGGTAACAAGAAATAATATAGCTTAAAAAATAATACTATCAATAATGATTTTGATTTAATCAGAAATTTGGTATCATTAGTGTGCTATAGATAGAGAGCCTTAGACTGCATGTGGGACTTATCCCAATATAACTTCTCTATTCTTATTTTTTCCACTTGTCAACGTTGTTGACGAATAGAGGTCAGTCTCAGTGTGGATACACGTAGCGTCTTCGTACTATTGAAGAATTTATTTTTTTTTACTTCAAGAACTCATCAATAAGTACATTTTTTAATATGTCATCTGTATATAATATAATTTAAATACAAAATAGATCATTTTATTCCGCAATATGTGTTTTTGAACAACTTTTTTTCCACACGGACATTTTGCATGCAAATTTTATGTTCTAAGGAGTCAGAGTTATCAGACATGCTGTACAGAATTTTGCCATATTAGAATGCTACCGAGATCAGCCTTTTGTTTTTAAATGGAATAGGAAGTCACTGCTTTTATTATTTGTGTTCTTATCACTTGCAATGTTAAACACATCAACGGTTTAAGGGTAAATTAAAAAAAAAACAAGGAAATCATTTTAAGTTCCAAGAGTTAGGCAAAATGACAAATAAGTTTAACATAATAAATTTACAATAAAATGCCTGAAGTCTGGTATGTAGGCTGTAGCATGGTATTATCAATTCTAATTTCTAATGTAATAAAACAAAAAGTGCAGAATGAGAAACCATTTTTTTAAAGAATATTGGAAAACTCACCGCAAAAGTTTGTTGTTGGTGGTGGAGGGGCCAAACCCAAAACTTTATTTTATAAATCTTGGAATAGAATCCCATATTTTAAATGTGGTGTTCAAGCCCATACGTTACTATTGGATTCTAATATTCCATCACGCTTCGTACTAGGTGCCACCACTCGCTACACATTTGTAGTTGAGAAACTCTAAAGCTCCGATACCGATGGATAAAAGTCTTGAGATAACAACACTACAAAAATTAGGCATTGTAGTTGGGGAGCTCAAAGTCTTCTAAACTTTGCACTAAAATCTTACTTTCGATGTGGAGCTCGAGTCTCACCTTACAATTAAATCCTTACGTTTTTTAGAAATAGAAAATATTGTGTAATCAAACAAAGCACACGAAATAGAATTCCTATTAATTCATTGGTGAAGTATGTAATGAGAAGTTGAAAATTTTAAGGGCCATTTGGACTAAAAGCATGCTTTTTGTTTTTATTTTCTATTTTCATTTTTAATTATAAAAGCATCATCTTGTTTTTCACTTTGCTTTATGCTATTTCTTAATTGTTTTTTATACGAAATTTTTAAAATAGGAAATAAAGTAAAAATAATTTTTTTAATTAAATGTAAAAAAAAATTCTCTCATAGTAAAACAATTTTTTTTGTATGGAATATGATCATCTTTATGTTGAAAATTGTAACACCTTATTTTTTGTAAATTAAATAAAAATAGTTTTATTTAAAAATTAATAGCTTTTAGAAATTAAATAAATGAGAGAAAATGGTTTTGTAAATTAAAATAAGGGTTTCATAGTATTAAAAAATAGATAGAGTAAAATGATGTTTTAGAAAATAAATGGATGTTTTAAT
The DNA here is from genome assembly GCF_000004515.6 of Glycine max. Classification (NCBI taxonomy): domain Eukaryota; kingdom Viridiplantae; phylum Streptophyta; class Magnoliopsida; order Fabales; family Fabaceae; genus Glycine; species Glycine max. The sequence continues at coordinate 35,085,693 of NC_038254.2, read as the reverse complement.
CGTTTATTTGTTTAATGAAAGAGTAAAATAGAGTTCCTTTTATAAAATAATAAAATAAAGAAAAATAGAGTAAATAATAGGCTCAAAGTACCTTAGTTATAAATAAAGACATAGTAGGTCAGTTAGTTTTTACATCCATGATATGTTTCTAAGTTCTCTCTTTCTCCCAAATTTGTTCTCCCAAAACCCTCTCTTTTTCTCGCATACACCCAAACTTGCCCCAGTAAAATTATGATCCCAGACTCATTAACAATTAGATCATCATGAAATTTGTACACCACCTCCAGAACTCATTTTCGTACATTCTCACCACTGGGATTTACGAAATAATGTCTATAGAGAGAAAAATGTGGAAGCAAAGCTTTCCAAGTTTATTTTGATGATGCCAAAGACTCAAGTCAAGAATCAAGAGTCAAACAAGTTTCAAAAATCAAAGAGTCGTTCAACCAAGAATTAAGATTCAAGAGAAAACTCAAGATATGCAAGAACTTCAAGAAAAGCATCAAGATAAGTATAAAAAGATTTTTTCAAAAGAAAAAATTGAATAACACAATTTGTTCAAAAGAATTTTTCAAAGAAAAATCTTTTACCAGAGTTTTTACTCTCTGGTAATCGATTACCAGAAGACAGTAATTGATTACCAGAAGCCCAAACAGTTTTATAATTGTTTTACAAAGTAGTAATCGATTACCATGGGCATGTAATCGATTACCAATGTTTTTAAACGTTGGATTTCAAATTTCAAGAGTCACAACTTGTGATAACACATTTTCAAACTTGTGTAATCGATTACCAGTGTTTCTAAACGTTTTGATTTTTAAATTTAAACATGAAGAGTCACATCTGTTGATGTGTAATCGATTACACTATAATGGTAATCGATTACCAGTGACTGATTTTGAAAAATAAATTTCCAAAAGTCACAATTTTTAAAGTGACTAGTTTCTGAAGGTTTTTTCAAGAGTCACAACTTTTAAAGTGACTAGTTTTGAAGAAATTGCCAAGAGTCACAACTTTTAACTTGGTTTTTCAAGAGCCATCAAATGGTTATAAATATGTGACCATGGCACGAATTTTAAAAAACAGATTCCTTTCATTCAAAAAGAGATTTTTTCTGATTCACTTCTCTCATAATTTTTCTAAGAGTTTTTGTTCAATACTTTCTTTGTCGAGAAAAGTTCATTGGTAAAAAACTTGTGTTATTCTTTTGATTCATTCCTTCTCGCTCTTGCCAAAATAATTCAAAGAACTAACCGTCTGAGAATTCTTTTGATTCATTCCTTCTCCCTCTTGCCATAAGAATTCAAAGAACTAACCGTCTGAGAATTCTTTTGATTCCCCAAACAAAGAATTCAAAGAACTAACCGTCTGAGAATTCTTTGCCCAAACACTGAATTCAAAGAGCTAACCGTCTGATAATTCTGTGTAAGAAGCGGGTAGCTTCTTGGTTGTAATAGTGAACACAAGGGAGGGTACATCCTTTGTGGTTTGCTTCAAGTAGAGGGTACATCTACTTGGTTATTCAAAGAGAACAAGGGAGGGTACATCCTTTGTAGCTCTTTGCTTGTAAAGGATTTTACAAGGTTATTGAAAATCTCAAGAACCGTGGGTTGCTTGGGAACTGGATGTAGGCACGGGTCGTTGTCGAACCAGTATAAAACTTGTGTTTAATTTCTTTTTCCCTACGCTCTTTACTTTTCCGTTGTGCACTTTTTATTTCCGCTTTACTTTTGTCTAAGTTATTGTTTATGTTCTTTACTTTCTCATAACTTAGTAGTAAAACCTAATTGAATCTAGTAATATTAAGAAGGATAAATTTTAATTAGTCAAGACACATTAATAATTAATTCAACTCCCCTTCTTAATTATTCTGAGGCCACTTGATCCAACACAAAATGCCCCTTGCATAGAGAAAATGAATTTGAGGCTTCAATCCCTTCTCCTTTTCTCTAACGCTTTGAAACCCTAACAGAGCAACTAGAGGAAAAGCCTAAAGAATCATAGGGAATTGCTAGAGATGCTGCTATCATTGTCGGACTAGATGTAACGCTCTAAAAATCCGCTAACTGAAAATTGATGTTTATATGTATTTCTTGTGTTATTTGATTCTTTGATTGATTTGGATGAGTTGAGCTATTGTGTGAATTAGCTATGTGTGATTGCTTGATGTGGATGTTAGGTTATGTGGAGTTTGATTAACCTATGTTGAAATTGTGAGATTTCAAGTTTTATCCAAACCTGTTATGGTAAAACCGCGATCTCGGACTCCTTAACCGTTGGATCACCTTCAAACTTGGACTGTAGGTTCGTAACCCAGGTCTTCATGCTTTGACGTTTGGGATTTGCAAAATAACACTTTTGGACATCTCGCTTAGCGAGACAAGTACGCTAAGCACAATTCCAACCCAAGGAGATAATTCGCTCAGCGAGATTAGCACGCTAAGCACAATTCTAGCCAATAGAGAAATTGTGCTAAGCCTGAAATGTCACGCTCAACGCCAAAAGTTAATTTTTCTTAGCAAGATGAGCTCGCTAAGCGAGATTTGCAGATTATAAATACATTCTTCAGCATGAAAATCATGATTTTCACCCCTTTCTCTAAACTCCATCCAAAACCCCTAGAAACTCCTCTTTCACCACTCACGACCACCGGTGGCCACCACAAGCCACCGTTGCTTGCCGACAGACCACCGCATTGAGAGGAACACTTTAATTGGAGCAGAATCTTCAGAATCCATCCTAAGGATTCAGTAGAGAATGAAGCTTCCAACCCCTTCTTTCATGGTTTCTTCGAGGTAACCATGATTGTATTGAGAGGAACACTTTAATCGAAGCGGAATCTTCAAAATTCACCCCAAGGATTCAGTAGAGAACGAAGCTTTCAGTAGAGAACGATGATATTAGATGATGTTGATGTTTATGATAATGTTGATGTGAGATGATGTTAATATTGATGATGATATTGAGATGAGATGATGTTAATATTGATGATGATATTGAGATGAGATGATGTTGATGTTGAGAATATCATTGAGATGAGATGATGTTGATGGTGATATTGAGATGAGATGATGTTGATGATGTTAATGACATTGAGATGAGATGATATTGATGTTGATGATATCATTGTGATGATGCATGTTGTGTATGTACATGGAAGATGCAGTGACCAAGTAGGATGTCCCTGATAGGAGAAATAGAGTGGTTAAAGAGTTTTAAGCATCTCTAGTGGGGGATGGTTTAGAATCTTTAATTATCCATGATCGGTGCATTGATGGTGTCTATGTTTCATACTTCATATTACATGAAAATAGTATAATCCTTTCCAGTAAGTACTTATAATTTTTCATGAGGGAAAATACTTATACTTGGGGCATGTCACTCGGTTTGGAACTCCCTTGTGACTCATGCTGATCACCATGGGGGGAGTTGCCTATGCACGACAGGGTGAGCTCAACACTTGATACCTAGTTTTCCTAAGTGTGAGTGTCACGTGGACACGCTCAGGCTATTTCTTGATGAATGATACTACATTGCATTTGAGAGTTAAGGTTAGGTGCATGCATCATACTCATCATGCGCAACTAAAAAAAGGCTATTCTACATCGATTAAAAGATACATTCGACATTAGTTATTAACCATTGTCATAGGCAATGTCATAGAAAGTTTTTCCTTTCTACAGCGGTTCCATAAAAAACCGTTTTAAAAAAAGGTACCCTTCTAAAACGATTCTTAGCTAAAAACCATCTTAGAATGATATCTTTCTAAGACGATTATTAGTTAAAAACCGTCTTAGAAGGGTAGACTTTCTAAGACGGTTTTTCAAAGAATCGTCTTAGAATGTATTTTTTTAAAAAAATTTAAAATATATTAAGGATTCTAAGATGATTTTTTGATAAAACTATCTTAGAATGTAGACATTCTAAGACGATTTTTCAGAGAATCATCTTAGAATGCATTTTTTTAAATTTAAAATATTTTGAGGATTCTAAGATGGTTTTCACAAAAACCATCTTAGAATATCTTTTTTAAAAAAATATATATTTAAAAAAACCCCTACAATATTTTCTTTATGAAATAAAACCTCACTATACCTACCTTTAAGTAAGGTCTGGTCATAATTTTCAAGACATTCCACCCAACATAGGTGTTGGCAGTATTTTTTCATAATGTACACATACACGCATGCAGTATTTTTATATTTAGACTTCATCATGAATCATGAGGACTTACAACAATATAATTGTAGAAAAAAGGAAATAGAAGTAGCATTTCTTACAAAATAATATATCATATCATATTTATTTTGCAATTACAAACAAATATTGTGTTATTTTGTCCCTATTACTTACAATATAAAAACATAAATTATTAAAGTTATTTATTTAACTAAATATATAATATTAAAATTAAAGTTGTATTTCATTGTTTATATGTGATAAATTCAATTAAAGCTAAATATGAATAAGACAAATGATGTTGTTGTTTTCTATGCGTGTAAAACAATGGCCAATAAGGCATGCATGCAACTTTTCTACTCTAATATATACTACATTCACTACTACAAAAGCATGTTTTTACGACGCTATTTCTAAGACGGTTCTGAAGGACCGTCTTAGAATAGGAGGCGGTGGCAATTTTGTAATTTAGGGGAGAAATATTATTTTTTACGTCGCACATTCTAAGACAGTTACAAAGAACCGTCTTAGAATGTAACCTGGTGGCAATGTTGTAATTAGCATAAATAAGATAAAGACAGTTATCGTGTAAGCCCGTCTTTGTATACCGGCCTTGGTCTGTATGCGAACTACTTTCGAACCAGTAGAATCAAACACTCTCTCCCTCAATGTACCTCTTGTGCCCTAGGACGTTAAACCCCTCTCTCCCTGAAGCACTACTATAGCTTAAACCCCTCTCTCCCTCAAACCTCACTCTCTCTCCCTCAAACCTCACTCTCTCTCCCTAAGTAGTGTCTCCATCGCTCTCTCTCCCTGAGTGTACTCTTTCCCTGTAGCTTAAACCTCGCTCTCATTCCCTCAACACTCTAGGTAGCCGTGAGTACTGTCTCCCTCATAGTGAGCTCAGTCTCCCTAAAGAACTGTAGCTGTCGTGAACCAGTGTCTCCCTGAAACCTGTTTTCCCGTGAAAAGCGCGTCTTATGAAACCTGTTTTCTGGAGCTTATTAATACACGTTAGCTCACTTCACGGAGTGTGAATGCATATACTCACCGCACCCTAAGCCACCACACCACCATTATCCCCAGCATCAACTTCTTCTTCTTCTTCCGCCTCACCTAACCAAACACTTCTTCTCTTATGTCATGTTTTCTTTCACTCCCTCCAATTAGGGTTTTCCCATTCCCAATGCCTTCTAATTCTCTCTGCCTATTCACAACCGTTCCAACTCCTTTGGTCACTCTTCGAATTTGGTTTCTCATTCACTCTCGCGCTTCGATTCGGAGCAAATCGGGCACTATTGCTTGACACTGGTTTCGTGCCATGCCGCCTAGTCATAGAAAGGGCGAAAAGAAAAGCGTCGACGGTGCCGTTGCCTACTGGCAATTTAAGCTCAGCGATCTCGTGCTCACTAAGGTTAAGGGGTTCCCTACTTGGCCTGCGACGGTGAGTGCTGCTCGTTAATTTTTAAGTGAATGCTTGAATTTTTTGGATTGATTGTGTTTTGCTGTCTAGAATAACAAAACACTCTCTTGGATTGCATGTTGTACTGATTTTCCTCTGCTATAGTATGGTTTGGTGCTAAGTGTTTGCCCAGTGATAATTGATTAATTTTAGTGGTTGTTTTATTTTTGTTTTGTTTTCTTTCACTCTCTCCAATTAGGGTTTTCCCCATTCCCAATGCCTTCTAATTTAAGTTGTAGTTGTACTGTCGAATTTAGATATTACATGAAGATTGGGTTAATCAAATGATTATATTGTGGAGATTTTTTATGAATGACTTGATCGGGGCCTAAAGGCTCCCGGAGGAGCTGTGGAGAAGGTCAGAGACTAGGGACCGTAAGTTAAACAATACAAAGTCATGCAAATGCAAAGTTGGTATCTGGCCTCCATGTGGGCTTATTCCTGTAAAAATAAGCTTCCTCTTTTTCTTTCCTTTTTTTCAATACCTAGTTCACTAAGTGAAACAAGGCATTTCAATGTGTTATACTCAATACATGCATACATCAATGTGTCATACTCAATGCATGCTACAAACAGGATTTGTTCTATTCTATCTTTCTGCCCCAGACTGGTTCTCTGCAACCTATCCTTCTATATGATTTGCTTCTTTTACATGGATTGCCAAGCTTTCAAGAGTCATTTTATTAATTTTTTTATTTTCAAAATATTTTTATTTAAATTTTACTTAAAGTAAAACTTCATTAATGTAAAAAATATAAATTTATTTAATTTTATTATGTTTATTATACTAATACTCCCTCATTTTATTTAATAAAACTTTAAATTTGCTAAAAGATCAAATAAATCTTAAAAACAGTAGTGACGCGTTCTTAAATTTTTAGCAAAGAAACTATTATTGACCCATGCTTATTAATTTAAGTTATTAAATGGACCGATTAACAAACTTAAAAGAGTAATTGGGAGCAATGGTTGATTACTTTGATTCATTAATTTGTCATATAATACGGTTCAATCTTTCAAAGTATTTGTGTTAAAGGGTATGGGTATGGTAATCTGATAGACTGATAGACTTAACTTAAATACACTAACTTGTTAATGAGCCTTTTAATTTCTCTAGGTAGTCGATGTAGGGGATCTAAAATTATTGTGTCTGGCATGCAAAGTATGAATTGCAGTTATATTCTTATGGTTAATTGGAAATATTTTCACATTACTAATTAATTTATAATTAAATGAAGCTTATTTTGCCATCGTTAAAAGAATATACAAAATGAATTATATTTGTTTGTTGTGTTCTAATTTAGTTTTCTTCCCTTGTATTGGTAAGTTTTTACCTACCCACTACACATATTCTACTATCTCAAATGAATTTAATACTATGAAGTACTGAATTTGATTTGTCTCAACGTGTGTAGCTGCTTATGGGTCCCAATCTGAAGATAGTTGTGCAGGATCCATCCTTTTCGGTATTGTAATTACTATCTAATGAATATGGTATAATATTATCTAGATGTTAACAGTCAGCAACTTCCAAATGTGCTCAAAGGACAAACAAGTTTTAGAAAACAGAAAACTGTTTTTAAAAAAAGTAAACAAACAAGGCCTAGATTTTAGTATTTGTTGGTAATATTGTTCCAATTGATTGCTTGATTGCATTTGAATTGTATAAACTATAAAGTCTTCCATATTGCTTGTTCTATCTTTTCACTATAATGAGAAACTTGTTGAAATGTCCTCTTAGACTGAATGCATACATCATGTCTTCCATATTGCTTGTTCTATCTTTTCATATTTGACATTAGTCTCATTTATTATGTAAACACCTTATTATGAAATTAAATGATTCTATTCAATTGTAAGTAGACAGACTTGATAAGTGTTTGAATAAGATGTAAGGATGTGGGAGCGTTTGAGTGCCAATCACTTTTAATAAATAGTGTCAGACATTATTTGACAAGGTTATAAGTCACATTCTGAACCCATTTTTAAGTAGAACAAATGAAGGTGTTGGAAGTAGGAGTGGACCAAATAGTGGGAGTGATGTTCAACTTCTGGTTTATCATTGTTGGGTTGATCCTCAATGCTTAAGTGAAAATCATTTCATGCCTTTCAATTGAACTGCTTGAGCATCAACAAAGTTAAAAAGGGTCCTTTGTTTGAGAGGATAAGGGTCCATCAGTTCCCATGGTATATAACATTCTGACATTATACTTGAACCTCCTCAACAGGGTTTGCAGGTCCTTCACATTGTTATGTGCCAACTCCCTACTACTAGCTTGATGTTACAATTTGTTTTGTTTTCAGTTGACTACAAATTTGTGTTTAGGCTAGTTTGTTTGGGTATGTGTTTGATAGTCTTTGCTGACTTGATGTTTCATGCAATAATATATTGTACATTCTAGGATCATTTTAGTCACCTCATTTGGGCAAAAGACAACATTTAGGTGAGGGATTCGTTAGCTGAATTAGTTTATTAAATATACAGTACTAAAGTTTTTTAAATCTCTAAATTGATATTAGTTAAGTGTTAGTCGCCTTATACGACTAACTTTTGTATAGAAATCATTTGCAACAACTTTTATAGTTCCAAATTTATGGTTTTTTTAGTGATTTTTGTAAATAAATTGTTTTATGGATAAAGCCGTCTTTAGAATATGTCCATTGGATTTAATGATGAAATATGTGCAATTTCAGGTGAAAAAGAGGCTAAGTCATGAAGTGCCAAAAGTGACAGTTGAGCTTAGCTCATCAGTAGGCTAAGCATGCATCCACCGCTAAGCATAACTTTAGCGTGCTTAGCGCGAAAGAAGAATCTGGCAGGGCATCAGCATCAAGGCCGTGCGCTAAGTGCGAGATCAATGCACTAAGCGCAGTAGGTGTCTTCAGCCAGGCTTAGCGCACGACTGGCGCTAAGCTCGAATCCACTTACCCGCACTAAGTGCGAAGGTGGCGCTAAGCGCAACGTCACGAATTCAGAGCCTATTTAAAGTCTGTCTTGTGCAGATTTAGGGTACAACTTTTAGACACAGACTTTTAGTAGATGATTGACACAGATTCCAAAGCACACCACAGTGCCTATTTCGGGAAAAGAGCTCTGGAGGCAACAAGAGGAGCAGCTTTTGCAGAGATACCTAGGTTTTGTAAGCTTATTATTGTTAGGGTTTCTTCTGTAATGGCTGGCTAAACACCCTAGTTGGGGATTTCTAATGAACAACTAATGTAAATACCTAATATCTAATTGATTATGTTTTCTATGTTCAATGCTTAATGTTTGTATGCTTTTGGTCTGATCATCCATTTGTGTTCATAGTTAGGTGGCTTTAGCATTGGGAAATGTATTGTTGCCTTAGAACTTGATTGAATTAGGATCAAAACTTAGTCTTACGAGAGGGATTTGCGGACTAAGTTTTGGTTTTAATTATGTTGTTACAAGAGGGATCTGCAGACGAAGCTTAGGCTAAATTAGGCTAAACTTTTGTAAGCTGCTTGAGCTGAGTCTAGTCTTACAAGAGGGATATGAGGACGAAGCTTGGATTGATTCGGTCTGATGAGGGATCGAGGTTTAGTAATTTAGGCTACAACATAGAACACAAGAGCATGATTGATTAGAGAAATATATTTATATGCATCAGCTTGTTTGTTAGAAAGACCCAACATTTCTACCTACTGTTGTCACTTTTACTTACTTTGCATTTTATAGTTTTTAGCATAAAAGTTAGTTTAAATTCTGTTTGAAATTATCAATCATACATGTTCTCTCAACATTGCTTCATTTCTGAACTTAATTCAGGCTAACATTAGTTCCCTATGTTCGATACTCGGATTCATCCATTTTAATTTTTAAATACTTGATGATCCGATGCGCTTTACGGCAAATCGGATTTCCCTTGAATATATTTGAACGAAGAAAAAGTGGAACAAAAAGCAACCGCAGGGGAAATCCAACAAAGTATTTATGGCGCCGTTGCCGGGGAACTAAGCTGTTAGTAGAGTTTAGTTTTGTTGTGCAACATTGCTTTATTTTTGCTTTCTTTGATTTATTGATTCTTTTGACTAACATAGTAGTTATATCACATTCATTGTTCTTTTGAACTGGATAACTGCTGTTATGTTTTCTTGTATGCAAAGAAGATCTACTACAAGTGATTTGATCCCCATTGATTTGGAGATTAACGCCACTTGTAGAAGGCGTAATCAATAGAGAAATAGAAAATTTTTGTAGGATTTAGAAGCAGCAGCAATTCCAGAGGAAGAACCTCAATCTTATGAGGCATCTTCTAGTTTTCCTATTGCAGGACATTCTCATTTAGATCCTATCGAAGAGCACATCATGGCTGAAGAGCCAAAAAGAGTCACCCTCGAAGATTATTCAAGTTCTAATGTGCCACAATTTTTCACTAGCATTGCTCAACCAGAAGTTCAAGCACAAACCATTACATATCCACAATCATTGATTTAGCTAATTCAAAATAATTTGTTTCATGGTTTACCAAATGAAGACCCATATGCACACTTAGCCACCTATATAGAAATATGCAATACTATTAGGTTGGCTGGAGTGCCTGAAGATGCAATCCGATTGAGCTTGTTTTCATTTTCTTTATCGGGAGAAGCTAAGAGGTGGCTTCATTCATTTAAAGGCAATAGTCTTAAGACATGGGATGAGGTTGTGGAGAAGTTTCTCGAGAAATATTTTCCCGAGTCTAAGACTGAAGAAGGCAAAGCCGCCATCTCTTCTTTTCACCAATTTCCCAATGAATCTTTGAGTGAGGCCTTGAAAAGATTCCATGGTTTATTGAGAAAGACTCCCACTCATGGATTCTCAGAATCGATACAACTCAACATTTTTATAGATGGGTTAAGACCGCAGTCCAAGCAGCTATTGGACGCTTCTGCAGGTGGGAAAATCAAATTGAAGACCCCTGAAGAAGCCATGGATCTCATTGAAAATATGGCTGCACGTGACATTGCTATTTTGAGAGATAAAGCTCACATTCCTACTAAAAAGAGTTTATTGGAGCTAACCTCCCAAGATGCATTGTTGGCACAAAATAAGTTGTTGTCTAAGCAACTTGAGGCATTGACTAAAACACTAAGTAAGTTGCCAACTCAAATTCATTCTGCACATACTTCACATGCTTCTGTTTTGCAGGTTGCAGGATGTACCATCTGTGGGGGAGCTCATGAATCTGGATGATGTATCCCTAGTGAAGAACAACCCACTCATGAAGTTAATTACATGGGAAATCAGCCCAGAAAACAACTTTAATGCAGGAGGATTTTCTGGATTCCAACATGGCCAGCAGTACAATCAACAGCAGGGACAATAGAGGAACCACCCTGGAAATCAATTCAATAGAGATCAAGGTGGACCATCCACAAGGCCATAGCAACAAGGGCCTAGTCTCTATGATTGCAGAACAAAGTTGGAAGAGACTCTAGCTTAGTTCATGCAGGTTTCTATGTCCAACCAGAAGAGCACAGAGTCTGCCATAAAGAATCTGGAGGTCCAAGTGGGACAGCTTGCAAAGCAATTGGCGGATAGATCATCAAGCAGTTTTACAGCTAATACAGAGAAAAATCCCAAGGAGGAGTGTAAAGCTGTGATGACTAGAAGCAAAATGGAAATCCATGGGGATGAGAGTGAAGATGAGAAGAAGATGGAGGAACATAAACAACAGCTGGCACCTAAGCCAACACTTGAACTCGTTTCTAATTTTGTAGAACTTGAAGAGATTAATGAGGAGGCTGAAGATGATAAGGAAGAAGAGACATCAATAAAAGAGAAAGAAAAAGAAAGAATAAAAGAAGAAGAAAAAGAAAAACAAAAAAGGTTGAAAAATGAAAAACAAAAAGAGAAAGTTGTTGATGATGAGATGAGGAGAGGCAAGAGTGAGGCAAACACTGAAAAGAAGAAGAATAATACTCCAAATGAAGGCAAGGAAGTACCTTATCCTTTGGTACCTTCCTGGAAAGAGAAAGAAAGACATTTGACCAGATTTCTTGATATCTTTAAGAAACTGGAAATTACTTTACTCTTTGGAGAAGCACTTCAACAAATGCCCCTCTATGCCAAATTTTTAAAAGATATGCTAACAAAGAAGAACCGGTACATCTATAGTGACAAAATTATGGTGGAAGGCAATTGTAATGTTGTGATTCAATGCATTCTTCCACCTAAGCACAAAGATCCTGGAGTTGTCATGATACCGTGTTCCATTGGTGAGGTTGCTGTAGGAAAAGCTCTCATAGACTTGGGAGCTAGTATCAACTTAATGCCTCTCTCCATGTGCCGGCGACTTGGAGAGATAGAGATAATACCTACACTCATAACCCTCTAGTTAGTTGATCACTCCATCACAAGGCCATATGGAGCGATTGAAGATGTTTTGGTGAAGGTGAAACACCTTATATTTCCAGCTGATTTTGTGGTGATAGACATAGAAGAGGATGCTGATATTCCTCTCATTCTTGGCCGCCCATTCATGTCTACTGCATGCTGTGTAGTAGATATGGGAAAGAAGATGTTGCAAATGGGCATAGAAGATTAGAAAATCAGCTTTGATCTATTTTATGAAGATAAAGAGCCTCCTGATCGGAATGTCTATTTTAAAGTTCATGTGATGGAGGAAAGAAGACTTGAGAAGAAGGTCCTTGAAGTGGGAACTTTATTAGATCCTGGATAACAGGATGATGCGTCAAGCTAGTGACGTTAAAGAAGCGCTTACTGGGAGGCAACCTAGCTTTTCTTTCCCTTCTCTATCTTTATTTTAATTTCTTGCATATAGTTAGGACATCTTGCTTGTGATTGTGATTTATTTTAGCTTGTTTAGTAATGAACAAAAATGGTTTTTAAATTATGTGTGAAGAGATAAGCAAAAAATGACTTAGAAAAATTTTCAGATTGCTTATCCGCTAAGCGCCATCTCTTCACGCGCTAAGGCGAGCTTGCTCGCGCTAAGCACAAAGACCCCTAATTGATTGGCTGAATGGTTCAGCTAAGCACACATTGCTGCGCTAAGCCCAACATCTTCACTGTAAGTTGCAACTTAAGTAGTGGGCTTAGCGTGGATGATGCACTAAGTGCCACTTCATCTCTGTGAAAATTTATTATAGCTGCGCTAAGCGTGCCATCCTGAGCTAATTCAGTTTTTTTTTAAATCAAAGGCAGAGGCACTTGGGTTGCTACCTTTGCACCCAAACCTCTGCAACCTCTCATCTCTGAGCATTCTTTTGCTTTCTGCTGCGTGTGTACTGCTTCTCTGCATCACTTTTGCTTCATTTTAAAGACAATCCAAGTAAGTTAGCATACTTCTATTTTTACTTTTCATGCTTCAAACCTTAGGATAGTTGATTTATGGTTTTCGTAGTTAGTTGTTGTTAGGTTAGGTTATTTAGTTTTAGGGTTAAGTATTTTAGGACTTTAAGTAGTTTAGTAGCCCATTAGGGGCAATATGGCTGAAAGGGGTGAAAACCCCTGCATGTATTTCTGGGAATTGCGATGAACGCGCTAAGCGCGCTTGGTAAGTGGACCATGTCGCACTAAGCACGTTTTTCTTGGCTGTTGAACCAAAACGATGCAGACACTAAGCGCGCCTGTGTGCTAAGCGTCAATAGTATATTGAGATACTCAAAGTAGTTCAGGCGCTAAGCCCAGCTTGCTGAGCTAAGCACCACTTAGGTTCTGTTTCTTTACCTTTGTAATAAGGCTAAGCGCACCTGTGTGCTAAGCCTGAGTGTCTTTCTGTTGAGGCTGAACTAAGCGCCAGCATGCTGCGCTAAGCTCCAATCCTCTACTATTTCTAAAATTGTAGACTTAGGCTAAGCGCAACTGTGCGCTAAGCCTATTCTGCAGAAAAAAAATGTTTTTTGTGTCTTCGTGCTAAGCGCCAGCTTCTTGCGCTTAGCGCTTGAGTTAATTTCATAAGGCGTGCTAAGCTCAGCATGCTGCGCTAAGCACCCAGCTCTGTTTTCAGTTTAAATTTTTCTGTTTTCTTGAGAATAAACCTGTACTAATCTCTTATGTTTTGTCTTATATTTTACAGATGGCTTCAAGGAAAAGAAAGGCACCCTCTACACTTACCCAAGCCAGATTTGATAGATCCAGATTCACTTCCCAAGAGGCTTATGAGAGATACACTGACATTGTGGTGCCTCGCAAGCTTTTACCAGAGAGGAATGTGGTAGTTTACTATACAGAGTTTGATGAGCTCAAGGAGGAACTCGAGAGACGCCATTTGGATGAGGAGTTGACTGACTTTGTGGACAACAATATTGATGTTGCCATTGTAAAAGAATTCTATGCAAACCTCTATGACCCCTAGGACAAATCACCTAAGTAGTTGAGGGTGAGAGGTCATTTGATTAAGTTTGATGTGGATACTCTTAACACATTTTTGAAGACCCTTGTTGTTGTGGAAGAAGGGGAAACACTTTGTGGATATTCCAGATTTGTACTGCTAAGGCCTGATCCTCAGGAGTTGGCTGCTAAGCTTTGTATCCCTGGGAGGGAATTTGAGCTTAACGCTGACGAGCAGCCTTTGAAGATTCTGAGGAAGAGCATGACTACTCTAGCTCAGACATGGAGTGTTCTTTCCTTCTCTAACCAGATTCCTATCTCCCACACATCTGATGTCACTCTTGACAGAGCCAAACTCATTTGTGGCATCATCATGAAGATGGATATGAATGTGGGGTACCTCATCTCCCACCAGATCTCCCTCATAGCACAACATGACACATCCAGACTAGGATTCCCTGCCTTGATCACAACATTATGTAAGGCTAGAGGAGTTCAGTTAGATTCGAGGTCCCTGGAGAGCTTGAGTCCTGCCATTAATTTGGCTTACATTAAGAAGAACTGTTGGAATCTTGATGATCCAACAATAACTTTTAGAGGACCCAGGAAGGCTAGGGGTGAGAGATCTGAGGCCCCTTCCACTTCAGCATCAGAGGCATTAGCACCTTCTTCTTCTACAGTACCTCCCTCTTCATCCACTCAAATTCCAGTTATTCCTCCTGCACCCACACAGATACCACTTCCAGCTCCTTTATCTGCAGATCCATCAAATTTTATTTTTACACCATAGATGCTGCACTCCATGCTCCAAGCATCCACAGGGGGCAGTCCATCATCATGCAGAGCCTTCAGGGCTTGGGCTTGCCCTCCATTATGAATATGGAGGAGTTTGATATTTAGGTGGCCTGACCAGGAGACCAGCCCTCTTCTTCTGGAGGGGGTGGGGCCTCTGCAGCCCAGGAGCCTGTGACTGAGGAGCCACCAGCACTAGCAGAGGAGCAGACTACTCCAGATCAGACCCCACAACCATCTCCATCCTTTACACCTGCTCCTGAGGAGACTCAGCCATCAGCACTGGATCTTAATGAAGACCAGCCACAAGAGGAGCAGGACGTTTAAATTTTTGCATTCTGAACACTTTAGTTATCTTTAGTTATTTTGTGATTGATGTCATTTAAATTTCAGCTTTTATGTTTCAGTTTCTTTAAATTTCAGCATTTAAATTTCAGTAGTGTAGTTGTTTGTTTGCTTGAACAAAAAGCTTGATTGAACAGTGAATTGGTTGAACTTTGTATGCAGTGGCTTGTTCGGTATGAAATGAGTGTTTGAAAATGATTTGATTGAGCAAATGTATGAATTGAATGGATTGAGATGATTGGATGATTGTTTTGATCAAGTTTGCAGTCATTAGAAGAGAATGAGCATGTGATTGGAAGTATGTCTGAAAATGTTAGTTGGTTGTCAGATTGATTGTGAAGGAATGCATTAATCGTATCCCGATGAGAGTGTGATTCTTAAATTTTGAGAGAAACGACTATCATTTAGTATTAATTTTTGCGTGAATCTCTAAAGTATGGACTGGATGCATGAATTTGAGGATGATGAAGGCCATGTTTGATAATGAATAGCCACTTAGCCAAAAAGCTGACCATATGTTTGAATGAATTATCCCTTGCACCCAGTTTGAGCTGAATGAATTTATTGATTGATTGAACTTGGAGCCTATTCAGTTGTATCTTCTGCTACCTTATTTTAGGTTGTAGGAGAGCGTCATCCACAGAAGCTGGGTTCAAAGCAAATTTGTTCCAAATTTGGGGGAGTTATTATCAAGGTAAATTTGTCCCAAATTTGGGGGAGGCACTGGGTAAGAATTGTAATGGTCAAAGAAAATAGTATACACACACTGTCTATGTATATAATGTTTTCTGTGTACAAAAAAAATTTATAAGTACAAATAAAATGAATAAGTGTGTATGCTGCAAAATAAAGAAAGCTAAGTGCCTAAATAAAGGGCGAGTATGGGTTAGGAATGAATGAAAAAGGTGAAGGTTTATCTATGGATGAATGCTCTCCTAGAATCTAAGCTTTTGAATCCTAGAAAAACCATGATTTGTTGGCAGCCTAACCCTGTTACAAGCCTAGAATGGATTCAATTTTGTGTGTTCATTGTTGTATGATATGAGATGAAATGAAAAGGTTGGAACTTGTGTTGGTTGTTTATGATGGAATAAACCTAAACAGTTGAGCTTGAGTGAAACAATGACTGTGACATTTTGGTTGACGATCCTTCCTTGATTTCTGTCATGCTTTCTAGCTTATTTCAGCTGTGACTCTAATGTGAATGCTCCTATCTTTGAAAAGCTGCATGCTTGTGAGAAGTGATTGATTTAAGCATTCCATGATATTTAGTCAATATGGTTGAATTCCTTTATGAAGCAGACACCATTTTCTTTTGATTGACCACTGTATTTGTCAAATGAGGACAAGTGAGTTGTTCTTTCTTTGCATGAGGACAAGCAAAACTATAAATTTGGGGGACTTGTTAGTCGCCTTATACGACTAACTTTTGAATAGAAATCATTTTCCAAAACTTGTATAGTTCCCCAATTTATGGTTATTTTTAGTGATTTTTGTAAATAAATTTTGTTTTATGGATAAAGTTGTCTTTAGAATATGTCCATTGGATTTAATGATGAAATATGTGCAATTTCAGGTGAAAAAGAGGCTAGGTCATGAAGTGCCAAAAGTGACAGTTGAGTTTAGCTCATTAGTAGGCTAAGCGTGCATCCACCGCTAAGCGCAACTTCAATGCGCTTAGCGTGAAAGAAGAATCTGGCAGGGCATCAGCATCAAGGCCGCTTGCTAAGCGCGAGATCAGTGTGCTAAGCACAACAAGTATCTTTAGCCAGGATCAGCGCACGACTGGTGCTAAGCCCGAATCCACTTACCCGCACTAAGCGCGAAGGTGGTGCTAAGCGCAATGTCGCAAATTCAGAGCCTATTTAAATCCTCTCTTGTGCAGAATTAGGGTACAACTTTTAGACACAGACTTTTAGTAGATGATTGGCACAGATTCCAGAGCACACCACAATGCCTATTTCGGGAAAAGAGCTCTGGAGGCAACAAGAGGAGCAACTTTTGCAGAGATACCTAGGTTTTGTAAGTTTATTATTGTTAGGGTTTCTTCTGTAATGGCTGGCTAAACACCCTAGTTGGGGATTTCTAATGAATAGCTAATGTAAATACCTAATATCTAATTGATTATGTTTTCTGTGTTCAATGCTTCCTTCAATGCTTAATGTTTGTATACTTTTGGTCTGATCATCAATTTGTGTGCATAGTTAGGTAGCATTGGGAAATGTACTGTTGCCTTAGAACTT
Source organism: Glycine max (assembly GCF_000004515.6). Lineage (NCBI taxonomy): Eukaryota > Viridiplantae > Streptophyta > Magnoliopsida > Fabales > Fabaceae > Glycine > Glycine max. The sequence goes on along the minus strand of NC_038254.2, from coordinate 35,068,373 downwards.
GATTGAAGCAGGATCAAAACTTAGTCTTACAAGAGGGATCTGCAGATTAAGTTTTGGTTTTAATTATGTTGTTATAATAATGTTGTTTAGTCTAGGCCTAATCTTACAAGAGGGATCTACGGATGAAGCTTAGGCTAAATTAGTCTAAACTTTCGTAAGCTGCTTGAGCTGAGTCTAGTCTTACAAGAGGGATCTGCGGATGAAACTCAGTTTAAGTTAGTCTAAACCTAAGAGGGCTGTCTCAATTGGGCCTAGTCCAACAAGAGGGATCTGAGCACGAAGCTTGGATTGATTTGGTCTGACGAGGGATCGAGGTTTAGTAACTTAGGCTATAGCATAGAACACAAGAGCATGATTGATTAGAAAAATATATTTATATGCATCAGCTTGTTTGTTAGAAAGACCCAACATTTCTACCTACTGCTGTCACTTTTACTTACTTTGCATTTTATAGTTTTTAGCATAAAAGTTAGTTTAAATTCTGTTTGAAATTATCAATCATACATGTTCTCTCAACATTGCTTCATTTCTGAACTTAATTCAGGCTAACATTAGTTCCCTATGTTCGATACTCGGATTCATCCGTTTTAATTTTTAAATACTTGACGATCCGGTGCGCTTTCCGGCAAACCGGATTTCCCTGGAATATATTTGAACGAAGAAAAAGTGGAACAAAAAGCAACCGCAGGGGAAATCCTACATTAAGCAAGACGACAAAGAGCTGAATATCTCAGGCAGAGGGGAACATTGCATGGTTATGCCCAAGAGAGTCGCAACAGAATGTCAAAGTAAGCAAAATATCTTTCCATAAAACTAGCGAGGTTTATTATTTGCATTTACATATTCATATATGTTTTTAAGATCGTGCACAAAGCCTTGATAATTTCACTGCTTTACTCAGTTGTCATTTTGGGCTGGAGGTGGAGGTGTCAACTAAGCTATAAGTTTATATAGTATTTGAAGTTTTGTTAAGTTCCTCTAGCATGATTAAAACCAAATGTGCATCAGGTAAATCTTTGACATCATTAGCTGAGTTTTCTTCGTGAAAGATAGGTGTGGTTGATGACCATTTTTTATAATATCATGGAACATTAACTACTTAAAAAACTAACTCTGGTATCTTCAACAGTGTCTGATATGTATGAATTTTTCTTTTGTTTTATTGGCAACATTTTTCACTTCTTTCCTCTTCTCAAACAATGTTTGCCGATGCTGATTGACTTAAAACTATATAAGTATATTGAAACTTACAGTCATAGGTGTTTTCTCCCTTGACTGCTTTCTTATTGTTGCAGCAAAGTGTGTTGTGGTCTTATTGTAGTTTTTGCATTTAATGTAGGTATATCAAGATCAAAAAGGGGTTGAGAGTAAAGGCGATGCACTTCACTCGTGTTGTTGGAATTGATTGCATGGAATCTGCATTAATTGAAACAACATCTACATACTCATGAATGTGCACTATCTTCTAAATGAATTTGTTCACGAGCATCACTATAGTGTTAGTGATGAATTTGACATTGTAACAACTCATCTCATCGTCACGATACCATCACTCAAAAACACAAGAAAATTTTAGATTTTTAATGAAAACTTCATTAATTTGCTTATATAAAAAATATTATAGTAAATCTGAACTCCACAATATATATACATACATACACACTCTTAGACAACGCACCATTACTTAACCAAATACATACACATGAGTATAGTAGTGCAGTACACATCATTCACAAAATTAAAGGTAAATTTGTTCGTACATATAAATAAATTTGTGATTTACATCCTCATATCAACAAAAGAATTACAAAACCAGCTATGGAGGAGTTGATTAACAAAACACAACTCTCTCCCAAAATAATCCCAACATCATCACGTCGGCTCGACGGCTCCACAAAAGAATCTCTCTCCTTGTCCTCTACTACTGTCATTCTGCTCCCATGAACAATGATTCATGATCATCACAGGTACCAACCACACTGTACGAAATGCAAGGGTGAGTTCATTATAAACATAAAACATTAACAAATATCATAAGCGCACACAAACATTCACTAGTCCAACACATACCCAACAACAATCATCATTAGTCCATCGTTCCAAACAATCATGCTTAGTATGATGCATGCACCTGACCTCAACTCTCGGATGCAATGTGGTACCATCCCCAAGGAAATAGCCTAAGCATGTCCACACGACACTCCCACTTAGGAAAAAACTAGGCAGTAATTGTCGAGGCCACCTTGTGGTGCACAGGCAACCCCCCCCCCCCCACGGTGATCAGCCTGAGTCTCAAGGGAGTTCCAAACCGAGTGACACACCCCCTAGTACAAGTATTTCTCCTCATGAGAAACTACAAATACTTACTGGCCAAGTTACACTATTTTCGTGTCAAATGAGGTACGAAACATGGGCACCATTGTTAGTCGATGAATACGACTAACTTTTGTGTAATAAATATGTGCTAATTGTATCTAACTCCTCCCATTTATGGTTATTTTGTAGTGTTGTAATTAATTTTTGTTAAATATAGGTAATAAGTACTCAGTACTCCCCTTTTGTGTATTTAATAATCATTTCATTTAAATTTCAGATTAATTAGGCAAGTTTATGAAGTGCTGATTTTTAGCTTCTTGCTAAGCCAATCTTCCGGCTTAGCGAGCCATCCGCTGAGCGCACCACTCTTGCAGTTGAGTGCGAGGAAGAATCTGGAAGAAGGATGAGCTGGACACATGCACTAAGCAAGAGCTCATCCTACTAAGCGCACCGCTTGCATGCATCTGCTAAGCGAGAAGCCAAGCGCTAAGCCGAAATTCACTTATGAATGCTAAGTGAGCCAAAGTTGTGCTAAGCATGCTAGCACCAACAAGGCCACCTATTTAAGCCTGAAATCATAAATCGAAGGGGAGTTTGGGCTTTTCCTTAAGCTTCTGCATTTTTAGAGATTTCTAGAGAGAGAAAGGTCTAAGTTCCAGAGAGTTTTGAGAGCTTTTGTTGTGCAAAGACTGGCAGAGAACTGAGAGTGAAGAGGAAGCCATCCTGAGAGCATAAGATGAGTCTGTGAGTGATTGTGAGGTTCTAGAGGTGGAGGAGAAATCCCCACTACTTACATTTCTTCAATCCTTCATTTTTCTCTTCTCTTTGTTGTAAAGAAAGCTTCCCAGATATGGAGAGCTAAATCCTCTGTTGGTTCTTCCTTGTAGGTACTTGATGTAAATACCTGCATATCTATTTAATGATGTTTTATGTGTTCTCTATGCTATCAGTACGTCATTTCAATGTGCTTTTGCCTTGATCATGCAGATGCATGCTTTGTTAGGATCATTTAACAGTGTCAGTTCTCTGCCAGTACCTCCCTATCTGGCAAGAAGTCCAGGGGTAAGAGATCTGAGGCCCCTTCCACTTCAGCATCAGAGGCAATAACACCTTCTTCTTCTACAATACCTCCCTCTTCATCCACTCAGATTCCAGTTATTCCTCCTGCACCCACACAGATACCACTTCCAGCTTCTTTATCTGTAGATCCATCAGATTTTATTTTTACACCACAGATGCTAAATCCTCTGTTGGTTCTTCCTTGTAGGTACTTGATGTAAATACCTGTATATCTATTTAATGATGTTTTATGTGTTCTCTTTGCTATCAGTACGTCATTTCAATGTACTTTTTCCTTGATCATGCAGATGCATGCTTTGTTAGGATCATTTAACAGTGTCAACTGGTCTGATTCTTAGAACTTGATAGGACAGGGCTAGTTTATAGTATTATCACGAGGGATCGGGGTACGGTAACCTAGTTGTTTGTATGTTTTTCTTAATGCGATTCTGGTTGAGTTTAGTCTAACAAGAGGAATCTGAGGATGATGCTTGATCAGGATTAGGCTAGACTATCACGAGGGATCAGGGTTTAGCATTTCAGGAGACACCATAGAACACATGAGCATTGTTAAGTAGAGAATATCCTTATAACATCAGGCACCTAATAGGAAGACCAACACGTTGTCTACTTGTCTTTACACATCATTACTCATGTGATTTTCCTTTTTAATAGTGAGTTTACATACCTGTTCATAGTCCATACATATCCTTTTATACTAGACACCTATTCATGAATATAGCTTTACCAAGTAACACAAGTTCCCCGAGAGTTCGATACTCGGTTCTTACCATTTTATACTACTTGCGCGATCTAGTGCACTTGCCGGGCTTGACCAACCATCAAGTGCAATGACCATGGATAAACTAAAGATCCTAAGCCATCCCCCCAAGAGATGCTTAGACTCTTTAACTGCTCTATTTCCCCCACTAGGGACATCCAACAAGGTCAAAGCACCCCCCATGAACGTTCACAACATCCATCGTATGAAACATGGCATCATCAAGTACACTGACCATGGATAGATTAAAGATCCTAAGACATCCCCCTCAAGAGATGCTTAGACTCTCTAACCACTCTATTTTCCTCACTAGGGACATCCAACAAGGTCAATGCACCCCCCATGTACATACACAACATGCAATGTATGAAACATGGCATCATTAAGTACACTGACCATGGATAGATTAAAGATCCTAAGCCATCCCCCTCAAGAGATGCTTAGACTCTCTAACCACTATATTTCCCCCCACTAGGGATACCCGACAAGGTCAATGCACCCCCCATGTACATACACAACTTGCATCATCACAATGTAATTTCAACATCATCAGCATCTCGTCTCGACATCACTCTCAACATGAATGTTATTTTATTCTCAATGGCATTATCAATAACAACAACATCTTCTCATATTAACATAATCATCAATAACATCATCAACTCATATTGACATAATTCATCGATAACATCATCACAAACATCAACATCACCTCATATCAATTCATGACATCATATCAACATCAACAGTAAGTCACATTCCACTTATACATACATCTATAGTTCATGCCTGAGATTCAGACTTCCCAGGTCTTTAGACCACACAAGTATAACACTAAGGTTATTAAGCAATGATAGATATGTCGCATCCCATTAGTCGAAAACATTATTTTTCTTGAAAACCAGCATGCAACAGGGACAGGCATACATCCCCATAGTTAGGTTCCCTGACCCCTAACTATGGCATTAAAAACTGTAACTATAATGAACTCCCCTCACCTATTGTGAGCTCTTCTTTAGTTCCTTTATGCGTTGCTCAAAAGTCCCCCTCGTTCACTCTCGTCAGTCCAAACGCGAGGTTTTATATACCAAATTGAAGGAATTTAGTATAGATTTTAGGAACAAGGTTAATAGCGACATTCGGAGTCAAATACCCCTGTCAAAACATAAGGGTTGAAGGGTGTTTCGGATTTTACTAAAAGGAAACATCATTTTGAAATTCTGATCACGCCAATGTGATTGAGGCTCAGTGAAAGTCACAAAAATAACATCAATGTTATAAAAGATAACTTTTACAATGTCTCATTCTCTAGGGTTTTTCATAGGAAGTGTAAAAACACTCTATTACATTACCCAGCACACAAGAGACACTAAGAGGAACTCAAACTAACTAGGAGATGGGTTTAGAAATCAAGATTACCTCAGAGAAACTATGAAATGGAGGATTGGGAAATTTTCTCCACTGAATCCTTGAGGAGGATTCTGAGGATTCCGCTCCGATTAAAGTGTTCCTCTTCATGTGGGGGTTCAACGACAAGCAATGGTGGCTCACGGCGGCCACCAGTGGTCTTGAGTGGTGGAAAATGAGGTTTTAGGGTTTGGGTAGCGTTTTGGAGAAGAGGAGAGTGAAAATTCGTGTTTTTCACGCTAAAAACATATTTATAACCTGTAGATCTCGCTTAACGAGCTCATCTCACTAAGCCGGAGTCCATTTTTCATGCTTAGCGCGAGAATTCATGCTTAGCGCAACTTCCACTGCACTATGGCTCGCTTAGCGCGCCCCTGCTCGCTCAACGCAATTCCCTCTCTGGTTGGAATTGCGCTTAGCGCACCCTTATCGCTTAGCGAGACATCAAATGTTGTTATTTTCCAAATCCTAACGTTCAGACTGTGGAAATATGTCTTAGGAAGCTCCAGACAAAATTTGAAGATGATCTAACGGTTAACAAATCCGGGATTGCGATTTTTTTGAGATAGGTTTGGGAAAATTTTGAAATCTCATAATTTCAACTTAGTTCAACAAAACTCCACAGAACTCAACATCCACATCAAGAAATTCATACACGACTAACTCAAGTCATACCTCAAATCATTCAAGTCAACCATATAGTTAAATAACAAGATAAATACAATTAAACATCAATTTATAACTATAAATATTTCAGGGTGTTACAACGTTTCTGATCACATTTAAAACAATGTTGAGGTCAGTACCTATTGTACAAATGTTACAATTGACTGAATGGCTAATTTTGGATATAGATTTGGTTTAATGCTCTTTCTTTGCCCTTTGATGAGTATCTGCTCATATATATTATCCCACCAAGTATGAAATGTATGCCTAATCTACAATCTTTTGGAGTTATTTCCAATATTAGCATTAGTATAGAATTCCAATATTAGTATTAGTATAGAAAGCAGTATATAATTTTAAATTTACTGACAACTGATGACATGTTATTTTTAGCTGTGACTCTTCACCCATGTTTTTAGTTGTCAGTATGGAATTTTGTATATATAGATGCGGATAAAGGTAATAAAATTGTTGAATGTACCTATTAGATCATAACTATATATGTGCCTTGTTTGTCTCAATGACAAATTGTTATTTAATTATAAGTTTTTTGAATTTACTATACTGCTAGCTACTAAAACATAAGCTAGCTAGGTAGCATCTTAATTTTAATGATGTACTTATTCATTAACTACTTTGATTGCTGAAATTTCACCAGGGTTTATAAATTAAGTCTCATATGAGACATGTTTTGGTAGTACATCATATTTGCATATTGTTACTGGCTTAATTCCATGAACCTAAAAACAAAAACTAGACATTCTATATCGGTTGTTTATGACAACCGATGTAGAATCCGCGATATACTACGACAGTCATCCGAAACAAACGATGTAGAATTATGTCATTCTAAGTCGGGTTTGAAGACCAACCCGTCTTAGAATGGACACTAATCTACATCGGTGGATTGAAAAACCGATGTAGATTCTGCTAAATACGACGACGGTCATACGCAACAACCGATGTAGAATTCGATCAACCAACTGTCGTTGTAGGGTGGTGGGTTTTCAACGACTCTGGTTTCAATGATGGGTCATAACCGATGTTAAAAGGGCCAATTAACCGATGTAGAAAGCCTAATTTGTAGTAGTGATTAAATATGAGAAAGACATGCTGAATTTTCTTGTATTTGAAATATCATACTTAAAATTTCAGAAGAGGTAATGAAATATAAATATCCTGATTAAGTAATGATCTTAGAGTAGATATCAACTTTTTACTTACCTCGCAAGGAAGTTGGTCGCTGCCAATAAAGTTGTTGAACTTGAATGGCACAAACACATGAACTTGGTCTGCAACATAATTAAAGAGCCGATACGCGTGCCTCCATGTCTTGTTGAAAAACAAAAAAAAAATTATAAGGAGCCAAAAAGTAAAAAAGAAAATAATATTAGGGACTAAAAAAGTGAGCAAGCCAAGAAATAAAACAGTGAACAAGCTAAGAAATAAAGTAAAGTATGATTTATATTTATTGATACAATTGATTGGGTAGCTGGTATTTATTGATACAATTGATACATTGTGTTGATTCCTTCCTATGTACTTTTCTTCTTATTAAGGTGAGAAATTAAATATAAAGATATTTGTCAATTTATCATTTGGATTTATATATTTCTTCCTTATTAAAAAAAATAACAATTTTTGGTTTGACATGCATTTGTGTGATAATTATTTCTTTTTTTTTGTTCTTTTGCAATTTTCCCATCTGAAAGGCTTATATCATTTTTAATCATTTTGCATCTCCCGTTGCAAGAGATTACTTTTATACTGCTTATATTCTTAAACCAAAGTTATCCCAATCTTTAAAAGTTTTGTGTTGATTGTGGATTGTAAGAGAGCATCACAATGAAATAATTAGAGGTTAAGAATTTTGCTTCACCAAAAAAATCAAGTCTATTATTATTTTATAATGTACATAAAAATATCTTCTCAAACAGTATGTAAATATCTTATTTTAATTACTATAATCATGTAGAAGAAATTAACAGATATATTAACGTATTAATGGAAGAGTAAAGAATTCCAATTTTATACACTTTTTGAGGAATTTGTCTAACTAGTCCCAACTAAAAATGGAATTTAATAACTCTATCTTATGTGAACCAGCTTCATCATTCAAATCTATAGCTCTGTCGGGCAAAAATTGATCACTGTAGGGGCAACATTATCATATAAGGGGAAATATTTGGTGAAGATATACAGGTAGTAATAAAAAGGATAGCATGAGAATTTTAATTAGCCTAGATATCAAGCAAATGGCTATATTCCAACACAAATAACTAATGTAAAACAATTTAAAGTGGGCTTCTGCTGGTGCAAAATTCCAGAAGTCTAACAAATACATTAATTAGCTTAATTCAGTGGAAAACTTCATATTTAAACATGCAATGTTGAAAATAAATTAAAAAGTCTATAGCAGTACAAAGACATTTAATGATTAGAGAAGGAGGAGAGAAATGAATCATGACAAACCTGATATACTAGTATGACAGTTGTGCAGCAGCTACAAGAGCCTCATTAGTATAGCGGAGCTTGTGGTGAATTTCATATCACTCTCTAAGTCCTCTCAGTATTTGTATGGTTTCATCTACAGTTGGCTCTGGCACTTTAACTAGCTGGAACCGTGTCTCTAGAGCAGAATCTTTTTCAATGTGTTTCTTATACTCGTCTAATGTTGTGGCTCCAATACACTACAAAAATATTTAAACACTTGAGTACAATGTCAGCAGTAGCAATTGAATTAAAATTATAGTTTAATAAACTACATTCTACAAGATGTTCATTAAATTGAGTTCAGTATAGGCATATAAACCTTTAATTAGCTTTAAAACAACAATTATGTAATATATTCGACCTACAAATTGAAACAGTCGGAAATGCCAAACTTGAATTTTCAGATTAAAAATCCCAATACTAGTTTTGAACCTTCAGCATATTATTTAATTCTGACTACAAGCCAACAATAACTCTTGACTATATGTTAGAATTGAGACTTGCTAGCTAACCCATTACATACCTATTAAATATCTCACAACAATTTTAATTGTTTATGAACATTGAATGAACAGACTCATTCTTTCCCCCTCTTTACATATTATATTGACTTCAAGGTCAGAATCAACAAGCAGTAAATCCATTTTGAACATGTCATGGGAGAGTACTACCTATAGTTCACCTCTCGCAAGAGATGGCTTTAGTATGTTAGCAACATCAATAGCCCCTTCTGCTGCTCCTACTCCAATCAAAGTGTGCACTTCATCGATAAAAAGTATTATCTCATCACTTTGTTTGATTTCTTCCATCAGTTTCTTCAACCTCTCCTCAAACTCACCACGATATTTAGTTCCAGCAACAAGCAAATCCATGTCAAGGGTTATGACTTAATTCAATAAGAACAAAGTACATTATTAGTATGTTGGATATCAAACCATTCATATGCCTTCACCCAGCAGTTTATGGTAAAATTGGGGGCTTCCTTAGTCAAATAATTAGGACTTTGGGCCTTGTTGCTCTCATTATTTTATATAAAAACTAAATTTTCAGACTATGGTGAAAATTTGCTAGTGTATTGCCCACGCTTCAAGCCTTTGCATGGGAGAGGGAGGGGGGCTTCGATAATCCTGAACAATGGCTAAACGATAATTGATGTCATAATGCATTTTCAAAGACATTGTATTCTCGCATTCTACAAAAATGTCACCGCTTTACCTACGACATCGGTTTTGGTAGAACCGTTGTAAAACCAGCGTCATAGAAGACTATTTTTGTAGTAGTGATGATTGATTGAAAATGTGGAAAAGTTGATGATTAGTTGTTAAGTGTATGTTGGACTGATGGATATTTGTGTATGATCATGGTATTTGTTATTGTTTTCTTGCTAATCATGGTCATTTGGTGTTTGTTGATATCTTTTATAATAAACTAACCCTTGTTATTTTTTACTATGTGGTTGGTACCTATGATGATTGCGAACCTTCATTCGTTAGAGCAGATGAAAAACAGTAGATGACGTGGAGGGAGATTCTTTTTGTGGGAGCCGCGACATGATGACGTTGAGATTATTTTGGGAGAGAGTTGTGTTTTGTTACCAACTCCTTCGTAGTGGTTTTATACTTCTTTTTGATTTGGGCATGTAAATCTCGGATTTAGATACATGTAAAACTAAATTATTTTCTATCATGTGAATGGTGCATAATGGTTTCAGATATACAAATATATGTGTTTATTTTAAGTGTTTGTGCATTGTTTGGCGAATGTATATATTTAATCTCATTTTCATAATCAAATTAATGGAGATTTTATTTAAAAAATTGAAATTATGCATTTTAGAGTTAGTGATATCGTAGTGACGAGACAGGTCGTTACACTACACACGTGAGCCCACTTAGAGGTGTCGCAACGTGCCCTTCGCGGGCGAGCGATGGCGAGGCTCACGGGTGCGCTTTCACGGAGTCGCCACCAACGTTTATTCGTGGAAAACGTCGGGAAAACCGAAGGAAACCGGTCAAAATGAAAATTCTAAGTTCGGGAGTTGTATTTACGCTTGAGGAAGGTATTAGCACCTCTCACGTTTGTCTCAAAGGACAACAGCCTATTTTTCAGAATTGTGGAAATTGTGTTATCTTAACTTTTATTTCTTTTTATTTTTTGAGGTCGACAAAAGCGGGGCTTTTGCTCCTACGTACCCTCCTTTGGAGAGGAAATCAGACCTACGTAGTTCTTCCTTAAGCGTGAATCAAATGATTCTTTTTACTTGAGGGGTGATCATTTTAAGGCGTTGGACCTTAAAAATGATCCTTTTTACTTAGTAAGAAACTAAAATGATAAACTTCCAAAAACCTATTTTTGTGGACGAGCTTGACTAGGCGAGTTTGATTTTAGCCTTAGTTTCACTTTAGTTATTAGTCAATTCAATTAAGAATGAGAAATCCCAAAGAGAAAACGTCCGATTGATTTTTCGCTTTACTTTACTAAAAGATATTTTTTTTATTATTATATTATTATTTTACCTCTTTTTTGATTTCCAACGTGGTTACGGCACGACCGAACGGTCGGAATTCATTTTAACCAAAAGTAACGGATGATACAATTCAAACGATCGGTGGAAATTTATTTTATTTTTAGATTAGGCGAGAAATGACTTAAATAAATGGCTTAAGCACGTCAAAAGGGGGTATAACAAGTAAATGAAAACGAGACTAAAAATACATGAAACAAAATGTGGACCACCACGGGTGCATATAGTGAATTGAAAAGCTTGGTTTGAGGTACTTACCCGTTGAACACTGAAGAAAACGAAGAACGAACGATGAATCTTGAAGAACGGTCGAGAATCTTCGCATAATTACTCACGGAAACGTTACAAAAGCGCCTCGGCTTGGATTTTCTTCACGGAAATAATTTTCCTCAGCAAATTCGAGAGAGAGAGAAGTGCCTAAGGGGCTGAACCCTTTTCTTCTTCACTTCTCCCCCTATTTATAGCAAAATAGGGGAGAAGCTTGCCGCCCAGCTCGCCCAGGCGAGCAAGGTTGCTTCCTCCAGAAGCAACAACCTTCTGGAGGAATCTTCTGGAGGGCCCAAGTGGGCCTGGTTGCTATTTGCACCCCCCTTTTTACTAAATGCACCCCCTTCTATTTTTTGTAATTCTTTTTCCGTAACGTTACGAAACTTTACGAATTTCGTAACGATACTTATTTTCCTTCCACAAGGTTACGAATCCTTACGGATTATGTATTTACTCCTTTTTTAGCTTTCGAAGAAGTTATGGAAACTCACGGATTACGCAAAAACACCTCTTTTCGACTTCCGCCACATTACGGAATTTCAGGGATCACGCAAGCCTGCTTCCTTTTGATTTCTGAGACGTCTCGGGACTTCATTTATTGTGCAACAAAGGGCGCCAAGTATCTCAAAGCGGCTAACCAAAGGTTGCATGTCATCAAGTAATAATCCCCGGACGAAATTAGGGTATGACAGTTGCCCCTCTTTACTTACCTCTCATCGAAGATAAGAGGCAAGCAAAGATAGGACACTGATTTCGTCCGTCCTGCCATTTCCGTGATGACGACTCTCATCTCTACTTCTTCTTTTTTCTTCTCCACAAAACAAAATACAAACAACAACCAAAACAAACGAATATAATACATATATACACATATACACATACTTGGCGAAGGAACCGATCTGGAAAACAACAGAATAACATGCTTCCCAGTCACCAGAAGCTTCGCACTTGATAATGGAGAACACATGAACAGCGCTAGGCAATGACATTCATGGTGTTCCGAACAAAGGTGGAGTATGGAGGATTGCCTTGAGGGTCCGCACTTAGGCAATCATGAAACTCAGCTCCAAACTCGAAAGTGGAGGACACATGAACAGCCCTAAGCAATAGCATTCATGTGGCTCCGGAAAAGGGTGAGAATGGAGGATTGCCTTGAGGGTCCTCTCTTAGGCATTCATGGAACACAGCTCCAAACTCGAAAATGGAGGACACATGAACAGCCCTAAGCAATAACATTCATGTGGCTCCGGAACAGGATGAGAATGGAGGATTGCCTTGAGGGTCCTCTCTTAGGCAATCATGGAACACAGCTCCAAACTCGAAAATGGAGGACACATGAACAACCCTAAGCAATAACATTCATGTGGCTCCGGAAAAGGATGAGAATGGAGGATTTCCTTGAGGGTCCTCTCTTAGGCAATCATGGAACACAGCTCCAAACTCGAAAATGGAGGACACATGAATGACAACGCAATTCATTCATGTGGCTCCGGAAAAGGATGAGAATGGAGGATTGCCTTGAGGGTCCTCTCTTAGGCAATCATGGAACACAACTCCAAACTCGAAAATGGAGGACACATGAATGACAACGCAATTCATTCATGTGGCTCCAGAAAAGGATGAGAATGGAGGATTGTCTTGAGGGTCCTCTCTTAGGCAATCATGGAACACAGCTCCAAACTCGAAAATGGAGGACACATGAACAGCCCTAAGCAATAACATTCATGTGGCTCCGGAACAGGGTGAGAATGGAGGATTTCCTTAAGGGTCCTCTCTTAGGCAATCATGGAACACAGCTCCAAACTCGAAAATGGAGGACACATGAACAGCCCTAAGCAATGACATTCATGTGGCTCCGGAAAAGGATGAGAATGGAGGATTGCCTTGAGGGTCCTCTCTTAGGCAATCATGGAACACAGCTCCAAACTCGAAAATGGAGGACACATGAATGACAACGCAATTCATTCATGTGGCTCCGAAAAAGGGGTTGGCGGGACCGAACGGTCCACCGGTTTTTTTCACCTTAAAGGGAAAACATGCTTTTTGCAAAGAAAAATAAATCATTCGCGAGAGCACCACATCTTAGAGAAACAATATACTTGTGCCAAGGGTAATCTTCCTTGCAACCGAGAATGAAGGGTAGGATGTAAACTTCTAGCTTTCAAATGAACACGCAGGGGAAACATCGGGCTAAGCTTAAAATAAATCACTCATAGTGCATAAAACTTACAAGGCAAGTGTCTTGTCCTATTCCCAAACCATAACTGCACCATGACTCTATTTTGCACACGATTTCCTATCGAATCAAAGATCAAACGTACGATCACGGACCAATAGGATTTTCTCGAAGATAGTGTTTTTTTGGAGAGGAAGCTGGGTGTTTCGGTTTTTTCCTCTTTGTTCATGTGGGGTGGGATATTGCCAGTCAAGAATGATTCTGAGTGGCAATCTGGCTTTGAAGAACTTCTGTCTTCTTTCTTTCATTGATTGAGAATTGCTTCTTTTCCCTTTTCACTTCTTTTCGACCTTTGATCGGGAATCCTTCTTTCCTTTCTTCTGTTCTTTTCTTGATTTTCATCTTTTTCTTTTTCTTTTTCTTTTCCTTCCATTTCTTCCTTCACTTTTCCTTCCCCATCCCTTTCTTTGGGAAATTGGGTTTTAGCATTCCATTCGCTCTCCCTTGAGGAGATTTCACTGTCCTTTGCTTCGGGGGAAAGGAGGAGGATTTTTTTGATAGGCCAAGGTTAAAAAAAGTCCAAGGTTGTGTTTCAATGGGGTCTTTTATCGTGGGAACCCAATCTTGATATCTGGGGCAAAACAAATTTGGGTGTCAAGGTGTCGCTCTCGGCCCGAACTTCCGTATTATTCCATAAGGCACGCGTGACAATGATGATTTGAAAATAATGTGCAAAATTAGTCATGGCTACAGCCAGGTGGGCACTCAAGCATCCTGTTTATGGCATTGTGATACTACGGTTGGGAATTTACACAGGCAGACCCAACGTTTCCAAATTATGTTCTTTCATCAGTTCAATGCATTCATCCACCCTTATCTCGGTTCATTCCGGAAAATAAACTCTTAGCATCAGCCCCTTGTTTCCAGAAGATGCGTTTGCTCTTTACGAATGATTTATACTTCTTAACTATAACATGTCGACCTTCGCGGTCTTTCTTTCTCTTTACTTTTTGTTTTATTTTTATATACGTTCACTAAAACTATACACTTGTGATCCTTTATGAGGAAAACCTTTCTTTGTACATCTATATTTTTATACATGACAAACTTTTTCTGTACACGCATTAGAACTCTTCTTTTTACGTCACACGGTCTATATACAAACCCTACTTACATTCAAAGATTTTTTTCATTTTTCCCAACACGCACTTATGGTTCACACAAAAGTTCCTTCATATACACTTGTTACTCACACACACAAGAATTCCTTTTCACGCATCGTTTACACAAAAACCTTCTATACACATTTTCCTTTTACATACATGTATAAATAAAAACCTTTTTCTTTTCTTTATGAACATGACTTTTATTCACAGGGCTTCTTTCTTTTTATTAGGATTTTTGGTTCATTTTATTTTTTAGGACGACGTTCCTAAATGAAAAATTCTACGCGATTCTGGAATTTCAACAGACACTATTGACAACAACGAAACAAGTACTAACGTAACGACTCAAACGATATGTATGTACAAAACAAAAGTCAAAACATGAAACAAACGTCAGTCCCTCAGTTAAACAAAAGATAGCATACAAATGATAAATGATGGAACATACGAATTTGGGGATCCCACGGTCATGTGGCTCCGCATGCCCCCGGACTCTTGGGACACGGTAACAAAAAGTGGGGTGGTCGACAAAAGCAGGGCTTTTGCTCCTACGTATCCTCAATTTGTGATGAGGAACTCAGACCTACGTAGTTCTTGATAACTGTGAGACTAAAATAGTCTCGGCGTTTTCTTCACCAAAATGCGAACATGCTTTAGTAAAGAGACAAAACTTCCAACTGATCAAAGCAACATATGCTTTTTGGATGAAAAACAATGTGTCTATCGGGGAAGGAGAGTATGCTGATGAAATTTTCTCATAACCGTAAATGAGATTTTGGATGTTTAGCATTTCATTTCTAAATGACCATTTAGAGGAAACACTGGGTCCAACAAAGATAGGAGAAAATCACTCAAAGTGTATCAATCTCACACAGGTAAGTGTTTTATCCTAATTCCGAACCATAGATATGTCATGACTTGATTTTGCAAATCATTTCCTATCAAATCAAAGATTACATGCGTGATCATGGATCAATAGGACTTATTTTGGGAATGGTTTTTAGGTGGGGAATTTGGCTTTGAGTGTTTTTGCCTTTTCCTTTTCTGCTTTTGTCTAGTGCGTGGCGAGAAAGTCGCTAGCACACAGGATTTTGTCGGCAATCAAAGGGAGAGGACCACTTTAGGTCGTGGTTTCCTTTTTCTTGGTGACAATTTTGTACTGATCAGATATTGTCTGGTCCAAAGACCTTTCTGCATGTTTCTTCTGTTTTCTTCCGATCCTTGATCGGGAATTTTCTTTCCTTTTTTGCTTTCTCCCACTCTTTGATTGGGAATTTTTCTTTTTTTTTTTCTTTGTGTCTTCTCCCTTTCTTGGATTGGGAATTTTCCTTCTCTTTGTGTTTTCTTCCGAGGGCAAGGATTGACATTCTCACCCTGGGTCAAGGTTTATGGTAAGCTGGGATTTTGGCAGGGTTTGGCCAGCGGTTCGGGGATAAAGGGGATGTCCTACATTATTTCCATGATACACATGCAACAATGATGATTAGGAAATTTTATGCAAAATCGGTCACGCATGTACCCATGTGGTCACTCAAGCATCAAGTTTTTATGGTCATGTGACACTAGGGCTCAGGATTCATTTTCCCTATTTTAAGCCAACCTAGTATTTCCAAAATATGTTCTTCTATCAATTTGTGCATTCATCCGAGTCTATCTTGGGTGTTCGAAAAACTTTTCACAGCATTTACCCTTCAAATGTGTACACACATTTTTTCAAAAACTGGTTATGATCAGTGAATTTTTCAAAGAAAAGCTGGAAGTTATCTCTTTTCGCAAGCATGTTGTTTTTTAGCTAGACAACCTTTATTATTTTTTATTTTCTATTTTTTTTCTTCCTTTTTATTCTTTCCTTGCTCGCTTTCTTTTTGCTCTCTCTTTTTTCATGAGGTATTTTGCTACCTAAACATACGTATAATATTTTTGCTATATACATGCACATCCAAGGTATCTTGCTACCTAAACATACATATATATGTTTTGTGAGATATTTTTGCTATATACATGCATATCCAAGGTATCTTTCTACCTAAACATGCATATATACATATATTTTTTGTGAGGTATGACTACCTTCCGAGCTTGTGCTTGTTTTATTTAAATTCTTAGGATCAAAAGCAACTAGGTGTGTCCTACTATTACTTGAGAAACAAAAAGTGACCAAATAACAAGCAGAGATTTAAAAGGTACTAGGTTGCCTCCTAGTAGCGCTTCTTTAACGTCTTGAGCTAGACGCGTGATGGCTTGTCGGTCACGGACCTAGTACTTTGCTTACCTTTGACTTTGGACTTGGTCAGCCATAGGTCGTAAGCAACGCTCTAACCTTTTTGTGGATGAGCTGAGGTGAACTCTAGAGGTGATGGCAGTGCGTCTGTTGCCCGCTGCCGGCCATCCTCAGGCTGCTGTGGTGTTTCGCCTTGCGCCTGCCTGTGGATGCAGTACTTCTTGATAAAAGCTCGATTAGTAGGGGGCCTGATGCCCTTGCTGGAGGTGACAGGTACTCCGTAGAACTGACAGAGACCTGTAATTAGAGCTTGACAACTCAAAGACCCTGTTGGACTTCTTCGGGTCCACTGGGTGTCTTGCATGCGCGATCCCTACAAACAATAGATGAAATCAGAAATCAGTTGAGCGATGTGCATACTTACCTATGATGACGTGACCTTGTCGGGGGGAACGGGCACCCTGTAGGACTACAGAGGCCCGTAACCAGAGCTGGAAACCCCAGGGCCCTGTTGGACTTCTCCGGGTCCACTGGGTGTCTTTGTGGGTGCCATTCCTGCAAACAATAGATGGTATCAGAAATAAGTTGAACCCATGTGCATACTTACCTATGTCATGACGGCACAGAGCAACCGATACATCTGCAGGGGGAGATTGGCATTGTGGTCGCCGGGCAGAATGTTACTAAATAGCAACGTCATCCATATCCATGTAAAAGTGGTTGTGTTGGTGCGCATGATCCACACTCGTCTTTTTGCAGCGGCACGGGTGAAATCTTGCCCCGGTATGCATAGTTGATGCGTGATAGCCTCCCTCTCTGGATGTGCTCGCACAGTTGGTCGCCCTCCAATATCAGGGGGTAGCCCAGGAACCGTTGAAAGGAAACCGTGGCCCCCGTAACCGGGAGCACAAGTCTCGGTTAAGCATCTAAGGGCAAAGGACCTTATATTCTCCTAAGGTGTGGATATGGAGCCACTGAAAATGAGGACGCATAGCCTTCTAAAGGCGAGGACGTGCAGCCCTCTACAGGCGAGGATGTGCAGTCCTCTGATGGCGAGGACATACAGTCCTCTAAAGGTGATAGGTACTAGTACCCAAGGGTCCACCTTTATGAGAAAGCAAGAGATCGACTCATCGAGAGGGTCGGTCATCCAAAAAGATTGGACACGAGATGTAGGAAATCTATGCAGTTAACATGATTTTTAGGGATGCAGACTCATGCAACCTTTGTCGTGAAATTTGGTAATGCTGACCTCATATGAAACAATGCAATGCAATGGAAAGTTGTACAATGTTCATGACATTCTTTCCCTATTTTGTGCTTTTGATTTTGATTTAATTTTTTTTTTTTTGGAAAACACAGATTGACTGTCCTTTTGAAAAAGGTGATAATTCATGCAACCTTATCCTATCTTTTGCAAATCTCTCTGGGAACTCCCTCAGAGTGTCTGTTCTGTTTGATTTAGTCACTTGACCATTTTGGAGTGACGGGAATGGAGCCGTTTGACGTTTAATCAATCTATTGAAATTCCAGGGCTTGTCTCCCTTTTCTTTTGATCTGCCCCTATGTTCACTTGAGGCTCATGCACGATGCCCCTCATTGCCTCAGTGTAAGGCTTTGGGGTACCAATTGTTATCTTTCGTCATGACCTTGTATCTGGGAACCTATTGGGTGAAAACTTCTAATCTGTCCCTAGGTTCGCTTGAGGTTTTTGCATGGTGCCTTTCATTGCCCCAGTGTAAGGCTTTGAGGTACAATCGTTGTCTTTCGTCATGACCTTGTAGCAAGGAACCTATTGGGTGAGAACTTCTAATCTGCCCCTAGGTTCGTTTGAGGTTTATGCATGAGGCCTTTCATTGCCCCAGTGTAGGGCTTAGAGGTACCAATTGTTGTCTTTCGTCATGACCTCGTAGCAAGGAACCTATTGGGTGAGAACTTCTAATCTGCCCCTAGGTTCGTTTGAGGTTTATGCATGGGGCCTTTCATTGCCCCAGTGTAGGGCTTAGAGGTACCAATTGTTGTCTTGTTTTCACAACCTCGTTGTGAGGAAGAATGAAAGAAGCAGTTGATTCTTGCAAAAAGAATTTTCCAAGGACGAGAAATAGTTGAAGGATTTTTCAGTTGATGGATTAAGTCAAATGACTCCTATGTAGAAGCAAGATGTTTTGATGTCTTGATGATGCTAAAGGATCAAGTGCTTCTAAGTTTTATTCAAGACAAGAATCCAAGAAAATGTATGGTCAAGTTGATCTCTAGAATCTTTAGGAAGAAGTTTCCAAATTGAAAAACAAAAGGTTTGACCAAAGAATTCTATCATTTCAAATTGAGATTTGCTCTCTGGTAATCGATTACCAGCAGCTGAAAATGTTTATAACAGTCACTAGAAATTTGAATTCAAAATTTATAACATGTAATCGATTACACAAGTCGTGTAATTGATTACCAGAGGAGATTTTCAGAATATAATTCCCAGGAGTCACATCTATTCAAATGGTTTATGAACGACCATCAAAGGTCTATTTATATGTAACTTGGAAACACGAATTTAAAAAGAGTTTTCATTGCCCAAAAAGTTTTATCCTCTCAAAAGATTAAGAGTTTTTCTAAACTGAAATGTCTTTATCCTCTCAAAAGATTCCTTGGTCAACCACTTGCATATTCAATAAAGAATTTTGATTGATCTTCATTGTACAATCCATCTCTTTTAAGAGAGACCTCTTCTTCTCTTCTTCTTATTTCTGAAAAGGGATTAAGAGTCCGTGGGTCTCTTGTTGTAGGGGATTCTTGAACACAAGGGAAGGGTTGTCCCTGTGTGCATTGTTAATCCGAAAAGAGAGAGTGAAAGTTTAATTGGGGAATAGTCTTTGTATCTTAATTTAACCCCCTTTTTTTTCTTAAGGTAACTGAGGCCATTTATCCAACATCCTATTCTTGATAACTCACTTCTCTCTAAAAAGACAAACTTTCTGGAATGATAAAATGAGGTCACATGGACGTCTTGAAAACACAGTCAATCAAATGCTTCTCTCTTTTTTTTTAACTCTCTTTTTTTATATTTTTTTTTATTTTTTTGAAACTTATTTGTTTTGAACTTTACTTGTTGTTTTACGGCAGCCCCACCAACGCGCAAGACGAGTAATCTCTGATTGAACGGTCTTGGAAGTCCAAACTCAGGAGCACAGGTCGCTTGAGCAAACAGACCAATGGCTTGCACCCACTTCCGGTGAAAGTTGAAAATCCTGATGAGTCATTAGAGACATCTAACAACAGCTTTCAAAATTGCCCCATGTGTGGCATCTCTTGTCAATGTCAGGATTGACACGCGATTCTCCTCAAATTTCAGCCGGCCCATATCAATTAGACCTTGCACCTTACGCTTCAGAGCCCTACAATGCTCAATGGAATGCCCCGAGGCTTCTCCATGACAAGCACACGTTGCGTTCGAGTCGTATTCTCGGAGAAATGGAGGTTGATGAACCTTGGTTGGGGTTATGGCTACCATTGAATTATCAAGTAGGCATGGGAGCAAGTCAGCATAAGACACTGGAATTGGGGTGAATTCTACAGGCTTTCTCGCTGCAAAATTCATTTCTTGGTTGGCGTTTTTGGATTGTGCTAAAGGTGATGTTCGTCATTGGAAGTGCGGTAGACAGACTTTGTGGTTGATTTAGGGATGGCCTTTGTGGATAACTGGGCGGTGGGTAAGGAGAAGGTTTGTTATTGGCTGAGTAATGACATTGTTGGGTTGGTGGGAAACTTGGCTGTATAGGAATGGCAGTCACAGCATGGGCTTCTCCCTCATTCTCACCCTCTTCATTTGCCCCAGTTTTCTCATTCGTCCAAGTGGGATGATTAAATTTGCCTCTTTTCAGACCCGCTTTGATCCTTCTGCCGGCGAAGTCCAAATCCGCAAAGCTTAAAGGTGTGTAACCCACCATTTCCATAATAGAACACTGGTAACATGTCTACTATCATTGTGATAATCTCTTTCTCTGTTATTGGGGGCGCTACTTGAGCTGCCAAGTCTCTCCATCTTTGGGCGTATCCTTTGAAAGATCCGTGCCCTCTTTTTGCACATGTTCTGTAGTTGCATCCTATCCGAAGCCATTATACTGACACAGCCTAACAAAGGCAACCATTAGGTCCTTCCATGAATGGACTCGGGAAGGTTCCAAGTTAGTGTACCAGGTAACAGCTACCCCAGTAAGACTTCCTTGGAAGGAATGTATAAGCAATTCCTCATTTTTTGTGTATGCCCCCATCTTCCGACAATACATCTTTAGATGGTTCTTGGGGCAAGTAGTCCCGTTGTACTCGTCAAAGTCCAGCACCTTGAACTTGGGAAGGGTGATGATATCGGGTACTAGGAACAACTCTTCTAGGTTAGCAAAGGCATAATCTTCACCTCCTTCAATGGCCCTGAGCCTTTCCTCTAGATGATCCAACTTTCCCATTTCTGCCATAGCATGAGGGTCTTTACTTGTCGTGGAATGCAAGAGGTGTAGTTGTGGGTGATACTGAGGGCCCTCCAAAGGGTTTTGTAGGGGTATACCACCAATTGCCTGCCCTTCAGTGGCATATCCGAGGCAAGGCTCTAAGTCGGCTAGATTGTGATGGGGAATTTCATGTGTCTCCCCCACGGTTTAGGAGACATGTGCATGATCAGTTTGGGGTTGTTGGCTCTCAATGGGTATAGGAGTGGAGTTATTGACATTCTTATTGGGAGTGTACGCCACATTGGGTGGCGTATAGTTGAGAGGCAAACCATACGGCGGGAAGGCATGCTCGTTTTGAATTTGCACATCATGGGATCGTCCGTACTTCCTAAATCTTTGCCTACCATATCTGAGGTTGGATGATTCATTTGGTTGATGCCGGATGGGGACATCAGGTTCACCTTAGCAACAACGCTGGTAGCGGCAATTGCAACCGCATTGGCTTCCATTATCTTCTTCATGCTCATCATGGCCTCCATCATTGCGGCCATTTGCTCTTTCATGGCCTCCATGTCGGCCTTCACCTTCTCTTGCACCTCCTCTTCTTCACCCATTACTCTAGCTCCGTCACAGGTTCGGTGAGTGCGCCGTAAAGCATGTTTTTTTTTTCTTTTTTATAACAATGATTAAGTTCTTCTCTTTTTTTTTTCAAGGAAAGAATGCAATGAGCAATGCAACCAATGAACAACATGGATGTATGCGAATGATGCATAGTTGAAGTATTGCGAATTTGTACATTGGATATGGGGTTGAATCAATTTAGATTTTCAACATGGTCCATGACATCTTCGTCAAGGTGAAACTGGAAGTAATAGGGACATCCGCAGCCCTAAATGTGTTTGGCAGTAGACGAAGCAGCGATGTAACACGATCTTTTGCCCCAATTTTTTTCAAGATGGGTACTTCCATACTTCAACTTGACTCGATGAACCTTTTCGTAAAAGCACGAGCTTGGTTCAACCCCATAACCCAGGAAATAGCAATTTTGATCGCCAATACTTCATCAACAATTCATAAGGATGAAAGACTCAGGAATATGCATGCAATGTATGGAAAATGTAATTTTGAGATTGAGATGCCCGAAGAAACGTCCTTTCTTAGTTAAACATGCATTAGGTACCATGTTCAATCATTTTGTTTTGTTGTTTGTGTTTTTTTTTTAGAAATGGGTTTATGATCCCAACATGGTTGGCTCATGGTACCTAACACATGCAACTAAGAATGTAGCGTGAATTTTCGCGCTTTCTTTTTTTGTTTTTGTCTTGCAGGGGAAAACACAAGGGTCACGCATGAGCAAACATGAAAACAATTAGTATGCAATTTGTAGATCAAAAAAGTTTGTTGAACGCATATGCATGATGATGCAATGACTCATGCAAAATGTGATGCTGGAATATGATAACGGACGAATGTAGGAACGATATGTTCGTTATGATGCCATGAAGAGATGCTTATGCGATGCATGATATGAATGCATTTACGGACACGAGAGCCCGGAAAATCATCTCTCCTTACTTGCGCATTCGGGGGCGCAGTGCCCCATGTGTGCAGTTAAGAAGACGATATGGATCTTCCGACTTCCCATGACAAAAGACGATACCAACATACAACGCGTGCGTGATGACATGATGTAGACGCGCAAAAGGATAACACGGGGAGAAAACACAACAAAGGGGTAATTTACATATACGAGACCAAAAAGATCCAATTTTAATGCTACGTTTTGGGCATGATGGCGTCTCAACGTAGTATTAAAAAGGTTACGTATTACTCTAAAGAAACCAAACATCACTAGCAAAACTATAAACTAGTGCTATTTACCAAAAAATGCATGAGAACGAATGGCACGGAGCGTGTTTGCTCTTTGCCCCTATTTGGGAACCTATAGGACAATATCTAGTGGTCTCTAATAACTACTCCCCAACAATTCATAACTCACACGGCTGTTTTCTAGAGGTATCATCACTCAAGATAATAATATTGTGGCGGTATGGAATACCAGCGACAACACATTATAAAGAGAGAAAGCTCTAGACGAGGTTTCACTATTATCAAGAAAGTCGGAGACCTAGCATGATGATAGATTCACCTCCACTCCTTAAATTCCCATGAACCCGGGTATAGGGCCCCTTTTTTACTCAAACCCGTGGGTGCTTAGAATGCAGTGTAAAGAATGCGAAATAGCCAATAATTATTTACATTTTACACAGTTCAACAAATGCACACACGAAGTTTCACAAATCCACAATTCCTTAAAATAGGCCTAACTCACAAAAATAATCCCCAGAACCAGTCGCCAACTGTCGCAACGTGCCCTTCGCGGGCGAGCGAGGGCGAGGCTCACGGGTGCGCTTTCCAAAGGAGGAAAGATGCGCGGAGTCGCCACCAACGTTTATTCGTGGAAAACGTGGGGAAAACCGAAGGAAACCGGTCAAAATGAAAATTCTAAGTTCGGGAGTTGTATTTACGCTTGAGGAAGGTATTAACACCTCTCACGTTTGTCTCAAAGGACAACAACCTATTTTTCAGAATTGTGGAAATTGTGTTATCTTAACTTTTATTTCTTTTTATTTTTTGAGGTCGACAAAAGCGGGGCTTTTGCTCCTACGTACCCTCCTTTGGAGAGGAAATCAGACCTACGTAGTTCTTCCTTAAGCGTGAATCAAATGATTCTTTTTACTTAAGGGGTGATCATTTTAAGGCGTTGGACCTTAAAAATGATCCTTTTTACTTAGTAAGAAACTGAAATGATAAACTTCCAAAAACCTATTTTTGTGGACGAGCTTGACTAGGCGAGTTTGATTTTAGCCTTAGTTTCACTTTAGTTATTAGTCAATTCAATTAAGAATGAGAAATCCCAAAGAGAAAACGTCCGATTGATTTTTCGCTTTACTTTACTAAAAGATATTTTTTGATTATTATATTATTATTTTACCTCTTTTTTTATTTCCAACGTGGTTACGGCACGACCGAACGGTCGGAATTCATTTTAACCAAAAGTAACGGATGATACAATTCAAACGATCGGTGGAAATTTATTTTATTTTTAGATTAGGCGAGAAATGACTTAAATAAATGGCTTAAGCACGTCAAAAGGGAGTATAACAAGTAAATGAAAACGAGAATAAAAATACATGAAACAAAATGTGGACCACCACGGGTGCATATAGTGAATTGAAAAGCTTGGTTTGAGGTACTTACCCGTTGAAGACTGAAGAAAACGAAGAACGAACGATGAATCTTGAAGAACGGTCGAGAATCTTCGCGTAATTACTCACGGAAACGTTACGGAAGCACCTCGGCTTGGATTTTCTTCACGGAAATAATTTTCCTCAGCAAATTCGAGAGAGAGAGAAGTGCCTAAGGGGCTGAACCCTTTTCTTCTTCACTTCTCCCCCTATTTATAGCAAAATAGGGGAGAAGCTTGCCGCCCAGCTCGCCCAGGCAAGCTCAGCTCACCCAGGCGAGCAAGGTTACTTCCTCCAGAAGCAACAGCCTTCTGGAGGAATCTTCTGGAGGGCCCAAGTGGGCCTGGTTGCTATTTGCACCCCCTCTTTTTACTAAATGCACCCCCTTCTATTTTTTTGTAATTCTTTTTCCGTAACGTTACGAAACTTTACGAATTTCATAACGATACTTATTTTCCTTCCGCAAGGTTACGAATCCTTACGGGTTATGTATTTACTCCTTTTTTAGCTTTCGAAGAAGTTACGGAAACTCACGGATTGCGCAAAAACACCTCTTTTCGACTTCCGCCACATTACGGAATTTCACGGATCACGCAAGCCTGCTTCCTTTTGATTTCTGAGACGTCTCGGGACTTCATTTATTATGCAACAAAGGGCGCCAAGTATCTCAAAGCGGCTAACCAAAGGTTGCATGTCATCAAGTAATAATCCCCGGACGAAATTAGGGTATGACAAGAGGTAAAAAATAAGTTTATCACAATGGGTTAGAATCAACACGTGTAGGGATCCTTAGAGTATCAAATTAGGATGTTTATTGTAACACCTCATTTTTCGTAAAATAAATTAAAAAGGATTTTTGTTTAAAAATAAATAAAGTTTTAGAAAAATGATGAGGTTTTTATAATCAAATAAATAAGGGGAAATAACTTTATTAAAATAATGGTTTGAAGGAAAATAAAAATAATATTTTATTTATTCATTTAATAGGAAATAAAATAGAGTTCTTGTTTATAAAATAATAAAATAAAAAATAGAGTAAATAATAGGCTAAGAGTACCCTAGCTATAAATAGAGACACGTTAGGTCAGTTTTCATACTAACGATACATCTCTACGTTTCCTCTTCCTCTCAATTTCGTTTTCCCTTTTTCCTCTCCCAAAACCGGTCCCAGTAAAACTATGATCCCGAATTCGTCAACTGTTGGATCGTCATGAAATTTGGATACCACATTTGGAACTTATATTCTCACACCTCTACTGGTGGGATTTATAAAATAATGTCCACAGAGAGAGAAACATCCCTTGCACGGAGACAGTAAAATGGAGGCTTTAATCTCTTCTCCTTCTCTCTAACGCTTGGAAACCCTAGCAGAGCAACCAAAGGAAAAGCTTGAGAAATCTCAGGAAACCACTAGAGATGTCGTTGTTGCTGCTGGAATACAGACATGAGCCCGCTTAGAGGTAAAGGATGAGCTTATCGCAATTGGGGTTGGAATGAACATGTGTAGGGATCCTTAGAGGATTAAATTGAGATTCATTTTGGAATGTTTATTAAATTAAAATTCTCCTTTAGGATTATAAATATAATATTGTTGTGTTTGATGGACCAATTGATGTTTTGATGTGAATTGGTTGATAAACTTGAGTGCTCTTGATGTTTTTGTGTTTTTAACCTATGATTTTGATTCATTGATTTTAATATGATTGTGTGGAGTTGTGTTGAGGGGTTTTACTCCCCATGTTGTGGGAAGCATTTTGTATAAATTGTTATATTGAGATTATGAAATTGTGATTCAAATTGTGAGTGTGTGACAAATTGAACCTGTGATGAATGGTAAAATACATGTGTATTGAGATGTGTGTATTGAGTTGTGAACTATGAACTATGCAATCACACAATTGTAAGACCCTTTAAGGGCGACGAGTTTTTGCATGATGAGTATTCTGATGGGATCCACTGTGGGAACCCAACGAGTTGATTCACTTTGAGGCACGACGAGTTAAAATGATTTTGAAAACAATTGAGTAGTTGTGTGTATTGCATAGTTCATAGGTAAAGTGTATATGATTCATGAGGTGTGATAACATGTTAAATTGAGATTATACTATTGTGATTGAGACCGAGTGTATGTGATAAATTGAGTATGTATTGACTTGTAATATATATGTGCATTGAGATGTTGTGTGCACTGAGTTGTGAGCTATGAATCGTACAATCACACAACTATGAGACCCTTTAATGCACAATGAGTATTTTGATTGAAACCACTGTGGGGACTCGACGAGTTTAATCACAAGTGTGACGATATAAAATTATTTTGAGAACAATTGAGAAGTTATGTGTTTTGTATAGTTCATAGATAGAGTTTGTGTGCTAACATGTTTTTTGGGATGGACCTGCATTAGGAGGAAGAGGCCCTGACGGACTCTTCGGAGTCTAGGCCTTGGGGGTAAATACACCCGGTTTGAGTGCTCCTTGAAGCCTATGCCGATCCCACATGGTTGGAGCATGCTCGCAAAACAGCGTGACCCTGACTGGTCTCCCTATGATTTTACCTAGTGAAAGTGACCTGACTTACTAGTTTGTGGTTTGTCTTGTCATGCACTCTTAGGTGTCCGACGAGGTTTTTCACTGACATGGTACCACATTGCATATAGGATTGAGTCTTAGTGTATCTGTTGCATAACGCTTGTTGGTTGATTTAGTGATATTGTGTTTTGATCCTTGAGTACGTGAATGATATGAAAATGAATGAGACGTGTTGTGTTGTGATGTGATGTTACACGACAAAGTGGTGGAAGGACGTGAGCTATGTTTAAGTAAGTTGTATTTCGTTCATATGATATGTATATCTAAATGTTGTCTTGTTTTTTCTATTAGTTAGGAATGTGATAACTCACCCCTCGTGTGTTGTTTGTGTTTGGATATTGTGATGATCTCAAACTTTGTATACATGGGAGCAGATGACTAGGTGAATTGCTTTAAGGAACCTTGCGCTGAAGGACGTCGAGACACAATGCTCTGTTAGGATGTGACATTGAGGCATGAGTTTTGTTTAATTACATGATGTTTTGAGCTAAAAATGTTTCTGACAAGTTTTATTTGGTAATAGTGAAGTGAATGTGAGCCTTTTACCCTTTTGAAATGCTTTTATTTAAATATGTTATAAAATTTTTTAATTAATTATGATTTCTTATTCCTTTTATTATTAGTACATATATGTGTGAGGTAGAAGGTGTCACATTTATTGTATTTTAATTCTTCCTTTATGATTATAATCATGAGATTGTTATGTTTGATGGACCAATTGATGCCCTAATACGAATTGGTTGATAAAATTGAGTGTTCTTGGTGTTTTTGTGTTTTTGAACCTAAGACTTTGATTCCTTTGATGTTTATATGATTAAGAAAAATTGTTTAAGGGGTTTTACTCCTCATGTTGTGAGAAGTGTTTCTGTATAATTCGTTTATGTTTTGGACAAGATTTACTAGATTAACGTGATAATTGGATTGTTGGAAATGTTATTTGTCATGTTTTGGTCTCATAAGCTTATTACGTGTTGATGATTATAACACACACACACACACACACACATATATATATATATATGTGTGTGTATGTATATGACTTGTTAAAATAAATTAGGAATTAATAGTTCAAATAATAAAATTAAATTGAAGGAAATTAATATATTAAGATTCAACAATAAATACTTTCAATGAATTTTTAGATTAATTATTTATGAACTCTTTTTAATTGAAAATAATATAGTTCGATTTAATATATACATGTTTTGTGCCATGTAAACATTAATAATGTGTGATGTTTATATGATTGATGAGGTGTGATCACATGTTGTGTTGGGATTATAACATTGTAATTGAGATTGAGTGTTTGTGATAAATTGAGTATGTGTTGAATTGTAAGATACATGTGTATTGAGATTTTTTACACATTGAGTTGTGAGCTATGAACTATACAATCACACAACTATAAGACCCTTTAAGGGTGACGAGTTAATACGCAACAAGTATTATGGTGGGATCCACTGTGGGAACCCAATGAGTTGAATCACTTTGATGCACGACGAGTTAAAATGGTTTTGAAAACAATTGAGTAGTTGTGTGTATTGCATAATTTAAACTCAAGTGCACTACTAAAAAAGGGTTTTCCACGACGTAATTTTTATGACGGTCATAAGGCAAACGTCTTAAAAATATATGCGATGGCATTTTCGTAATTTGAAGCTGCTATACGAAGACGGTGCTATCGAAACCCGTCTTAAAATTACTTGTTCAACGACAGATACTACAACACCATTATAGAAAGCTCAATGATATTTATTTTTTAAAATAAATTATTTTATTTAAAAGGATTTAAGACGGTGTGGATATGCACCATCTTTGAAACGTTGAGAGACAAGGACGACGATTTTAGGGACACCGTCTTTAATTGGTTTAATTAAAATTAAAAAATGACTTGCGGTGCGTACATGCCTTTTCATCTCCAAATCCCTCCTTCATTCGCTAATCACTGTCGTGTTGACGGAAGCTCCGCCGGTGCCATCTCCACTCCTATGTTGACCCCAGCTCTGGCTGCTGTGCCATCTCTGTAGCTCTTGTCGTATCTCGAGTGACCAAAGCTCAGATCGCTAGCTATACCCAGGTATTTATATGTAATCACTACTGATAGCTACTAACAATGATTTGGGTTTTATTTGTGTGTTGCTCGGTTGGTACATTTGCTTGGGTGTTGCTATTTCTCATATATTTGGCCCTTTTTATGTAGAGTTGTTGATGTGGGTTTTGGCCTAAGGGTTAACCCTACCTAAGGCTTTAACCTACTAATAGGGCTTCGGCTCCGACTTCTTGAGCTTCCCTTAAATTCTTTGCTGTCAGCTTCCATTAACTTCTTTGTTGTCATGCAAACAAACACGGCCTTGACGATCATTTTTTTGGAAAATAAAAAGTATAAAACCGTGTTTTGTGAAGTTGTTGGGACTTGGAAGTGTATTTGTGTTGCTTGATTCTAGTTTTGGGAGTTCTTTGTTCCTGAGCGAGGTCACAAGTGGTGGATGTAGAAGCAAATGACTTTGATGTTTTGATGATGATCATGATGATTTGATGCAAATGATGCAAATGATTCAAGAATACAAGCCACAACATCAAGATGATCACTAGTATTTTAGGAAGGGAATTCCTAATTGATTTAGCAAAGGTTTGGCCAAGTAATTTGAGTTAAAAAGTGTTTTTCAAGAGATTTACTCTCTGGTAATCGATTACCAGAGGATGTAATCGATTACCAGTGGCCAAAAATGGTTTACAACAGCTACTAAATATTTGAATTCAAATTTTAGACTGTGTAATCGATTACACCATATTGGTAATCGATTACCAGCAGTTAATAAACGTTTTAATTCAAATATTAAAGCCTGTAATCAATTACACAATTATTGTAATTGATTACCAGAGGAGATTTTCATAAAATAACTTTCAAGAGTCACATCTATTCAAATGGTTTATGAATGGCCATCAAAGGTCTATTTATATGTGGCTTGGAAACACGAATAATGAGAGAGTTTTTGATTGCCCAAAAAGTTTTATCCTCTCAAAAGATTAAGAGAGTTTTTCTAAATTGAAATGTCTTATCCTCTCAAAGAATTCCTTGGTCAAACACTTGCATATTCAAATAAGGAATTGTGATTGATCTTCATTGTACAATCTGTCTCTTTTAAGAGAGATTTCTTCTTCTTTTCTTTTTACTTCTGAAAAAGAGTTAAGAGACTGAGGGTCTCTTGTTGTAAAGGATTCCTGAACACAAGGGAAGGGTTGTCCCTGTGTGATTCAGACTTTGTAAAAGGATTTTACAAAGAGAGTGGAAAATTTCAAGTGAGTTGCTTGAGGACTGGATGTAGGCACAGGAAGTGACCGAACCAGTATAAATCAAGTTTGCATTTCTCTCTTCCCTTAAACTTCTTTTATTTATTGCTATTTATCTTTTGCCTTTAAAGAAGGTTATTCTGAATTATCTTTTGAGTAATTCATGTTAAGGGTGCATTGTTAATCTAAAAAGAGAGAGCGAAATTTTAAATTGGGGAATTGTTCTTGTTATCTTAATTCAACCCCCCCCCCCCCCCCCTTCTTAAGATAACTGAGGCCATTTGTCTAACTAGTGGTATCAGAGCAGGATTCTTGTATAAAGTTTAAAAACTTCAAGAATAGAAATGGCCTCATCCAACTTTCCATTTCTTGAGGGAAATTCTATTAATAGGCCTCTTATGTTCAATGGCGAGGGTTATTACTATTGGAAAACCCGAATGCAGATCCTTATTGAGGCCATAGATTTAAATATATGGGATGCCATTGAAGTTGGTCCTTTTATTCCTACAAAGGTAGTGGGAAATGCAATTATAGAAAAACCAAGAGAAGAATGGAATGATGATGAAAGAAGAAAGGTTCAATACAATTTAAAGGCCAAAAATATAATCACTTATGCATTAGGCATGGATGAATTTTTTAGAGTCTCAAATTGTAAAAATGCAAAAGAAATGTGGGATACATTGCATGTAACCTATGAAGGCACAACTGATGTCAAGAGATCTAGAATAAACACTCTCACACATGAATATGAACTGTTCAAAATGTTTCAATATGAGACCATAGAAGATATGCAAAAGAGATTTACTCATATAGTTAATCATCTTGCATCATTGAAAAATATTTCCTAATGAAGATCTTATTAACAAAGTGTTGAGATGTTTAAGCAGGCAATGGCAACCAAAAGTAACAGCAATTGCAGAATCAAGAGATCCCACTAATATGTCTCTTGCCACTCTCTTTGGAAAACTTCAAGAACATGAAATGGAACTTATGAGACTCCATCAACATGAAGAGAATGATATAAAGAGAAAAAGAATAGCATTCAGAGCCTCATTATCTTTTATTCAAGAAGAAAGTGACAAAGAGGACTTGATTGAAACAGAAGAAGATGATGATGATTTCAGACTCTTTGTGAAAAGGTTCAATAAATTTTTGAGAAACAAAAGAAATAAAAGAAAATCAAACATCAATACAAAGAAGAAAGAAGAAGACTCTTCCTTAGCCCCATCATGCTATGAAAGTAATCAACCTTGGCACATGAGATCCGATTATCTTGTCTTTGAAAGAAGAATTGAAAAATCCGACAAGAGGAATCTCAAAGAAAAGAAAGAAAAGAAAGCATAGATCACTTGGCATGAAAATAAAAAAAAAATTTCTTCAAGTGATTCAGAAAAATAAAATCATAAATCTGGGTATCATGATGAAAGACTATGAAAACGGAGAAGAGCAAAAGCGATACATTGATAACAATTTCTCCAAACACATGGCATACATCAAAGTTTATTCAACAAACAAAGGCCACTTGATCAATATGCCCAACAAGTAATATCAAATGATACCAACAGGTCACTTGCCTTTGATTGATTACTTTGATGATCTTTGATTGATTACTTTGATGATTTTTGTTAACTTTTGAATGAGTTTTTGATGTTTGTTTACTCCTTAAATATTTGATTTTCATTAATATTTTTTTTACTTTGTAGCTATGTAGAAAAACCTGAAAATTATCCTGTCATAGGAACAAAATGGGTTTTTAGAAATAAATTAGATGAACATGGCATAGTAAGAAACAAAATAGTGTTGCTTTATCCACTGCTGAAGCGTAATATATCTCTGCCGGCAGTTGTTGTGCACAGATTTTATGGATGAAGCAACAATTATCTGACTATGGTATCCTTCTTGATCACATACCTATTAGGTGTGATAATACTAGTGCCATAAATCTATCCAAAAACCCTATACAACATTCTAGAATGAAACATAAATAAATTAGGCACCATTTTCTAAGAGACCATGTTCTAAAGGGAGATTGTTTGCTAGAGTTTGTTGATACAAAGAATCAGCTTGCTGATATCTTTACAAAACCTCTCCCAAAGGATATATTCTTTTCAATAAGAAGAGAATTAGGCCTTTTAGACCTTAGTGATTTGGATAGGTAAAGTTTGTTGATTGTCTTTGATTATGTTTTGATGATTGCTTTTGTTTGATTGTGTTTAATTGTAAGTATTTGATTATATTTGATTGGTGTGTGTTAATTGTTTGATTAATACTTTTTTGAATGAATTAAATACATATTAGTGATGATGATTGATAGTGTTAGATGTATTTAGCATAAACATAGGTTATTTTAGAGGAACTAGTCTAGTTTATGCTCTAGTAATCGATTACCATCTAGTGTAATCGATTACACAAGAACAGGCAGCCTGTAATCGATTACAACATCCTGTAATCGATTACTAGAAGGCTTATTACTCTTGTAATCGATTACCAAGCCTTGTAATCGATTACAACTCGTCCTCGTCTATAAATACTCACGAAATCAGAGCTGTTGCACAGCCAAAGCCTCCTCCACGTTTCCTCCATACCTAAAACTTCAAATCTTCGAATCTCACTCAATTCTTCACCAAATCACGTCCCGTAAAGCCCAATCTTCCTCTTTTTCACTCCTCTTTTACTTCCACCGATCAAAATCCACAAAAACTTCATCAAATGGTAGTGCCATCGAAGAAGAGAAAGGGATCATCCTCCACCGCTGCTGCTGCTGCCCATCGCCGCCACGGCCCATCCGGAGCACCCACAACACCTATTCATCCTTCTTTGTCATCTCCAAGATCATCAACATTGTTTTCATCCGATGATCAGCGTCTACGGTACCTTTCTCAGTTTTCTTCTAGAATCATCTTAGACCCTAAGTACCTAGACGTAGAATTCTTTAATGATGAAACTTTTGATTGCTATCAAGTGTTTCAAAATTCTGGCCTTGTTGATTTCATGTCATTAAAATTTCCATATTATCCTGAACTTGTAAAGGTCTTCTACTGCAATTTAAAAATTCAGGATGACATTATTATCTCTGAGGTGCATGGTATTCCTATGGTCATTGATCAGTCATTGTTCTTTTCATTAACTAATTTACCCAGTCAAGGTGCACCTTTTGAGGGCACCATTGTTGATGACTGGAAATTTGATTATTCGAGTCATGATGCTCGCCGTATGGTCTGCAATGATCAGGCTGAAATGACCGGTAGATTGCTGGCCGGGTCATTCACATTTGATAATCGCATCATGCACTATATAATTGTTAGAATTTTTCTTCCCCGCTCTTCAAATTTAGCACAAGCCTCTGAGGAGGATTTGATTCTTATGTGGGCTTTTCTTACCGGTCGTCAGATCGACTGGGCCCATTTGGTTCGGTACCGAATGCATAAGGCATTACGGGCCAATGCACCTCTACCTTATCCACATTTAATAACTTTATTTCTGCGTCATTTTCAAATTCCGCTTGATGATGAGCCATTTGTTCAAGTCAAGTGTTCCTTTGCTATTGGTGTTGGTGCTGTGACTTCCTTTGGTTACCGTAAGGATCAGAATGGTCAATGGCTGAAGAAAGACGCACTCCCTCCTCAAGATGAGCGTACTCCTTCACTTCCTCCTTAGCGTGAAGATTCAGCACTCCTAAATGAAGTCCTTACCGAATTACGAGGTCTTCGTTCTTATGTTTGTGAACGTTTCGACTCATTGGATACACGCTTTGCCGGCATGGATATTCGCCTCACACAAGTTGAAGGAGATGTCTCCTTCATCCGTAGTTGCTTTGATCCACCACCACCGCCTCCATCATCCTCTTAGATTAATTGTTATTATTATTATGACTAAGTCTTATTAGTAATTAAGTATTCTTAGTTCTTAGTACTTTGCTTTATCGCCGTGTATTTGGCTTTTTGTTGCTCTAGTTATCGTACTCTTGCACTATTATTATATTTCAGTACTTTGCTTTGGTTGGTTATAACAATGTGTGGATTTATTTTGGTTTCATGTTAGGCTATGTTTGGATTTTGTTTGTATTGCTTAGTTCTTTTTGATGTTGCCAAAGGGGGAGAGAACTTGAGAGAGCTTGGGTTAGAAATCAATTAGAATTAAGTAAAATTAGGCATACATGCCAAAAGATATGGAGAGTAAGGGTTGTGTGAACGTGCTATCATATTGTATATAGCTTGTCTTGATTTCAGGGATTGTCATCATCAAAAAGGGGGAGATTGTAGAAAGAGATTGTAGAAGATCTTTGGTGTTTTGATGATGATCAAAAACCTTAGAAATCAAGTGATAAGAAATCAAGTGATCATCAATTCCAAAACATAGAGGGAGTAAACACAAATTTTATATATATACATTGTTTGCTTGAATCTTGATTTCAGGACTTATATTGTCATCATAAAAAAGGGGGAGATTGTAGAAGCAAATGACTTTGATGTTTTGATGATGATCATGATGATTTGATGCAAATGATTCAAGAATAGAAGCCACAACATCAAGATGATCACTAGTATTTTAGGAAGGGAATTCCTAATTGATTTAGCAAAGGTTTGGCCAAGTAATTTGAGTTAAAAAGTGTTTTTCAAGAGATTTACTCTCTGGTAATCGATTACCAGAGGATGTAATCGATTACCAGTGGCCAAAAATGGTTTACAACAGCTACTAAATATTTGAATTCAAATTTTAGACTGTGTAATCGATTACACCATATTGGTAATCGATTACCAGCAGTTAATAAACGTTTTAATTCAAATATTAAAGCCTGTAATCGATTACACAATTATTGTAATTGATTACTAGAGGAGATTTTCAGAAAATAACAATTAATCTAAGAGAGAGTTTATGAATGGCCATCAAAGGTCTATTTATATGTGACTTGGAAACACGAATAATGAGAGAGTTTTTTATTGCCCAAAAAGTTTTATCCTCTCAAAAGATTAAGAGAGTTTTTCTAAATTGAAATGTCTTATCCTCTCAAAGAATTCCTTGGTCAAACACTTGCATATTCAAATAAGGAATTGTGATTGATCTTCATTGTACAATCTGTCTCTTTCAAGAGAGATTTCTTCTTCTTTTCTTTTTACTTCTGAAAAAGAGTTAAGAGACTGAGGGTCTCTTGTTGTAAAGGATTCCTGAACACAAGGGAAGGGTTGTCCCTGTGTGATTCAGACTTTGTAAAAGGATTTTACAAAGAGAGTGGAAAATTTCAAGTGAGTTGCTTGAGGACTGGATGTAGGCACAGGAAGTGACCGAACCAGTATAAATCAAGTTTGCATTTCTCTCTTCCCTTAAACTTCTTTTATTTATTGCTATTTATCTTTTGCCTTTAAAGAAGTTTATTCTGAATTATCTTTTGAGTAATTCATGTTAAGGGTGCATTGTTAATCTAAAAAGAGAGAGCGAAATTTTAAATTGGGGAATTGTTCTTGTTATCTTAATTCAACCCCCCCTTCTTAAGATAACTGAGGTCATTTGTCTAACAGTGGATAGGTTTGTTAATTTTGCAGTTCTCTACGTGTGTCGCGTTAGAAGTTGGGTGAATTTGCTTTGAACGGGGAAGATTTAAGTGACGGGTATAGATTCTTTGTTTTTTTTTTTTTTTTTTGCTGGTTTTCAAAGTAGATTGCCATATAAAATATTGACAGAAGGCATTATTACCAGGTAGCATCTTTAAATGGAAATTCTCATGGGATAAGCAGTTCCAATTAACAAGTAAAATCTGATGTATGGAAACTTTAGTTACCAACATGATTCATTGTTAATTTTATTGCCTAAATTTCCTTTCTTACTAATTTGGCTAAGAAGGTGAAACTAAATTTTTTTTCTTTCATTCTTTCTTGTGCATTTTTTGTTTTTTTTAGTTGTGTGTTTGGTCTATGCTAGATTTAACAAATGATTATCCAACTATTGAGCTGAGTTGCATTGGCAGATTTTGGGAACTTCAAATCAAAAACATAAAATTGTGGCTATAAAAATGTCATCTAGTTAGATTAACACATGAATAATGGGATTCCATATTTTAATTAAAATTTCAATGATGTTTCTTTTATCTGTTTCAATGCAGGCTGTGATATCTTCCTGGTGCTATTGTAGCTGTGATATCTTCAATTCAACATTTATAGTCATTTTCTATAAATGACTATAAATGGTAGGAATTTTCTTGGACTGGATCCAGCTTTTGTGAGTCCGTTGTGTTGCTATCATAATTTTTACTTAAAATTATGAATGACATCCCCTGTTTGATACTTGGCCAAATATCAACAATTAGTTAGAATAGCCTGAATAAATTGGCTACTGTATCAACACTCAACATTTAGTCAGTTAGAACAGTGGACATATATAGTAAAAAATATGAGGAAATTTAGTTCTCTGTTTTTTAGAATTTCAGAATTTAGTTCTTTGTTTATTAGAATTTCAGAATTTAGTTGTTTGTTTATTAGAATTTCAGAATTTAGTTTTTTGTTTATTAAGATGTTTTATGATTTTTTTTATTAAACCTATAATGATGTTCCCAATTGTTATTCACATACAGGACAACCCAAAATCAAGTTCTTCGAGACTTGTGATATTTTCTTGGATTTTAGTTATCATTCTGTTGTTTTTATGCTATTTTCAATTTATTTTTGCTGTTGTTTTTAGTGGATTTTACTCTGTGATGTTATGTGTTTTTATTTATTTATTTATGATATTTTCATGGATTTTATTCTATGGTGTTATAGGTGTTTTATCTATATTTGCTCTACAATTTAGTCATATTAATCTGTCATTGACGCTTTTAATTGTGAATTCTTACCAATTAATAAGTGGCAAGAATGGGTATGATTTCAAATCTGTGAGGAGATGGACCAGCCAAAACAAATAGGGATATGGCCTACATTGTTTGTTTTTCTTATAACCAATCAAATTTGTGATAAAGTAATTATGTTGAAAAAATTATCAAGTTTTGCTTTTCTTATAATCAATCGAATTATCAAATTGGTTTTTATGCTGATCTTTTACATTGTTTGTTCCCAGATATTTCTACCTATTCATAAAGAGATTCATTGGTGTTTGGCTGTTGTCAATAACAAAGATAAGAAATTTTAGTATCTGGACTCACTGAGAGGATATTTGAAGTTTTCTATCTGAAAATCAGGAATTTGGTTGTTTAGTTTTCTGTCTGAAAGGATATTTGAAGTTTGCCTGAGCATCACAGGTTTGGTATGAATGAACTCTCTTGAATTGTGCAGCTTTTTGCCAGTATAGTTCCTAGAACAGTAGAGACTTTTTGGGCACTTTGTACAAGTATCTTTAAATTGTTCAAATAACTGTCTTTTACCATTTTTTTTAAAAAAAATTGTAATGTGAGACTGGAGCATGCATATGTATATATGGTAATGTGAGACTGGAGTTTCTTGTTAACCAACAAGAATGTTTGGTCCAACAGTAAGGTACACACTAGTTTTATTGTGCGTGTGCGTGTGTTTGGATCAATTTGCCTATGCTGCTCAACTAATTATGAGCAAAGTTCCTTCATTGCCTTTTTTGTAATAGTTTATGCTTGGTGTGCTGTGTTGGTCTTTTTTGTTAGCTTGCCTAGCTTTTTGGTGATTGAATTGGGCTTTTGATTGTATTGCCAGGGTCATGAGATGTGTCATGGAATTTGAAGGATGAGAATATGTTTGACTGCAAATTGATCATTTGGGACTTGCGGACGAACAAAGCCCAACAATCAGTCAAACCACATGAAAAGGAGGCATGCTTTGTAATCCTTGCAGTGTCTCTTGTTCGTTAAGTGTGTAGAATAGATTTAGTACAAATCTTATTCTTAAATGGTTAAAAATTCAGCAATATGAATCTGATGACTCTGATGAGAAAGACTTTGGCAGGGTTGTTTATAAATTGTGAAATAGGCAGAACTAGCTAGTCAATTATCTTATTCAATATTTCTGCACAACCCTTTTTTTGGTGAATTATTCTGCACCTACACCCCTTGGTGAAGAATTATAATTAAGGTCTTTACTTAAATATCTCTTTGCATATATATATATATATATATATATATATATATATATACACACACACGCACACATATATAATTGTTTTCTTACCTAAAGCTCTCTTTGTTGAGTTTGCAGGCCTTCTAATTAACATGGAGCCACAGTGTGCAATCAAGAAAGATGCCACTGAAGTAATATATTTTGTCATAATAACATTTTATTTTGCTGAAAAATGCAAAAAGGAAATATACGGACAATTGTTAGTGCTAGTTGCTTAATTTATTATTATAAGTAGTAGAAATACAATCGGTGCTCACTTCTCTCACTCAATCTTAGTATTTCAAAAAAAGGGAATGGTGAGAATAAAAATGAAGAGAGCTGCTCTTGGAGTAGGTGAAATTTTTTTTCTCTCATAAGAAAAAAATTCAACTTTTTTTTAAAATATAAGTAAAAATTTAACTATTTTTATCATATTAATTTCTTTAGCTTTTTTATAATAAAAAATTCAATTTTTTTAAAAATATAAGTAAAAATTTAACTATTTTTATTTTATTTAATGATATTATATCTAAAATACCTTCATTTAATAAAGAGTTGCGCCTAATATCAAATTTGATTAAAGAGTAATTTAGAAAAAAACTATTTTTAATTGGAAACAATATGATTTAATAAGGTAAAATAAATTTGTTAATCAATATAAAATATTTTTTTCCTTGTACAAAAGAACACAAGGAATACATTATTATTAGAGTTGCATGCCTATCACAATACCATAGAAGTTTTGTAAGCTTCAGGTCCTTTAAGTTGGGAACAAGAACAATTATTGACTAACCTTCGTATCTCACTCCATATTTGAAATGATGAACATTTGATGGAGATAAAGAACTTAGTTTCATCTGGTCTGAATTTTTAAATGCTTACATGTGAATTCATCATTTGTACAACCTTATTAGGTTCTGAACAAGAGTACATAGTTTTGAATAATTTTTTTTTTCTTAATATTTCTATATTGGGGAAATTATGTTGTTATACTCATTATGAATATATCAAGTTAAGATGCTAGGTATCATGCTAGGAATAATTCATTTTTGCTAATATTTCTATATTCCAGGGCCAGTGTAGGAGGCTTGCATGCCTTGCTTCCAGTGGCTAAGTATGATGCTAGGCTTGCTTCTTTTGTCTCTGTAAATTAATTGGTGATGTCTACCAATAATTTATTTCAGAGATAACAAATTTTTTACCACCGTTTTCTCACTGTCATTCATGCATGCCAGAACATGAGCTTTCTTATAAGTTTCTTATGAAAGATCTTCCTATACTACAATACACATAATTGTTATCCTTCATGCTTAAAATTATCAAATGTCAAGTTTGAAGACTCCAGGAAGCTCTTGGTGAATAAACTGAAATTACAAATTTCAGCCAACAAGAGTATGAAAGACTTCAAAATGTATAACACATAACCTTAAATGAGTAATTTTGTGAGTCATGTGCTTATGCTTATTTTTTTGTTTTTTTAAATTTAAGTTTAAAATATATAAATACAAATTTGTGGAATTTTTAAATATTTGTTTCATCTATTTTTTTTTTGTTTTTTCAGCTTCTCTTTGTGTATGCTGTAAGAGATAATATCATCGATCCTGTCAAAGATGAGGTACCTGGTCCTCTAAATTTTTCTAAAAAATAATTATTTAATTTTATAAATTTGTCTTAGGAATTATGATAAATTTATATATAAAATGATAATAACTTGTATTTTGTATGAAATTGTCTTAGGAATTTTTATTTTCTTAATCTCTTGTAATTAATATTAAAATTTATTTGTAAAATTAATATTTAAATGATAGATTAAATATATATAATACATAAACCTCTTATTTTGATTTAATCTATCATTTAAATATTTATTTAAAAAATAAATTTTACTATTAATTTTGATTACAATCATGCTAATATTAATTATTTTTAATTATTTATATTTTTTCTGATGGAATATCAAGTAGAAAAAATATCAATAATTAAAAATAATATTCAATTCAAGGACAGTGCTTACGACAACACCATCTTTGAAAGCTTACTTTCATAGACAGTGCTTATGTTCTAAGACGGTGCTTACGTAAGCACCATCTTAGAAAGTAAGCTTTCAAAGATGGTGTTTCCGTCAGCACCGTCTTTGAAAGTTCCTCGCTTTTTAAGACGGTGTTTTTTTACCCGTCATTGAAAGTTTTAAGTTTCGACGACATTCAATTCTACGACGGTCAACAACCGTCGTTGTATCCTGTTTTGGACCGTCTTAGAAAAGCTTTTTTCTAGTAGTGATGGCACATATATGATTTTAAATACCTATTTTAATGAGATGATTAGTCATAAGAACATAACAATATTAATATTATTATTGTGTGGTATGTGTATGATGCATAAGGTGTGATAACATGATGTCTTGGGATTATGAAAGTATGATGTACTGTGTGTAAGTGACAAGTTGAGTATGTGTTAAATTATGAGATCACACGTGTATTAAGATGTTATATGCATTGAGTTGTGAGCTATGAACCGTACAATCATACGACTGTAAGACCCTTTAAAGGTGAAGAGTTAATGCGCGACGAGTATTGTGATGGGATCCACTGTGAGAACCTGACGAGTTTAATCACTTTGAGGCATGACAAGTTAAAATTATTTTGAGAACAATTGAAGAGTCGTGTGTTTCGTATAGTTCATAGATAGAGTCTGCATGTTAAAATGTTTTCTGGATTGGACCTGAATTAGGAGGGAGAGACTCTAATGGACTCTTCAAAGTCTAGGCCTTGGGGGTAAATATACCCGATTTGAGTGCTCTCTTAAGTTTGTGCCGATCCCACATAGTTGAAACATTCTCGCAAAACAACGTGATCCTGACTGGTTTCCCTATGATTTTACCTAGTGAGAGTGACCTGACTTATTAGTGTGTGGTCTGTCTTGTCATGTACTCCTAGGAGCCCAATGAGGATTTTCATTGACATGGTACCACATTACATATAGGATTAAGTCTTAGTGTATTTGTCGCATAACGCCTGTGTAATGATAATTGTGACTTGTTATGTGATGGTGTGTAATGATTTGTGTAAGAGTGAGATGCAGTATTGTATTTGAGATGTGTTGTCTTGAATATGATTAATTGTGAAGGTGTGGAATGTGATTTGTGATTAAATTCTAGGACAAGTGATGTTATGTGTTGAGTGTTGAAATGATGCGAACTGTGTCAAAGTTGAGCCTTGTTATACCTATATTGTTGTTATAATTATATTATTGCTATATTTATATCATACATGTATGCTTTTGTGTATCTCTATTCCTTGAGGAATGTGATGACTCATTTCCTGTGTTGTTTGTGTTTGGATCTTGTGATGATTTCGAACCTGATGTTCATGGGAGCAGATGACTACGTGGATTGTTTTAAGGGACTTCGTGCTGGAGGATGCCGGGACACAATGCTCCAATAGGATGTGACATTGGGGCATGGGTTTTTGTTTTAATTGCATAATGTTCCAAACATGTTATTTTACTTTATTTTATTTTGTTGAATAACTTGAGTTCTTTTGTAAACTTGAATTGCCTTGTTTTGAGCCGAAAATGTTTTTGAGAAGTTTTAATTGGTAACAGTTAAGCGAATGTGAACCTTTTACCTACGTGGATTTTCTTATGATTTTATTGAATCACTACTACAAAAATGGTTTTTTACGACGTACCTTCTGAGATGGTTCCCATATAACCGTCTTAGAATATTTTCCACTTAAATAAAAAGAAACTCACATGTTCCACTTCCCCTCTCACTCAACACTACACACATAAACGCGCTTGTTCACATTCAAATTGAAATCAAAATTGATTGCACGAAGATGAGACCTAACGCATGATGACAAGCGAAGGACACTTTATTCCCCTGCTGCCCACTCCGGTGGACTACCACCACTAACGGTACTCTCCAATGTTTACGATCTTGTTGAATATAATAATAAATTTGCTCTGACATGCTTGATTTGTTTATTCCTTTTGGTTTTTGAATTTTCATTTGATGGATGTTGTTAGTCGTCTTATACGACTAACTTTTGTATAGAAAACTTTTACAAAATGTATATATTTTCCCCAATTTATGGTTCTTTTTGTAGGATTGAAAATAAATTTTGCTTTGTTTTTATTTGTGCTCAGTAGAAGCTTTGTGTATGGAATTAATGTCAATTTCTCTTCAATTTCAGGCAACAAAAGGAGTTATTTTGAAGAAGTGCTAAAGTTGATGTCTCGCTAAGCGAGCTCAATGCGCTTAGCGAGTGTCATCCGCTAAGCGAGGCATCAACGCGCTTAGCGGATAGGAGGAATCTGGAAGGGAATCTGTCATGCAGGCATGTGCGTCATCAGCTCACTCAGCGAGTCGTTTGTCACCTTCCAGGCTTAGTGCGAGTTTGGCGCTGAGCGGAAATTCACGTACTCGCGCTAAGCGCAAGAATGGCGCTAAGCGCGACGTCGAGGTCAATGAACCCTTTTTTTAAGCCTGACTTGCAGAGAATGAAAGGGGGAGAAGAGAGCGCTGAATAGCCGTAAGGTCTTGAAGAGTGAAATACATAGAGGCAAAGAACAGAGCAAAGAAGCCAAGTTTTGATCTTTTAGGAAGATTTGTGAGTTTTTGAGTGATTTTGAGATTCTTAGAGGTGGAGGAGACATCCCCACTCCTTTGTAAGCAAGCAATTTCTCTTAATTCCTCTTCTTCATTGTAAAAGGAGCTTCCTTGCTATGGAAGGCCAAATCCTCAGTTGGGGATTCTTGCTGAGTAATTGATGTAAACTCTTTCCCTATCTAATTAAGGTTGTTTTATGTCTTCATTGTTTCTATTAGTACTTTATTATTGCATGCTTGTGGCTTGATCACCCATATGTTTGTACTGTTAGGGGCTTTAGCATTGAAAGATGTATTGTCTCCTTAGAACTTGATAGAGTAGGATTAGGTTACCGTATGTTTGGACACGGAGTGCAGTAATTTAGTTTTTATTATGCTGTGATCATAAAGCTATTCAATTAAGCTAAGTTCAACAAGAGACATCTGCGAACGAAGTTTAATTAGAATTGGGCTAAACTCACAAGACATCAGTGTTTAGTACTTGAGCCTTCAGCATAGAACACAAAAACATCTCTAACTAGAGAAACATCTTGAATTGCATCAATTTTCTCAGTAAGAGGACCAAACGCCTTTAGATATCTATTTTTACACTTACTTGCTCACGTTTATTGCTTTGTAATTAGAACAGAACATACTTTTACTTTCATTCACAATCATGATTTCTATTTGCAAATGCCTGCTTATTAAACGAACCTTTACCAA
Source organism: Glycine max (assembly GCF_000004515.6). NCBI lineage: Eukaryota > Viridiplantae > Streptophyta > Magnoliopsida > Fabales > Fabaceae > Glycine > Glycine max. The sequence goes on along the minus strand of NC_038254.2, from coordinate 35,024,369 downwards.
ATGAACAAGTTCCCTGAGTTCGATACTCAGTTCACACCGTTTTAATTATTTACTTGATGACCCGGTGCAGTTGCCGGTAGATTTTGCATCCACACAAACAAGTAGTATTCCAGAGAGCGAAACAGCTGCATAGTTCTAATTTGTGGCTTCTGCTACATATTATAACAGGGTTTAGTTGTTAATTAAATATATAGATAGGAATCCAAGGAAGAAGATGAAGCAGTTTGCCGTCCAAAACACCGTTGTTCCATCCCACGATGAGATTAGCGTGGTTTGCCCTAAGCCCCGCCCCCTTGGCCTCTTCAACTTCCCCGTCAACGATCCCCCTATTAGTACATTTTGTTTTTTTGCCTTTCCAGGTGACTAAGTTTCAAGCGTTTTTCATTTAATTTTGTTAAAAAATAATCCTTTGTTAGGAGCACACTCTTTAATTTTCTTAAGATTCTTGTAGTGCTGCAAGGAATTTTTTATGAGGAGAATGATAAATTGACTTGGCTCACTAAAAATAAAATATCTAATTGAGTATGAAATAAAAAAATCATTTCTCCACTAATAATGATTAAAATATTAATGCTTGAGTAACTTCTAGAATGTGTTTATTTTTCCTCTCACCCACCTTATTTTGTTATGGGTGATCAACACAAGTACTTTGATAGACCATCCCTTCTTCATTGGAAAAAAAATACTTAAACATTTGTTGAAGTACTCTCTACCATCGTCAGTGTAGAATTTTTTGGTTTGTTCTTGAAATTGAGTTTTTTATCATACGAAGAAGCTATTGAATATTGCCTTATTTCTACTTTTTTATTTCCTTAAATACACCTATGCTAGTTTGGTATGATTATCTATGAAGGAGACAAACTATTTGTTTCCCTAAAGTTGTTGGATCTTGGCTAGGTCCCAAAATATTAGTATGAATCGGGATAAAAGGACTAGCTTTTATATGGTTGAGGAGAGTAAGTAGATCGATGATGGTTTACTAGTTGCCAGGATCACAAGAAAGTAAAAATGGATTTTTATTCTTGAAATGTTCAAGAAAAAATTCTTTAGATACATAAAACTTAGGTGACCTAATCTACAATACCATAGTCCATAACATTATTTAATATTCCTAGGAAATAGAAATAGAACAAAGGTAGTTACTTTGAGTTTGCTAATTGAAAACAGTTCCATCTTAAACGAAATAGCAGTCATAAACTTCCTTAGCACTGCCAATTGCCTTTCCTGATTCCAATGACTGGAATTTACAAATTGATGAGTGAAAACAAGACACATTTTTACCATTATGGAGAGTTAATATACTAATGGACAATAGATTACATGGCATGTTGGGAACGTAAAGAACATTATGGAGAGTTAGGGAATTCAATACAAGAACTGAACCAACACCAGATATTGCAAAGAAGGAACCATCTGCAACTTTAACCATTTTGTTATCTGCATAAGCACTATAGTAATAAAAAAAATTTGGACAGTCTATTATATGGTCAGTGGCTTCTGAATCAATGGTCTAGAGCTTTAGAATTTAGTACTAAGGAGTGCAATAGAAAAATGAGTACCTTTTTGGGCTAAGGAAGAGGGAGTGTTAACTGACATTTTTGAAGAGAAAAATTTATATAAGTATTCTAACTTCTCCTTTGTGAATGGAGATAACTGAGGTATTTTTCTGCTTTTGATTTTTAGTATTAGATGTCTAAAATACTCGTCGTTCTCCTCTTGATTTCTTCTTCCAATTTGGTGGTTTACCATGGAGCTTCCAATCGGTTTCCTTTGTGTGCCAAGGCTACCTGCAATGATCAGACCAAACATTGCAGAAGAGGTTGTTATGGGGTTTGGAACTCTTTTGTTTTCCCATACCTATTTTTTCTAGTCATGGCAGCTCTAACACCATGCAGCTTAGGAGAAGAAACAATAATTCTTATTGCATTAGTTAGTTCAAGCTATAAGGTATGATAAATAGGTAGAGTTTATTAGAAATCTGATTACAATTCAAATTAATATATTAAAACAAAAAATAAAGGTACGAGGTGATGAATCTGATCATATTCTAGCCTAATCTGATCTTATTCTAGCTTAAGTTTGTAGAAGAATTAATTAAATGTTTGAAAAGAAAAAAAAAACCCTGACAACTTTGACACCCCTCTCAAGTTGATGCATACACAACAACTTAATTCTTTAATGGAGAACTTGTATTGACGGTTGATTATTTCATTTCTGTTCTTATTGTTTTAGGAGGAAAAATTAAAGAAACTTGAAGTCTCATTTTGTCTTGAAGAATTTGGGGCAAGGGAAAAATCTTCCTGCCAAACATATTCAAGCACAAAATTAGCATCCATATCTTCGTCGCCTGAAGAATTTTGAACAAGGATAAAATCTTCCTCTCACAATAAATTAACAACTAACATTTATCGATAAAAATATAGTTATAATGTGTATCATTCTATATATAGGATAATAGTAAAGAAATGAATATAAAAAGATTAATAAAAAGTATGAAAATTTAAAAATATAAAAAAGTTACTTAAATATATTGGACTTAAACATTTGTTGGTTTTGAAAATATGAACTTTTATTTTAATTCTTATAAAAAAGTTATTTATTTTAAATTTGTAAATACCCGAGTCATTTGATAATTTTACTTTTTTTTAATTAGTTTGAAGGACACTTAATTAAAGTTACTAAATTTATTCTTTTAAACAATTTAAAATATTTAATTTAACATTTTTACACCATGTGTCTATAATTGATTATCCATTCATTCTATTTATTAAGATAAATTATAGATTGGACATCATTCAATAAATTGTTTTTTTTTTCAATCTATTTCTATTTATTAGATAAGACTACTGAAAATGATTATATTGAAAATAAGGTGAGAAACCGTATATTAAATGGGGGCAGGCTGAATTCATTTTTTAAATGGTTTTACATTTTGTGATTCTTTGTTTCTATGTCATTCAGATATGAACTCTTGAAGATCTATGGGATGATGAGAGGAAGAAGGCCAAGTTTCATTGGACATTCATATTCTCAAACCTCATTGCACAATGGGCATAGTGGTTAGGTATGTGGTGGATGACTGTTTTGGTTTACCTCTCATATACAATATGAGAAATTGAGTAGTAGGTTGTTTCACTGATGTTAACATATAGCAATGCCTAATTGTTTTTACATTGTGAGTGTGTTCATTAAGCACAGCTAAGCTAATGATGTAATATTTATTTTTTCCTATTAGGAAATTGTATTCTCTTTGTTCTAGCGTATGCTGACTGACATGTTTGTTCCTAACTTTCTCAGAGAAAGCCCTGCATTTAATGTTAAGCACGATTCTTGTGATAATAGTTCACACATTCTGTGCTATAAGTTATTGTGGACATGTTTTCTATCACTGGTAATTATGGGGCGAATAAAATCCAATGTTTTTGGCACTTTTCAAGCGAAGAAAGTCAATGATATTTCTTTTCCTTGAGGTCTTTCATTTAGATTCGCAACTAAAAGAATTAATCTTTGGGTTGTGAACTTTGCATAATTGATCAGTTTTGGTGGAACTCGTAAGTAGTAGTTGATTGAACTGATGTGGGAAGGTGATTGATAATAGGCTAGTAATTGAGTTTGGGGGCTTAATCACATAGTGACTGGTGCACAACATATGAGGTTTGAATAAAAGGGAAGCATTGCTTGAAAAATACATGAACTTACTAATAGTGGGACTGTTTATATTATATTTCAAAGAGCCTTGTTTATGACGCTTGGAAAAAGTATGAACCTATACTATAAATAGTTAACATCTGGGTTTCATGTATGTTTTTTCTATATCTTTTCCTCATTGCTGACTGATGTACAAATAAGGAGCAAGACCTGCGACATATCATGACTTTAATGGTGATTTTGTGACCTTTAGCCTTATTTAGTTTTATTCATATTGTCTTTGCAACAAATGTTGTACTAGGATCTGGATCTATTCTTGGGCGTCTTCTATCTTTTCCTTCTGCTGCTCTAAACATGCAAAACAATAGGATGTTTCCTCCATCTCTAAGCCCTCTGCAGGTATGTCTATTGAAATCTTATTTGGAATTTTGATGTGCTTGGTTTTTCCAAAATCAAGTAACCAAATTCTACTTTAATTCTTGGGTAAATGAATTCATATGAATTATTTAAAATTTGTATTTTCTATAATATAAATGTCAGAAATTTATGAACCTTATCTGAAATATGGTTGATCTTTGGATCAATCAAAATCAAAGCCTCTAAATCAACCACCCTTCTTTTGAGAATTAGATGGTGCAAGCAAAATTCTGATAATATACTCAAGCATGTGATACGATATTATTGCTGAATTTGGTTTAAAATTTATCTATTTTTGTTTCTATTGGGATCCCTATATTAAAGTAGCAGAGACCCAACAACACAATACAAAAACTACACACTGAACTCTCAACACTGAAACCACACATGAAGATAGTTGAAACTGTCACAACTTTGAGGAACAAGCAAGTGGTTCTAAGGAACTATGTCACTGGTTTTCCCAAAGAATCTTTAGACATGAAGATAGTTGAAACTATCACAACTTTGAAGCTTCCTAAAGATCCTAATGAGGTTCTCCTAAAAAATTTGTACCTGTCTTATGATGCTTACATGCAAATCCTCATGACAAAAGACCGTCTTGTCCAAGTTGGTCCCTACGCCCTTGGCCGTGTAAGTCACATACTCTCTTTCAAGTTTCACCACATATCTTATTTTCTTTTTTTTTTTAATATTGTATAATATTATTATATTATGTAAACTCTCAGTCTTCGTCCGAATTTGTGGAGACACATTTTTGAAATTAGAAAAATGTCTCATAAATTCTTAAAACTGAAATTCGTTAATAAGTTTAGTTAAATTATTATAAAATTCAAGGACTATAATGATAAGAGTTTAATTGTTTTTACATTGTTAGCATAAAGTTTTTTACACTGTGAATCAGTCATAAATTCAAACTTTTTTAAAGATGTGTGGCATTTTTTATTGATTGGGTTGCATAAACCGTATAGATTTTACTCCCCTTTAGTCAATTGGCTTAATTAGAATAATAGTATTTTTTTCATTTATATATTAAGCTGTTGTATCATGCAGATGGTGTATTAAGAAAATTGAATTTTGTAATTGGTTTGAGCATTTCCAATTTCAAAGGTCCAATTTTAGAACAGCATAAGGACCAAGTGAAACATGCATAAATTTTTACTGTTTTATAAAATAAAATAAAATAAAATGTTGATGTAACGACTTAATCAAAAAGCCAGTTGATCAAGGAATCTACACTATTGAAAACACGTCTTAGTCATATATAAATGTAGCTAACTAGTAACTGTTGAGTAATTGTTTGCAACCATTGACAGGATATGGTGTGGCTTAAGTTCTAGAATCTAGACATCTAGATTATAAGAAAGGGGATTTAGTATGGGGGATTACTAAATGGGAAGAGTATAGCTTGATACCCTTAGCTCAAATACGTTTCAAAATTGAGCACATTAATGTCCCACTTTCCTACTATACTGGAATTCTTTGTATGTATTCAACAATTTCAATTTATCACTTGATGTTAGTATGATCCTCAAGCCTAACTTATGAAGCTTTCATGTAATAAATAGCTTCGTTCTTTGGTCTTTGTCATACCCTAATTTCGTCCAGGGACCATCTGTTTGTTGGGATGTGACCCTCGCTTGACCACTTCGAGGTACTTGACACCCATCGTTAGGCAATCCGTGAAGTTTCGTGACATGTCGGGAGTTGAAAGGAAGTGTTAATGTGCAATCCGTAAAGTTCCGTAACATTCTGGAAGCCAAAGAAGGGATGATTGTGTAATCCGTAAGGTTTCGTGACATTACGGAAAGAAAACAAGTATCGTTACGTAATTCGTAAAGTTCCGTAACGTTACGGAAAAAGAATCAGCAAAAAAGGGTAGAGGGGGGTGTATTTAGTAAACAGGGGAGTACAAATAGCAATCAGGCCCACTTGGGCCTTCCAGGATCTTCCAACAGAAGGCGATACCTTCTGGTGGAAGCAACCCAGCTCGCCTTGGCGAGCTGGGCTGCAACCACCTCCCTCTTTTCCCCTATAAAAAGGGGGAGGAGGGCAGAACAAAAATGTTCAACCCTCTTGGTATCTGAGAATCACTTAAAATTAGAGAGAAAAAATTGTTTTCGTGAAGAAAATCCAAGCCGTAACGCTTCCGAGACGTTTCCGTGGGCGATTTCGCGAAGATTTTCCACCGTTCTTCATCGTTCTTCGTTCGTTCTTCGTCGTTCTTCGGTCTTCAACCGGTAAGTTCTCGAAATTGAACTTTTCAATTCATTCTATGTGCCCTTAGTGGTCCCCACTTGTTTCGCATGCTTTTATTTTTATTTCATTTACTTTCCGTACCCCTTTTTGACGTGCTTTAGTCATTTATTTAAGTCATTTTCTCGCCTAATCAAAAATAAAATAAATTTCCACCGATCATTTGAATTAGAACATCTTTTAATTTCTGTTAAAATGAAATCCGACCGTTCTGTCATGCCGTAACCACGTTTAAAACCAAAAAAGAGGCAAAATAATAATATAATAATCAAAAAAATATCTTTTAATAAAATAATAAAAAAAATCAATCGAACGTTTTCCTTTGGGATTTTCTTTCTTAATCAAATTGACTAATAACCAAAGTGAAACTAAAACTAAAATCAATTCATAAATCAAGCTTTTGTCATCGCCTAAAAAGCCATTTTTAAGGTCCAACGCCTTGAAATGGTCTTTTTTCGCTTTTATTGGTTAAACGTGGACTTTTAAAAGCCTAAAATCAAACACATAACTTTGTCACCTCTTTCAAAAAACCAAGAGATCATTAATGGTCCAATGCCTTAATGTTTTTCTCTCCTTTCAAAAGAATCGAAAGATCGTTTAATGGTCCAACGCCTTAAATGACCTTTCATTCAATCAAAATATATCTTGCAGAAAAGGATAAACACAATTTAACCAACGTTTAGTTCTCAAAGAACTGCGTAGGTCTGATTTCTTTACCACAATTGAGGAATACGTAGGAGCAAGGGAAACACCCTTGTCGACCACAAAAAGATAAAAAATATAAAAAAGGCACAAAAAGACATAAGAACGTAAAAAAGGGAAAATAAAACAAATTGAAGTCATGTTTGCACACTTGATTAAAAGGTTGTCGTCCTTTGTGACGAACGCGTGAGGTGCTAATACCTTCCCCGTGCGTAAATACAACTGATGCAATACTACCCCCTAAGGGTATTGGATAGAAGACTCCAAGAGGCTTGGGCTAGAGCTACTAAAGAAGGCCCTAGGGTTCTCATGAACCTTAGGGTAGATTTTTGAGCCCATGGGTCAAGGTTGGATCCACTCTTCTTTGTAAATATTAGAATAGGTTTTTCCTTCTTTTGGGCCTTGTATTTTGGCCATTCTAGTAGTATAGGGTTTTAGCCTTGTATTTCAGGGCATTTTGAGTAGTCTTTGTAGTAGGGACTTTTTTTTTTGTATTTACATGTATTTTATCAAGGAGGTGAGCTTAGTTTTTAGATGGGTGTGTGTAGCTAAGCTCTAGCTTCTCAAGGAAGTTTTCTCAAAGAAGCTTTTCAAGGAAGTTTTCTTATGAAAGCTTCTCAAGGAAACTACCTAGTCTATAAATAGAAGCATGTGTAACACTTGTTGTAACTTTGATGAATGAGAGTCTTGTGAGACATACTTCAAAGTTCCACTTCTCTACCTCTTTTATTCCTTCAATTTCGTGCTCCCCCCTCTCTCTTTCTCTCCCTCTTTCTTTTCCTCCATTGAAGCACCCTCTCCAAGCTTCTTATCCAAGGCTCATCTTGGTGGTGAAGCTCCTTCTTCCATGGCTTATTCCCTAGTGGATGGCGCCTCCTCTCATCTCTTCTCCTTTGTCTTCCACTGCATCTCCATGTTGGAAAATCACCATTAAAGGACCTCATTGAGGCTCAGAGATCCAACCTCCATAGAAGCCCCACAAGCAAGCTTCCATCAATACAACTCCCGAACCTTTCACTTAAAGTTCGTAGACCACGTCTTTTTCCGGTTTTTCCGATGTTTTCCGGAAATAAACGTTGGTGGCGACTCCGCACATTTTCCTTTCATGGAAGACGCACCTTTGAGTCTCGCGTCGCCCTCCCTCCGAAGGGTAGGTTGCGGCAGTTGGCGACTCCACTGGAGACTATTGTTAGAGAGTTAGGCCAGTCAAATCAGTGTGCTCTCCTTACTATGACTTCCCTTTTGTTCTTTTTTCTTTGTCTTTTTTTTCTTATGTTCTTGTATATATAAACTCTCTTGATGCTTTTAGTGTGTTTCAAAATTTATGCATGAGGTAAATATTTATTCATTTGATGCACACGGTGAGTTGAAAAGGGGCCCTATACCTGGGTCCATGGGAACATAAGGAGTGGAGGTGAATCTGTGGTCATGCTAGGTCTCCGACTTGCTTGATTACAGTGAACCCTCATCTAGAGTTTTTCTCTTTGATAACATATCGTTGCTAGTAGTCCCTACTGTCGTAATATGTTCTTCGAAGGGGATGATACCTCTAGAGACCATCAAGGGAGATATAACTACCTTGAGAATTATCACTAAAACCCTTTTAGCTCCCTCCCATGTAGATCCCTAAAATAGGGGCACAGAGCAAACACGTTGCGTGCCACTTTTTTCACTACCATGCATGTAGTCCTAAGTTCCATGTACCCCTTTGCTTATATTTGTTTGTGGATATTGCCATACTATGTACATCCCCGTGTTGTGCCTTTCGCATATGCATCATGCACGGGTTTTTGTTTTGATCCCCTCACTTTTGGCAATGGAGAGTTCGTGTCACCTTCTTAAATACATACGTCAGGTGTCGTGCTGCCCCAAACGTTGTATCTAAGAAGGGGACAATTTCCCGGGTTCTCGTATTCATAAATTGCATCTGTGCCATATCCATTTCTTCATGCATTCATCCATTCCACCCATGATAGATGTCGGAGTTTTCATTCGCACTGGGTTTTGTTTCACTTTAGTAAAACATGGGAACAAATCAAACTGGAAAAAGATTCTATCAAGTCAAGATTAAGGGCCTAGATGTCACCAGTCTTAAGGAGTTGGGGCGGTTGATGGGACCTCTCCAAATGCAAGCCTTCCGCAAGGCGTACGGAAAGATTTTAGATTTGACCATAGCGGAGATATTCACGGAAGCCGTTGTATCACTCACCCAATACTATGACCAGCCTTTGAGATGCTTCACGTTTGGAGACTTCCAATTATTACCGACTGTTGAAGAATTTGAGGAGATTCTAGGATGTCCTCTTGGGGGAAGAAATCCGTATCTTTTCTCCGGGTTTCTTCCCTCATTGAGCAAGATTGCAATTGTGGTTAGGGATTTGTTAAGGGAGTTGGATCGTGTAAAGCAAACTCGAAAGAGTGTAGTTGGCCTACCACAGAAGTACTTAGAAGGCAAGGCAAGGGATATGGCGAATCAAGAGGAGTGGGTCCCATTTATGGATGTATTAGCATTGCTAATCTTTGGGGTTGTCCTCTTTCCAAATGTGGATGGTTTGGTGGACCTAGCCGCAATTGATGCTTTCCTTGCATATCACAATAGCAAAGAAAGCCCGGTGGTAGCTATCTTTGCAAACTTATTTGATACATTTGACCGAAGGTGCGAGAAGAGTAGCGCACGGATCATCTGCTGCTTACCCGCTCTTTGTGTATTGATGGTTTCGCACCTATTCCAACAAGACATAAGACACCCATGTCCACTCCGAAGCCATCGCTCGTGTGTCGAAAAAAGAAGAGTAGATTAGGACCAACACTTGGCTGGGATAGGAGGCAGAACAATCAACTGGTTTCCTCGATGGAAGAAGGAAAGGAGGGAGTCCTTTTCTCATGTGGGGAGTACCCAAACATCCCGTTGATAGGGATGAGGGGTTGCATTAACTACAATCCCGCACTTGCTATAAGACAGTTAGGGTACCCCATGAGGGGAACACCGGCGGAAGAGAGCCTCTCTCCTTTCCTTGTGAGAGATTTCGGCGCGCAAAATTTCAAGATTATACAAAGAGTCCACAAGGCGTGGGAAAGCCCGTTAAGGAAAGATAAAGAACTTAGGGGCATCCGTAATGGCATCATCGGTGGTTATCATGAATGGCTGAAAGTTCGTACACGAGGGTTAGATTGGCTCTCCAAGTTGAAAATTATCAACTAGGAGAACTTCGAAGCTCCGGAAGAGGATGAAGAAGTCCGAGCTCTAAAAACAGAACTAGGAAAAGCAAGACTTGCCAAAGAAAAATTCAAGTTAGTCGCTATAGACGTCCGGAAAGAGTGTGTCATGTTACGAGAAGAAAATGCAGCTACCGCAAGAGCCCTTGAACAAGAAACCAAGTGGGCTCGCAAGGAAGAGCATGGCCGAGACAAATTTCGTGGAGCTTTATGGGGCAGCAACAGTGAGCTCAAGCTTCGAAGGGAAGAGAGAGACCAATCACGAGCACATAGCATGGTCTTAAAAGAGGAGTTAGCTGCTTGCTCAAGGTCCAAGAAAAGCTTGTCTCAGCGTTTATGCGAGACAGAGACCAACATGTTAGCCATCGCCAGCAAGTACCAAGAAGAATTAAATCTAGCCATGGCCCACGAGCACAAAGTGGCGGACGAGTATGCCCGAGTGTACGCGGAAAAGGAGGCTAGAGGAAGGGTGATCGACTCGTTACATCAAGAGGCAACAATGTGGATGGACCGATTTGCTCTTACTTTGAACGAGAGTCAAGAACTTCCCCGATTGCTAGCCAAGGCCAAAGCAATGGCGGACACCTACTCTGCCCCCGAGGAGATCCACGGACTTCTCAGCTATTGTCAGCATATGATAGATTTAATGGCCCATATAATTAGGAACCGCTAGGAAGTTTGTATTGTCACTCAGATCTTGACTAGTTATAACTTTTTGAATAAAATGAGTTTATCTCGCGTTTTTTTACTCCAAAGATCAGTGCGAATCAAATCACTCCCGCATTTTATCTCCAGCATGCATTCATTTTTTTACCCACTCCTCGCATTTGGTTTTCTTAGGAAAAAATCCATAACTAAACGCGCCCCAAGGCATCCCTATCGCACCAGATCCAAATCTTGGACGATGGGTGACCAAGAGGAGATACAGGAACAGATGAAAGCCGACATGTCGGCTTTGAAAGAGCAAATGGCTTCCATGATGGATGCCATGTTAGGAATGAGACAACTCATGGAGGATAACGTGGCCACCGCTGCCGCTGTTAGTTCGGCTGCTGTGGCGTCCCTAAATAATGACTGGTTTAATAGTAATAAATTAAATAGCAGAAACCAAGGGAATTTTTTTTTCTTTTCTCTCTCTCTCTCTTTTTTTTTCACACTATTATTCATTTCACGGTAATTAAATTCAGAAGGAAAATTATCACTATAGAGTCCTGAATGGCCAGTTCACAACTCTATTCGAATTCATTTCTTTCTAATCACTCATAACCTCTAGACTATTTTGCTCTTTCAAAAATATACCAGCCATCATTTTGGGTCATCACGTGAGAAATAATAAGATGCGGTCGTTAAACTCTTTTCAAATAAACTTTGTTCACATTTCCTTTTCAAATAACAAGATTAAACTTAATTATATTTATCATCTAAAACTGTCCAAAATATGGGAGTTTGCAAAATAACATAGTGACATCCAAAGCAAAGGTAACAACTGTGGTGACTTCAGCCACAATATATACAACCATCAAAATTTCTATACAATAGGTCTACCCACCCAAAAATCAAAAGAGTAAACCTAGTAGTCTGAACTAGATACACCCACCCACAAAAAGTATGTACGTCTAGTCTAAGGATCCGTCTGCTATGATGAAGAGTCATCACTACTCGCTGTCCCTCCAGGGCCGCTCTCCTCTGTAGAGTTTGCCTCAGATGCTGACATAACATCCTCTGGAGAATCAACATCAGGGAGTGGGTCTTCATCATCCTCAGGTAAGTCAAGGGCATCCACAGCAGGTTCAGGAGGTAACTCCTCTAGGTCCTCTTCAAGATCTTCTTCAGAGGATGACACCTCTATCACTTGAACCGACTCAACTAGTCGATATGGAGTAGGTGTAGGTAGTATCCACTCCACCGGCTGATGAAGTGTGCGTGCGGGTTCCTCCGGATGTACTAATGAAGTAGCAGTGAGTCGAATTGTGCCACGGAATCGGCACCTCTCATTGCCTTCGAGGGTCTCCCAAACACCCTCTAGGCACTCCATCACAACACGATCATGGATCAACTGCACTGCCATCGCGATGTACAAGAGATAAAAGAAAGAGGGTAGACTCTTTCATAAGAAATTTAACTACAGGTAACAATACAATGCGTCCCATAACGGCTACGCATAGTCAAAATGTCTTTCTCAAGGGATTTCCTCTCTAGTAATCGATTACCAAAGTATGTAATCGATTACCAGTGCCTAAAAACGAATTACACAGCCTTTGTACATTGGAAACTAAAAATTACACTGTGTAATCGATTACACCTAAATGATAATTGATTACCAGTGCCCCATCACCCTGTGTAATCGATTACACCCAGATGGTAATCAATTACCAGTGCCCTATCACTCTGTGTAATCAATTACACACCCTTGGTAATCGATTACCAAAGGCCATTTAACACCCTGTCTCCATTTTTAAGCCCTGTAATCGATTACCCACGAATGGTAATCGATTACCAGAGGATAATTTCCATATACCACCCAAGATACATAGCAGGCCAGCCGCCACACAGGCCTCCTTGCTTTGTGGACTTTGTTCTTTTATTGGTTGACTGCCAGGAGCTCGCCTGTTTAGGTACGTCACAGGTTCTCACTGACTGACACTTCCACGCTTTCTCACATCAAGCTTAGTGGATTATGGGGCACCCGTCATATGTGGTACTAGGTGGTGATCGGGTGATGGCGCAAATCAACTCTCTCCCATTTCCACAAGTCAGGCACAAGCATACCATCCCGAGTTGCCCACCTTTAACTTGAGCTCACGCACTCCTACGTAGCCCTTATCCTCGTTCTTCTCAGCACCGGGTCCCCATCAACCCCTCCAAGCTTTCACAATATCCAAACAATTCAATTCCAATCCTCATGAAACTACCCTAAACCAAGAAAACAGAGTAGAGGCAGAAAACTCTGCCCAAAACTCATTCAAATACCACAACTTTCCTTACTCATATACCCCAGTAACATTCTCTTTGTTCCAATTCGTTAACCATTGGATCGCCTTGAAACTTTTACTGGAGGTTCCTAGTACATAAATCTACATTTTGACCGTTGGGATCTGCTATAAAACATCTAGAACACGATATGTACTACCTTTCCCGCGACTAGTGCTGCACAAGCATTTTTCTGCACATTTGGTCAAGTTTGCTGCACAATTTGACAGCATTTTTCTGCATAATATGGCAGATTTCGAAATCCATCTTGCCTACATCCAATTTTGCTCAAATTGGATCCTACAAGTCCTAAATCATGTATAAATCATATTTAAACCAAAAACAAACTTCAGATCAAGGTAAATCAAAATCTAGGTATCCAAAACCCATCAATTTAGTGAATTTTCAAGGTTTGAGAAGTGAAAATGAGAATTGGGTAATTTTGGGGTAAACTCTCATCTCAATCAAGTCTATAACATTGATTTAGACTTGCTCAAACTGGTTTTAAGGTGAAAACCCCACCCATTCAAAATTTGACCTCTCAACACCCAATTTACCCTAGAAATGGCTCTTGCTTTCACCTTTGTCACTCATTTTTCTCATTTGCTCTGCCCAAGCTTTCCTACAAGTCCTAATTGACATTCTAAACTAGAATCAACTCACTTTAGACTCCAATTTCCACTAACCCCAAATTTGGCTTTTCTAACCCTCAAAATCTCACACTTTTCCACTCACAACATTACCATTCTCACATTTAACCCTAGGTTAACTCTCCCCATCATCTCTACCAGTTTTCCATCAACATTTTCAGCATTCATATATCACAAAGCATCATCATAAAACCCTAAATCAGAATGGGTAATTTGGCTCACATCAAACATGTCAAGTTTAGCATGATTTCAACAAATTCCTTCACAAATAATTACTCTAAGGCAATAACCTAGTAGAACTACCCATCATAACTCCCAAAAACCCAACACCCACGAATTTCATGTGAGAAGAAGTCCACCCATGCCTGAAATTCGAAGTCCCACGATGTAGAGGTGTGCTCCAAGACTCCAAAAATGGCTTCTCCTTGCAATTTTGAGTAGAAATGAGGAGGGATTTTGGAGCTTCAATGGACAACAATGGTGGAGAAGAAGGAAGAAGAAAAGCAATGTGGAAAGAGGGAGAAAAGCTTATGAAATTTGCTGAAGGAAGAGAGAGAAGAGTTGGGCTTTTATAAAAATGATTTTCTTTTCTTTTTCCTTTTCTTTTCTAAAAGCACTTGCCACATGTCCTCTTTTAAGTGGAGCAAAAAGGGGCCCACCTTTTTCCCTTGATTTGACTTCATACTCAGCCACAAAGGAGAAAAATTTGACCTTTTGGATGCTAAAATCATGCCTCGGTTTGCATGCCGCCTCTCTAGTCCCAGTTCCTCGCGTTTCTCTGCACCCGTCGGGGCCCATTTTCGAAAGTATGCAATATATATATCAAAACGCTCAGAATGAGACCCTGAGCGTGGTTCAGAGGTTGGATTTGTTAAATTTTTAGTTGCACGCAAAACGATAATTTTTAGACTAATTAATTGAGGATTAATCTATAACTGTCCAGTTATGGATTACTCTTCGTTAATTAGTCTAACCTGCGTATTTCTCCCCCAATGTACATACTTTTACCAAGAATATACATATATATACACTGAATAATACATACATATATATATATATATATATATATATATATATAATTATTTAAGATGTAACACTTACAAAATTCCGGGTAGAAATTCTAGGATGTCACAACTGCTGAAGCAGACCCAACTCTCCCAGCTACCGTGCACCATCGTCTCCCAAACGCGGTAGGACGAGAAAGGAGCACATTGGGGCACATCAGCAACCCCCATTTGGGATACAATCGGGTCCTCGAAGGGGAGCCTCCTTGACAGTCAGATGAGGTTCACGAGGATCATAGAGAGTATGCCCAAGGAGACGTCGATTTCTACCCCCCGGTCCCCGTCGAGGGGCCGGCACCCAACATACTGCCTCAGCCCAACCTCCCAGCACAGTCAATATTCTTGTCCACAGAAGGACCACCCTCGGCGGCGGAAGAAAGAAGGAAACTCGATCTCATCGAAGAGACATTGAGAGCTGTTGAAGGCTTTGGCGACTATCCGTTCCCGGACATGGCGAATCTTTGCTTGGTACCGTACGTTGTCATCCCCCCAAAATTCAAGGTACTTGATTTCGACAAGTACAAAGGGACGACTTGTCCTAAGAACCATCTCAAGATGTATTGTCGCAAGATGGGGGCGCATTCTAGGGATGAGAAGTTGTTAATGCACTTTTTCCAAGATAGCTTGGCTGGAGCCATGGTCATTTGGTACACTAATCTGGAAGCTTCCCGCATCCGTACGTGGAAGGATCTGATTACTGCCTTCCTTTGGCAATATCAGTACAATTCCGATATGGCTCCCGATCGCACTCAGTTGCAGAACATGGTTAAAAAGGAAAGTGAGACCTTTAAAGAGTACGCTCAGCGGTGGAGGGACCTGACAGCACAAGTGGCCCCTCCCATGGTCGAAAGGGAGATGATTACCATGATGGTAGACACCTTACCGGTGTTTTACTATGAGAAGTTGGTAGGCTACATGCCCTCCAGCTTCGCGGACTTGGTATTCGCCAGGGAGAGAATCGAAGTAGGTTTGAAGAGAGGGAAGTTTGATTACGTCTCCTCCACAAGTACCAATGCTAGGAGGATCGGAGCAACTGGGGCAAAAAGGAAGGAAGGAGATACCCATGCCATCACTTCAGCGCCAGCATGGGTCAAGCCACCGCAGACCTCTCATGGTACCCATCAGTACGAGCAACATCACCCAAGCTTCTCAGCTCGCGCCGGGGACTCTTCCATTTCAGCACCCGTACAGCCTAGAGCGCTTGCGCCCATCCAAAGGGAGGCCCCCCAAGCTTCGGCTCCAACCACGACTCGCCTGGCTAGCAACGCCCACTTTGGCACCGGTTCCAATGCGATGAGGAACTTTCCCCCAAGGCCAACTCCAGAATTCACCCCGATCCCAATGACGTACGAAGACCTCTTGCTGTCCCTCATTGCCAACCAGATGGCTGTGATATCTCTCGGGAAGATCTACCAACCTCCTTTCCCAAAGTGGTATAACCCTGACGCAACCTGCGCATACCATGGGAAAACCCCGGGCCACTCCACCGAAAAATGCCTGGCCTTTAAATACAAGGTCCAACATTTGATAGACGTTGGATGGCTGACGTTTCAAGAGGATCGGCCCAACGTGAAAACAAACCCGCTCACCAATCATGGAGGGGGGGGGGGGCAGTTAATGTCATCGAGTCGGGTAGGCCGCGCAGGTCTAAGCCTTTGAAGGACATGACGACCCCCAGGAGGTTTATCTACGAGGCCCTACAAAAGGGGGGCATAATTTCCCACGGTGGGCATGGAGAGGATTCCTGTTTGATGCATCCCAGCGAGCTACATAACATGGAAACATGTTTAGCAGTGGAGGACCTGTTGCAATAGATGATAGACCGAGGCCGGTTGGAAGTCAGCGATGAGGGGAGTGAAGAACAACATATATGTATGCAATCCGCAGATGAGGGAAGTTTTGGAAGGCCTAAGCCTTTGGTGGTATATTTCACCAGAGACGTAGCTCCCCAAACGCCTCGATACCCCTCGGTAGTTAAACCTATTCCGTTTCCATACCAAAACAACCACGCAGCTCCGTGGAGGTATGCGCCTCCAAGCGAAAGGAAGGAAGAAGTCACCGACATCAGCTCGTTGTCGGCCAAGATAACCAATATCACGGGGCTGAGGGAGGAAGAAGTCATCGACTCACAGATAGCGGTCGTGTGTTCGCACCCCCTGACCTACCGACACAACCCGCAAACGTTAAAGGGAAGGCAAAAATAACGGAAGGACAAGATGACGAAATGATCCCCACTTCGAACGAGAATGTTCCAATAAAAGGTCTTCCGGAGAAAAAGAATGGTTGTGGCAAGAAAGAAGTATCGCTAGAGGAGGCAGGCGAGTTCCTCCACATTATTCAGCAAAGCGAGTTCAAGGTCATTGAGCAGCTCAACAAAACCCCGGCTAGGGTCTCTCTTTTGGAACTGCTCATGAGCTCTGAGCCTCATCGAGCTTTGCTAGTAAAGGTCTTGAACGAAGCTCATGTAGCCCAAGATATCTCTGTAGAAGGCTTTGGAGGACTCGTCAATAACATCACTGCCAACAACTATCTCGCCTTCGCTGAAGAAGAAATCCCTGTCGAGGGGAGAGGGCATAACAGGGCTTTGCATGTGTCAGTCAAATGCATGGATCACGTTGTGGCCAAGGTACTCATCGATAATGGTTCCAGTTTAAATGTAATGCCCAAAAGCACGTTAGAGAAATTGCCATTTAATGCTTCCCATCTAAAGCCAAGTTCCATGGTGGTTCGTGCCTTCGACGGCACCCGCCGAGAGGTTAGGGGAAAGATCGACCTCCCTATATAGATAGGCCTCAATACCTGTCAGGTTACCTCTCGGTGGGAGTCGTTCCCTCTACACTCCACCAAAAACTGAAGTTTGTAGTAGAGGGGCATTTGGTTATTGTGTCGGGGGAGGAAGACATCTTAGTAAGTTGTCCGTCCTCTATGCCATATGTGGAAGCTGCAGAGGAGTCATTAGAAACAACCTTCCAATCTTTTGAGGTAGTAAGCATTGCCTCTGTAGATTCCTTCTCTGGGCAACCTTGCCTGTCCGATACGGCAATGATGGTGGCCCGGGTGATGTTGGGGAATGGTTACGAGCCCGGAATGGGTTTAGGCAAGAACAACGGCGACAGAACCAGCCTCATAAGCACCAGAGGAAACCGTGGGAAGTTTGGGTTAGGCTATAAACCCACACAAGCAAACATTAGGAAAAGTGTTGCGGGAAGGAAGAGCAGAAGCCAAGGCTCGCAATTGGGACGAAAAATTGAAGGGGGCTCGCCCTGCCACATCAGTAGGAGCTTTATAAGCGCGGGTCTAGGACACAAAGGCCAAGTCATTGCGATATGCGAGGATGACTCTCTGAATGGGTCACATCTGGTACGACCATGCCCTCCTGGTTTCCAACTAGGAAATTGGCGAGTGGAGGAGCGCCCAGACATTTACGCGACAAGCATAACATAACCCTTTGTGGCTTTTAAACTCTACGGTTGGGCCTAGGCTTTAGAGTTTCCTTTTGTTAAGGCTTTATGTCTTTTGTTCCTAAATTTATAATATAAAGATCTTTCTTCATCTGTTCTTGCGTCTCTACCCATTCTCATTCATTTGCATGTTTTTTCCTTTACACTTAAAACGCCAGATCCGACGATGAGTCCCTTGAAGGTACTAATACCTGGGACCCGACCATCGATTTCAAGTAAGAAACGGATCAGACGGAGAGTGAAGAGGATGAAGATGTGGGATTTCCCCCGGAGTTGGAGAAGATAGTCGCCCATGAGGACCAAGAGATGGGGCCTCATCAAGAAGAGACGGAACTAGTGGACTTAGGGACCGACAGTGGGAAAAAGGAAGTAAAGATAGGCACGGGTATGACCGCACCCATCCATGAAGAATTGATGGCCCTGCTAAAAAACTACCAAGACATCTTTGCCTGGTCATACCAAGATATGTCCGGTTTGAGTTCGGACATCATACAGCACAGACTATCTCTAAATCCTGAGTGTTCCTCGGTAAAACAAAAGCTGTGGAGGATGAAGCCCGAGACATCCTTGAAAATAAAAGAAGAGGTAAAGAAACAATTTGACGCTGGTTTTTTGGCTGTTGCTCGGTACCCAGAATGGGTTGCCAACATTGTACCAGTCCCTAAGAAGGATGGGAAGGTGCGAATGTGTGTAGATTATCGGGACCTGAATCGAGCCAGTCCCAAGGACAATTTTCCTCTACCGCACATCGATATCCTCGTGGATAATATGGCCAATTTCTCTTTGTTTTCCTTCATGGATGGGTTCTCTGGTTACAATCAGATAAAAATGGCGCCGGAGGATATGGAAAAGACTACCTTCATCACCCTGTGGGGAACGTTCTGCTATAAGGTGATGTCCTTTGGACTCAAGAACGCCGGGACAACATATCAACGGGCTATGGTAGCTTTGTTCCACGATATGATGCACCGAGAAATCGAGGTCTATATGGATGACATAATTGCCAAGTCTAAGACCGAGGAGGAACACCTTGTCAACTTGCGAAAGTTGTTCAAAAGGCTTAGGAAATATCAATTGATGTTAAACCCCGCTAAGTGCACCTTCGGGGTCAAGTTAGGGAAATTGCTAGGTTTCATCGTAAGCCAGAAAGGGATAGAGGTGGACCCAGAAAAGGTGAAAGTCATCCTTGAGATGCCAGAACCGCGTACCGAGAGGCAGGTTTGAGGTTTCCTGGGGCGTTTGAACTACAGTGCTAGATTTATATCACAACTCACCGCTATCTGTGAGTCGTTGTTCAAACTCTTATGCAAAAACCAATTCGTCCGCTGGAATGAGGATTGTAAAGAGGCATTTGGAAGGATCAAATAGTGTCTCATAAACCCTCTCGTGCTCATGCCGCCGGTACCCAAAAGGCCTTTCATCTTGTATATGGATAAGTATGAAGCATGCGCCTTGGCCGTCGAGGCGGCAATTGTCTCCAATGTCAAGCTACTCAAAGTGTACGGGGACTCAGCACTGGTGATTCACCAGCTGAGAGGGGAATGGGAAACTAGAGACCCCAAGCTGATACCCTACCAAGCCTATATCAAGGAATTGGCTGGTTCCTTTGATGAGATCTCCTTCCGTCACGTTCCCCGAGAGGAAAATCAAATGGCGGATGCGTTTGCCACTTTAGCGTCCATGTTCCAGCTAACACCGCACGGGGATCTACCATACATTGAGTTCTGGTGTCGTGGCAAACCCGCACGTTGTTGTCGGGTGGAAGAGGAACGGGATGGTAAGCCTTGGTATTTTGATATCAAGCGATACGTTGAAAGCAAAGAGTACCCACCAGAGGCTTTCGACAACGACAAAAGGACATTGAGGAGATTGGCGGCCGGCTTCTTCATGAGTGGAAGCATACTATACAAGAGAAACCATGACATGGTCCTGCTACGCTGCGTGAACGCTAAGGAAGCAGAAAACATGCTAGGGGAGGTCCATGAGGGCTCTTTTGGTATGCACGCTAATGGGCATGCCATGGCTAGAAAGATCTTAAGGGCAAGTTACTATTGGCTCACCATGGAGAGCGATTGCTATCTCCATGTGAGGAAATGTCACAAATGTCAGACATTCACAGACAATGTCAATGCTCCGCCACCACCTCATCAGGTCAATCCCGCTGGATCACTAGGCATGGAGCGTTATCTACAGCACTTGGTTCGCCAGTAGGCGGCCAACCACTAGGGGCAGGTGCAGATACATGAGTCTTTCTACCAGTTTAGCCTTAGTCAGCAGGGGCAGGGTTTCGCTCCTTTTGCATGCCCTACTCCAGAGCAGTTTGGGGCTGAGGTCGCATGGCTCGGAGATTGGCCCGAGGCCCAGGCAAGGGAGGAGCCTGCAGGATTCCCTGATGAGGCAGAGGAGGCCCGTATGGATGAAGAAATGACAGACTTGCACGGTTTCTTGGGAGAAAGCGGAGCCACGTGACCAAGGTCACCGCACTTTTGTTATTGACATTACTGTTTTCTGTTAGTTTGCTATTGACGTTACTATTTTCTGTTATTGTCTATATTGCTATTGACATTACTGTTTTCTGTTATTGTCTATATGGTTACTAACGTTACTGTTATTACTTTTTGTTTCTGTTAGAATTTTTGGCGTTATGGCTCTTAGTTATTTCGTCACCGTTTTTTGCGACTTACCATTTCGTGCATTTTTCGTTTATCTTGCGGTTAAACATAAGTAGATGGTGTGCGCCCCCATCCGCACAATCTTTTTAGAGAGAAAAAGAAAAGAGAGAGGAAATGAACAAATGATAATAACTTAAAAAAGAAGAAAAAAGGAAGAAAAAAAGAAAAAGAAAAAAAAATAATAATAAGTGGTCTAGCTAAAAAAACCCAATATGCTTTTGAAAGAGATAACTTCCAACTTTTCTTTGAAAAAATCACTGATCATAACCAGTTTTCGAAAAAAAATGTGTGAATGCTGTGAAAATTTTCCTGAACACCCAAAATAGACTTAGATGAATGCACAAATTGATAAAAGAACATATTTGGGAAACATTGGATTGACTTAAATAGAGGAAATGAATCATGAGCCCTAGCATCACATGACCATAAAAACTTGACACTTGAGTGTCCACATGGGTGCATGCATGACTAGATTTGCATAAAATTTCCTAATCATCATTGTTGCATGTGTATCATGGAAATAATGTGGGACATCCCCTTTATCCCCGAACCGCTGGCCTAGCCCTGACAGATATCATGTCCAGCCGTTCTACAAGCCTTGAGCCAAAATCCCAACTTACCATAAGCCTTGACCCAGGGTGAGAATGTTAATCCTTGCCCTCAGAAGAAAACAAAGAAAAGAAAGTTCTTGATCAAAGAATCGGAAGAAAGCAAAAAGAGAAAATTCTCAATCAAAGAGTGGGAGAAAGCAAAAAAAGAAAGAAAATTCCCGATCAAGGATCGAAAGAAAACAAAAGAAATATGCAGGAAGGTCTTTGGACCAGACAATATCTGAACAATACAGAATTGTCACCAAGTAAACAAGAAAAGAAAGGAAACCACGACCTAAAGTGGTCCTCTCCCTTTGATTGACAACCAAAATCCTATGCGTCGGTGACTTGTTCACCTCACACTAAACAAAAGCAGAAAAGGAAAAGGCCAAAAACTCAGAGCCAAATTCCCCACAAAAAAACAAACCATTCCTGAGGAAAAGTTCTATTGATCCTTGATCACGCATGTAATCTTTGATTTGATAGGAAATGATTTGGAAAATCAAGTCATGACATATCTATGGTTTGGAATTAGGATGAAACACTTACATGTGCGAGATTGATACACTTTGAGTGATTTTCTTCTATTTTTGTCGGACCCAGTGTTTCCTCTAAATGTTCATTTAGAAACGAAATGCTAACATCCAAAATCTCAGTTAAGGTTATGGGGGATTTCATCAGCACACTCTCCTTCCCTAGTAGACACATTGTTTTTCATCCAAAAAGCATATGTTGCTCTGATCAGTTGGAAGTTTTGTCTTATTACTAAAGCATGTTCTCATTTTAGTGAAGAAAATACCGAGACTATTTTAGTCTCACAAGTTATCCAGAACTACGTAGCTCTGAGTTCCTCATTGAGGATACGTAGGAGCAAGAGTCTCGCTTTTGTCGGCCGCCCCACAATCTTTGTAATACTGACCCTGAGGTCATGTGACATGCGGAGAAAAATTATGGTCATTTCGCACACCTTTTCGCCATTCCGAGACAATCGTGTCCGATGGCACGCAGAGACAAATTATGGTCATTCTGCGCCCTTTTATCATCCAGAGGCGGTGAGCCCGATGACATGCAGAGACAAATTATGGTCATTCCGCATACCTTTTCGTCATTCGGAGACAATCGTGTCCGATGGCACGCAGAGACAAATTATGGTCATTCTACGCCCTTTTGTCATCCAGAGGCGGCAAGCCCGATGACATGCGAAGAAAAATTATGGTCATTTCGCAAACCTTTTCTCCATTCGGAGACAATCGTGTCCGATGGCACGCAGAGACAAATTATCGTCATTCTACGCCCTTTTGTCATCCAGAGGCGGCGAGCCCGATGACATGCGAAGACAAATTATGGTCATTCTGCAAACCTTTTCGCCATTTGGAGACAATCCTGTCCGATGGCACGCTGAGACAAATTATGGTCATTCTGCGCCCTTTTGTCATCCAGAGGCGGCGAGCCCGATGACATGCAGAGACAAATTATGGTCATTCCGCACACCTTTTCGTCATTCGGAGACAATCGTGTCTGATGCCACGTAGAGACAAATTATGGTCATTCTGCCCCCTTTTGTCATCCAGAGGCGGCGAGCCCGATGACATGCAGAGACAAATTATGGTCATTCCGCACACCTTTTCGCCATTCGGAGACAATCGTGTCCGATGGCACGTCGATACAAATTATGATCATTCTGCCCCCTTTTGTCATCCAGAGGCGGCGAGCCCGATGACATGCAGAGACAAATTATGGTCATTCCACACACCTTTTCGCCATTCGGAGACAATCGTGTCCGATGGCACGCAGAGACAAATTATGGTCATTCTGCACCCTTTTGTCATCCAGAGGCAGCGAGCCCGATGACATGCAGAGACAAATTATGGTCATTCCACACACCTTTTCGCCATTCGGAGACAATCGTGTCCGATGGCACGCAGAGACAAATTATGGTCATTCTGCGCCCTTTTGTCATCCAGAGGCGGCGAGCCCGATGACATGCAGAGACAAATTATGGTCATTCCGCACACCTTTTCGCCATTCGGAGACAATCGTGTCTGATGGCATGCAGAGACAAATTATGGTCATTCTGCGCCCTTTTGTCATCCAGAGGCGGCGAGCCCGATGACATGCGGAGACAAATTATGGTCATTCCGCACACCTTTTCGCCATTCGGTGACAATCGTGTCCGATGGCACGCAGAGACAAATTATGGTCATTCTGCGCCCTTTTGTCATCCAGGCGGCGAGCTCGATGACATGCGGAGACAAATTATGGTCATTCCACACACCTTTTCTCCATTCGGAGACAATCGTGTCTGATGGTACGCAGAGACAAATTATGGTCATTTTGCGCCCTTTTGTCATCTAGAGGCGGCGAAGCCGATGACATGCGGAGACAAATTATGGTCATTCCGCACACCTTTTCGCCATTCGGAGACAATCGTGTCCGATGGCACGCAGAGACAAATTATGGTCATTCTGCGCCTTGTGTCAACCAAGAGGAACGAATTCGGCAGTATCAGGATGATGTTGGTCGTTTGGTACTGATCATTTTCAAGATTTTCGCAGGTTCCGCTGGCGGGGAGATTGACTGGCCGAATGATGTTCCGTTCGAATGAAATTAGTGTCTTATCTTTACTTCCCTTTTATCTCCAATAAAAGACAAGTAAAGAGGGGCAATTGTCATACCCTAATTTCGTTCGAGGACCATCTGTTTGTTGGGATGCGACCCTCGTTTGACCACTTCGAGGTACTAGGCACCCATCGTTAGGCAATCCGTGAAGTTCCATGACATGACGGAAGTCATAAGGAAGCATTGTTGCACAATCCGTGAAGTTCCATGACATGCCGGAAGTCAAAAGGAAGCATTGTTGCGTAATCCGTTAAGTTTCGTGACATTACGGAAAGAAAACAAGTATCGTTACGTAATTCGTAAAGTTCTGTAACGTTACGGAAAAAGAATCAGCAAAAAAAAAAGCAAAAGGGGAGTGTATTTAGTAAACAGGGGCGTGTAAATAAAATGGAGTGCATTTAGCAAAGAGGAGGGGGTGAACTTATCAAGATCCTCCACGTCTTGTTGGAAAATGGTTTTCGGAGCTTCTGAAGCTTTCGTAATGCTTCTGTAAAATTCCTAAAACTTTGAGTAAGCCTATTTCACTTAATATTGGTGAAATAGAAGAGGGAAAAGAGGGAAATCAAGTCCTATATGCTTGCTTAAAGCTTCAGTAATGCTTCCGTAAAATTCCTAAAACCCTAAATAAACATATTTCACTTAATATGGGTGAGAAGGTAGAGAAAAAAAGAAGAAAGTCAAGTCTTATATGTTTCCGTAAAGCTTCCGTAACTTTTCCGTAAAATTACAAAAGAAGGGGGGGTGAACTAATCAAAAGGGGGTGCAAATAGAAATTTTTGAATTTTCAAATCTGGGCCCTTCCAGAATATTTTCGAAGCAGGATTGCTTCTGTAGGAAGCAACCCAGCTCGTCTGGGCGAGCTGGGCGACAACCTCCTCCCCCTTTTTCCTATTAATAGGCAAAAGGGGGTTGTTCTAAGGATCCTCAATCTCCCTGGCTATGCATTTCAGTTGTTTTGGGTGAAAAAAATTGTTTCCGTGAAGAAAATCCAAGCTGAGGTGCTTCCGTAACGCTTCCGAGACGTTTCCGTGAGCAAATCCGTTAAGGTTTTCCGTCGTTCTTCACCATTCTTCAACCGTTCTTCGTTCGTTCTTCGTTCTTCAACAGGTAAGTTTTCGAATCCGAGACTTTCAATTCATTTCTTGTTTTTTTGGCTTTCATCTTTATTTCGTTCATTTTCGGTTTTCTTTTCTTCTGTTTTTAACGAGCTTTAACCGATCGTTTAAGCCGTTATCTCGCCTAATAAATGATAAAATGAATTTCAACCGATCATTTGCGTTGTAATCTCGTTTAATCACTGTTAAAATAAAATCTAACTGATCGTTCACACTGTAACCTCGGTTAATCCAAAAAAAAGAAAAATAATAATAAAATAATAAAAATATCTTGAAAAAATAATAATAAAATAATCAAAATATCTTTGAATAAAATAATTAAAAAAATCAATCTAACGTTTTTCTTTGGAAGTTTTCTTGGATCAATTGACTAGTAACCAAAGTGAAACTAAGGCTAAAATCAACTCACAAATGAAGTTTTGTCCGCAAAAATCACTAAAAACCGTTTTAAGGTCCAACGCCTTAAACGGTCCTTTTTGCTTTTATCGGTTAACATGGACCATTCAAAAGCATAAAATCAACATGTAACTTTACTGCTTTTGCAAGAACTATGTAGGTCTGATTTCCTCGTCGCAATTGAGGATACGTAGGAGCAAAAGCCCCGCTTTTGTCGACCACCCCAAGAGATCGTTAATGGTCCAACGCCCTAATGTTTCTCTCATTTCAAAAAACAAGAGATCGTTAATGGTCCAGCGCCTTAACGTTTCTCTCCTTTCAAAATCAAAAGATCGTTTAATGGTCCAACACCTTAAATGACCTTTTTTTCAGTCAAAATATATCTTGCAAAAAAAGATAAAAACAACTTAACCAACACTTAGTTCTCAAAGAACTACGTAGGTCTGATTTCCTTATCACAATTGAGGAATATGTAGGAGCAAGGGAAGCACCCTTGTCGACCACAAAATGATAAAAAACACAAAAAGCGTAAAAAGACATAAAAACGTAAGAAAGGGAAAATAAAACAAATTGAAGTCATATTTGCACACTTGATTAAAGGTTGCTGTCCCTTGTGACGGACGCGTGGGGTGCTAATACCTTCCCCGTGCGTAAATACAACTCCCGAACCTTTCACACTTAAAAGTTCGTAGACTACACCTTTTCGGTTTTTCCGATGTTTTCCTTGAATAAATGTTGGTGGCGACTCCGCGCATCTTCCTCCCATGGAAGACGCATCCGTGAGCCCCGCATCGTCCTCCCGTCGAAGGGTAGGTTGCGACACACCCAAACAGAGAGCAAGAAGCACATTCCTTTATAAATTAGAACCTTTCTTCTTCTTCTTAGTTCTTCATCTTTACGCTCAAAGAATCTCCTTTCTTTGTCTCCAAAATCTCCTTTATCCTATCTCTTTTTACCATGGTTGCTTCCTATATTTCCACTTAAGAAAACACTATGCATGTTGTTGTCTTTGCTATTGAACTCATGAAGTTCATTTGCACCTTCCCCTGGTTTGGAAGTAGAAACCAAGAAGCTATGGCAAACCCAAGTAATTATTCCTTTTTCCCTTGTTGAAAAGAACTTAGCCTTTGCAGGTCTGATATGTATAGGTGTATTTTGGGATTAAATTATATAGGAATTAGTAATTTTCTCTCTTATTTCTTCCTTTTTGTGCAAATAATTGGAATTTTAACATTATTTAAATTTTTGCACATAAAATATTAAAATTTGATGAATTTAGGATGCTTGGTGAATAATTGGTGCAGAAAAACAAAGTAAAGCCCAAGAAGCAAATTGAAGATCTGAATCTGCTCGCTTAGCGTGTCTCAGGCGCTTAGCGTGATGCATAGGCTTAGCGGACAATGCACGCTTAGCGCCAGGAAGTATGGATAATTTTAAAGTGAAGGCACGCTTAGCGTGAGACACGCATTGAGCGAGAATACTTCCATACTCACTAAGCGCAGCAATCGCACTTAGTGCGAGGGTTGTGTGAAAACCAAACTGATCTACACCTATAAAAGGAGAGATAAGAAGGAAAAAACATAGAAAATTCAAGAGAATTCAATTCCTTACAGAAGGCAAAGGCCAGAAGTTAGAGAAGCAATCATTAGGAGTCATTCATTTCCTCTATTCTCTTTCTAAATTTCCCTTTTTCTAAATATCATCCCTTTGTAATTGTAAAGCCTCCTATGGCAATGGAAGGCTAAACCCTTTTTTTCGGGAGCTTAGCAGTCAGCTGCTCTTGATGTAATTTCTCTTTCTATCTATTTATGAATATTAGTTTTTCACTATCTTTTTTTGTGCTTATTTTTATTGCTTGTTGCATGATCACTCATTTGCTTGGTAAGTTTAAGGGGGTAGCGTTGGGAAGCGTTATTCTCTAATAGAATTGGGAAAAGATATCTACATAATTCATTACTAGGGATAGGTTGATTTTGTTTAGCCTGTTATACATCTCTATTGTTAATGCAATTTACTGTTTTATCTCTACAAAGGGATTTAGGAGAGAAAATAAATAAATTAGGCTCTTTCACTTGATGGATCATGGTTAAAGTATATGAGTAGATGTAGATGAAAATAGGAATAAACATAAATATAGAAAAATCATTAACATTACATCAAGAGTAACTCTGGTAGGCTAATCCCCTAACATTCTCATCTTCTGAGTTAACTTTTGTAATATTATTGGCTTCTATCATCTTTTCTGTTTTAATTAATTAATTTCCTTTTATGTTTTTTTCCTTTCATGTTTATTTTAATTTAATTTATGCCAATTTATTCTACTGTTTTCTTCACAACCTTTTCAAATCAATTTCTTTAAATTCATTTATTAATTAAATATTCATCTACCTAAGTACAAACAAAGTCCCTATGAACTCGACACTTGGACTTCGGTTTTAACTTTACTAGTTGGCAGAATTTAGTGCACTTGCCAATGAGTTAACATTTATCATGCATGAACTGTCATGTGATCCTGTTGCACCAACACTTCTCGATGTTGCAACAATCGTTGGTCTAATGCCCACAAAAGAGAAGTATTTGGTTGATTCTTTTGAAAACACCATCTATGACATCCTCTACCCCACACATATATGTACTAATAACAAAAGGAATAAAAAATCATAATTAATTAAAAGTTTTTAAAACACATTTAAATAAAAGCATTTCAAAAGGGTAAAAGGCTCACATTCACTTCACTATTACCAAATAAAACTTGTTAGAAACATTTTTGGCTCAAAACATCATGTAATTAAACAAAACTCATGCCCCAATGTCACATCCTATTAGAGCATTGTGTCCCGACATCTTTCAGCACAAGGTTTCTTAAAGCAATTCACCTAGTCATCTACTCCCACGAACACAAAGTTCAAGATCATCATAGGATCCAAACACAAACAACACACGGGGGTGAGTTATCATATTCCTAACTAATAGAGAGAAACAAGACAACATGTTGATATACATATCATATAAACGAAATACAACTCACTTAAACATAGCTCACGTCATTCCACCACTTTGTCACGTAACATCATATTACAACACAACACGTCTCATTCATTTTCACATCATTCACATACTTAAGGGTCAAAGCACAATATCACTAAATCAATCAACAAGCATTATGCAACAGATACACTAAGACTCAATCCTATATGCAATATGGTACTATGTTAATGAAAAACCTCGTCATGCACCTAGGAGTACATGACAAGACAAGCCACACACTAGTAAGTCAAGTCACTCTCACTAGGTAAAATCATAGGGAGACCAGTCAAGGTTACGCTGTTTTGCGAGACTGCTCCAACCATGTGGGATCGGCATAGGCTTAAAGGAGCACTCAAATCGGTCAGGGCCTAGACTCTGAAGAGTCCATTAGGGCCTCTCCCAAGGCCGAGACTCTGAAGAGTCCGTTAGGGCCTTTCCCTCCTGATTCAGGTCCAACCTAGAAAACATTTTAGCACACAGACTCTATCTATGAACTGTACAAAACACACACTTGTGTTTAAACTCGTCGGGTTCCCACAATGGTTCCCTTCATAATACTCGTCGTGCATTAACTCATTGCCCTTAAAGGGTCTTATAGTCGTGTGATTGTACGATTCGTAGCTCACAACTCAATGCACATAACATCCCAATGCATATATATATTACAAGTCTATACATACTTAGTTTATCACATACACTCGGGCTCAATCACAATGTTATAATCCCAATTTAACATGTTATCACACCTCATGAATCATATACACTTTACCTATGGACTATGTAATACACACAACTACTCAATTGTTTTCAAAATCATTTCAACTCGTCGCATAATAGATCCCATCACAATACTCATCGCGCAAAAACTCGTCACCCTTAAAGGATCTTACAAGTGTGTGATTGCACAGTTCATAGCTCACAACTCAATACACACATCTCAATACACATGTATTTCACCATTCATCACAGGTTCAATTTGTCACATACTCACAATTTGAATCAAAATTTCATAATCTCAATATAAAAATTTATACAAAATGCTTCTCACAACAAGGGGAGTAAAACCTCTCAACACATCTCCACACAATCATATTAAAACCAATGAATCAAAATCATAGGTCGAAAATACGAAAACATCAAGAGCACTCAAGTTTATCAACCAATTCGTGTCAGAACATCAATTGGTCCATCAAATACAATATTTTATTTATAATCTCAAAGGAAAATTATAATTCAATAAACATCCCCAAATAAAACCCAATTTAATCCTCTAAGGATCCCTACACATGTTCATTCTAACCCCAATTGTGATAAACTCATCCCTTACCTCTAAGCGGGCTCACATGTGTAGTCCGGTAGTGATAGTGGTGTCTCTAAAAATTCCCTAAGATTCCTCAAGCTTTTCCCCAGTTTGCTCTATTAAGATTTTCAAGCGTTAGAGAGAAGGGGAAGTGATTGTAGCCTCCATTTCACTATCAAAGTACGAGACTAATTTCTATTTGTAAGAATAGTATTTCGCAATTCCCAACGGTGAGACTGTGGGAAAATTAATGGCAAAGGTGGTGTCCAAATGTCATGACAATCCAATGGTTAAAGAGTGTAGGATCATAGTTTTACTTGGATAGGTTTGAGTGTATATGGGAAAAGAGAAAGTTCAGTTCGAGGGACATTTCTTCCACCACAGACATTATCCTGAAAATCCGAATGGTGATTATGTGTGACAATAAGTTCCATACTTTGTGTTCAAATTTCACGACAAACCAATGGTCAAAGAGTATGAAATTATTGTTTTACTAAGATAGGTTTGAGTGTATGCAGGAAAAAAGAGAGTTTTGGGAGGGGGAGAAGGGAAAACGAATTTGAGAGGAACAGAAAGCTTAGAGATGTATTGTTAGTCGGAAGACTGACCTAATATGTCTTTGTTTATAATTAGGGTACCCTCATCCTATTATTTACTCTATTTATTTATTTATTTATTTTATAAAAAAAGAACTCTATTTTATTTCCTATCTAATTATTAAATAAAATATCTTTTTTATTTTCTTTCAAATCATTATTTTAATTAATAAATCTATCTCTGCTTATTTATTTAATTATAAAAACCTAATCATTTTTCTAAAACTCTATTTATTTTAAATAATTTTTTTAATTTATTTTACGAAAAATGGAGTGTTACACCATTAAACCCCAAATTCTCAATTGGGAAAAGAAGTCTTATGGAGGGTTTATGGAAAACCATCAAGGTATTCCAACTAAGAGAAACAACCCTCCCATCACTAATCAAGAGTATCTGACCTTCATGGTTCATTGGGTTTGCACCCATTTTATTTGCACTAAGTCAATTAAGGTTCCAACAAGTTTCTATAACCTCGCTTTTTTGGTTCATATTGGGGAACCTTGATTATGCTTAGCCAAAACTACTATTGGCTTATGTTTATCAAGCTTTTGTTGGCACTACTAACAATCTTTGCGAAAGAAGGCCATTATGGACTCTCTAGGCCTTTTTGGTTCATCCAACTATGGCTTAATTCAATCTTCAAATCACACCTACAATGTGACAAGAGGTTTTCTCCCTCTCTCAAATTAGAAGGTGCAAAATTGATCTATTACACTCCATCAAGAAAACCTTCAAAAGAAAATTACAAAAAACATATTGAAGTCCTTTTGAACTCCATAGAGTTTACTGAAGATTTGGTACCCTTTGTTCAACCGAACATAGCAAGACATATTTGTCTAAAGAAAACTTTTCTTGTAGAGACTCTGGGTGAACAAGCTAAATTAATCAAAATGTGGACAGGTTTCCTGACTTGGGATATTTTAGTGGTTGGTCTCAGCATCAAAGATGTTGTTTTTTTTATCCATATTAGCCTCAACTATTTTCCCTTTAATTTTGCCTAACCCAATTGAAGCCATTTCCTATCATGAAGAAACCTCCAAATCCTAAAAATTTTGAGGTGACGGAAGAGACTTTACCTGAAGAACTAAAGAAACTCTTGCCCAAACAAAAGATACAGTTCCAACCCATCCCTTTCGGAAGAAGCTTCTAGTACACCAGGGATTTTGATGAATGGTGGAACAAATTTTATTCAAAAAGGGCAATTTCTCTTGAAGATTGCTTTAAGAATCTTACTTCATCTCCATCTTTCTTGCAAGAAACATCAAATAAGAAGAAAGGTAAACTCAAACACTGTCGACAAATTACCAAATTCAAGAATTTTTACAAGGAGTTTTCTAGCCCTATTGATATACACTACTAAAAAAATGTGTTATTTACATAAGTTATTTTCAACATACGACGTCGGTTAAGACACATCGTGGTAGCCGGAGTCATAAAAAGTATTTAGATCTACGACGACGGTTCCAAAGAACCGTCTTAGAATGTGGTACATTCTAAGATGGTCTCGAGGGCAAAACTGTCTTAGAATGTAGTACATTCTAAGAAGGTCCTAGATATTCTAAGACGGTTCTCCACAAAACCGTCTTAGAAAGTTTGATTTTTTTTTTAAAAAAAAATGTCATTTGTTTTGATTGCCACCTATACAATATAATTCAGGCCAACAATACGTTTTAATTAAATTTGCACCTATATATAAAGGTCAATGATTTTAGCAAGTGGACAAGGGAACTCTAAAGCATGCTTGGTCTCGATTAGCTTTCCAACTAAAAATATTTTTATTATAAACTATTTACTCCATTAATTAAAAAAATCTATTGTTATTAGACCAAACTCCAAAACTATACCAAATTTAGTAAGAAAGAATTAAAGGAAACACCTTTAACCAAGAGAAACTATTAACTGAAAAGTGTATGCCAAAATGGTTGGGGTCTTTAACCAAGAGAAACTATTAACTCTAAAATATATTAAAACATAAAACAATATTAAACATAAGCGACTGTGTTTGATAAACTTAAAAATGTTTGTAATGTTTCAATATATTCATTTTAGGTACTGAAGGTGTATTAAGATAAAACAAGGTTCCTCTAAAGTAAGTTAGAATGTATCCACCCTTCATTTAATTTAAAGTGCATCATGATCTTAACACAGTGAACATTCCTTGCTTGCTTCAAAGACAATCTCACCTTAGAGTGGTTTTTTCCCTTAAAATATGCTACTGACATTTAGTAAAATAAATGAGGCTAGTTTGCTACACTAAAGGAAACTATTGTCATTTAGTAAAATATACTGAATATTTTAGCACTTGACTCGAATTCATTTTTTGGAAGAAACTAATATATATTGAGGCTTTTACTACCGAGGTACCTTCACCTTCCCCTGCAACAACTTCTTTACCTCAAGCTACTACTTCTCAAAATGATCTTGTTACAATGTGCACAAGAGCTAAAGCTGGTGTTGTCAATCCTAGACTTCATCCTACTCTTCTTCATGCTCATTTTGAGCCCAAGTCAACAAAAATTGCTCTTTCCAATCCTACTTGGTTTGCAACAATGAAGACTGAGCATGATGCTTTGATGAAAAATGGTACATGGACTCTTACTAAATTGGCTCCATCTACGGCTCCAATTGGCTGTACATGGGTGTTTAGGGTGAAGGAAAACCCTGATGGCACTATCAACAAGTACAAAGCAAGACTTGTAGCAAAGGGATTTCATAAGAAACTTGGTAATGATTACAATGAGACATTCTCCTGTAATCAAACCAATAACTGTCAGAATTCTAAGGCTACTAGAGCTTGGTTTGACAAACCTAAGGCTACTCTTCTTCAATACAATTTCAGGTCCAGCAGATTTGATACATCATTATTCATCTAAACTGAATCCTGCACTATGATCTACATGTTGGTGTATGTTGATGACATTATTGTCATAGGTAACAATCCTAATTTCAGTAAATCCTTGTGTCGCAACATGCCCTTTTGCGGGCGAGCGAGGCGAGGCTCACGGGTGCGCTTTCCAAAGGAGGAAAGATGCGCAGAGGCGCCACCTATGTTTATTTGTGGAAAACGTCGGAAAAACCGAAGGAAACCGGTCACAACGAAAATTCTAAGTTCGGGAGTTGTATTTACGTTTGAGGAAGGTATTAGCACCTCTCATGTTTGTCTCAAAGAACAACCGCCTATTCTTTAGAATTGTGAAATTGTGTTATCTTACCTTTTATTTCCTTTTTTATTTTTGAGGTCGACAAAAGCAGGGCTCTTGCTCCTACGTACCCTCCATCGAAGAGGAAATCAGACCTACATAGTTCTTTTTTAAGGGCGAATCAAGCGATTCTTTTTACTTGGAAGGTGGTCATTTTAAGGCGTTGGACCTTAAAAATGATCCATTTACTTGGTAAAAAAATGAGATATTGAACTTTTCAAATCCTTTTTTAGTGACTTTTTGTGGACGAGCTTGACTTTGCGGGTTGATTTTAGCCTTAATTTCACTTTAGTTATTTAGTCAATTCAATTAAGAACGAGAAATCCCAAAGAGAAACGTCCGATTGATTTTTTCGCTTTATTTTACTAAAAGGTATTTTTTTTATTATTATATTATTATTTTACCTCTTTTTTGATTTCCAACGTGGTTACGGCACGACCGAACGGTCGGAATTCATTTTAACAAAAATTAACGGATATTACAAATCAAATGATCGGTGGAAATTTATTTTATCTTTTGATTAGGCGAGAAATGACTTAAATAAATGACTGAAGCACGTCAAAAAGGGGTATGGAAAGTAAATGAAAACGAGAATAAAAGTACATGAAACAAATGGGGACCACCACGGGTACATAGAATGAATTGAAAAGCTCGGTTTGGGGTACTTACCGGTTGAAGACCGAAGAAAAACGAAGAGCGAACGATGAATGTCGAAGAACGGTTGAAAATCTTCGCGTAATTACCCACGGAAACATTACGGAAGCGCCTCGGCTTGGATTTTCTTCACGGAAACAATTTTCCTCAGCAATTTCAAGAGAATACGAAGTGTCAAGAAGGCTGAACCCCTTCCTTCTTCGTTCCTCCCCCTATTTATAGCAAAATAGGGGAGGAGCTTGCCACCCAGCTCGCCCAGGCGAGCCAAGTTGCTTCCTCCAGAAGCAACCGCCTTTTGGAGGAAGAATCTGGAAGGCCCAAGTGGGTCTGGTTGCTATTTACACCCCCCTTTTACTAAATACACCCCTTTACTTTTTTTGGTGATTCTTTTTCCGTAATGTTATGAAACTTTACGAATTTCATAACGATGCTTATTTTCTTTCCGTAAGGTTACAGAACCTTACGGATCATGTATTTACTCTTTTTTAGCTTTTGAAGAAGTTATGGAAACTCACGGATTGCGTAACAATACTTCCTTTTGGTTTCCGTCACATTACGGAATTTCACGGATTGCGTAACCACGCTTCCTTTTGATTTCCGACGCGTCTCGGGGCTTCACATATTGTGCAACAAAGGGTGCTAAGTACTTCGAAGCGGTCAATCAAAGGTTGCATGCCATCAAGCAATAGTCCCCGGACGAAATTAGGGTATGACAGTTGCCTCTTTGCTTACCTTTTATCGGAGATAAGAGGAAAGCAAAGATAAAACACTGATTTCGTTCGTCTTTGCCCTTTCCGTGATTAGTCTATGACGACTCCCGTCTCTCCTTCTTATTTTTTCTGCACAACACAAAACAAAACACAAACAACAAAAACACCAATAACATAAGATACATATATACACATGTTTGGCGAAGGAACCGATCGGGAAAATAACAAAAACTACATTCCCAGTCACCGGAGGCTCCGCACCTGATGGTGGAGGACGCACGAATAGCGCTAGGCAATCAATTCATGGGTCTCCGAACAAGTTTGGAGAATCGAGAATTGGCGAACAGCGCTAGGCAATCAATTCGCGGGGCTCCAGACTCGTTGGTGGAGGATGCTTGAATGACAATCAATTCATGGGGATCCGAATAAAAGTGGAGAATGGAGAATTGGCGAACAGCGCTAGGCAATCAATTCGCGGGGCTCCAGACTCGTTGGTGGAGGATGCATGAATGACAATCAATTCATGGGGCTCCGAATAAAAGTGGAGAATGGAGAATTGGCGAACAACGCTAGGCAATCAATTCGCGGGGCTCCAGACTCATTGGTGGAGGACACATGAACAGCGCTAGGCAATCAATTCATGGGTCTCCGAACAAGATTTGTTGGCAGGAGCGAATGGTCCATTGGGTTTTTTTCCACCTAAAAAGGGCAAACATGCTTTTTGCAAAGAAAAATAAATCATTCGCGAAAGCACCATATCTTAGAGAAACAATATACTCATGCCAAGGGTAATCTTCCTTGTAACCGAAAATGAAGGGCAGGATGTCAACATTTAGCTTTTAAATGAACATTCAGGGGAAACATCAAGTTAAGCTAAAACTGGGAATAAATCACTCATAGTGTATAAAAACTCACACAGGCAAGTGTTTTACCCTAACCCCAAACCATAACTGCACCATGACTTTTACACACGATTTCCTATCAAATCAAAGATCACACGTACGATCACGGATCAATAGGATTTTCTCGAGGGAAGTGTTTTTGGAGAAGACGCTGGGTGTTTCGGTCTTTTCCTCTTTGCTTATGTGGGGCGGGATATCGCCAGTCAAGAATGACTTTGAATGGCAATTCGAAAGGAAGAACCACCAAAAAAATGGGTTTTCCTTTGCCAGCAGTCAGTTACCTTGCCGAAAATTTATCTAGTATGAAGATCTTCTGTTCTCTTTTCTTTCATTGATCGGGAATTACTCTATTTTCCTCCGATTTTTTTCCATTTTTACTTCCTTCCGATCTTCGATCGGGAATCCTTCTTTTCCTTTCTTTTCATTTTTTCCTTTTCTTTATTTTCATTTTTTCCTTTTCTTTCTTTTCATTTCTTCCTTTTCTTTCTTTTCATTTCTTCCTTTTCCATTCCTTTCTTTGGGAAATCGGGTTTTAGCATTCTATTTGCCCTCCCTTGAGGAGATTCCGCTGTCCTTTGCTTCGGGGGAAAGGATGAGGATTCTTTTTTATAGGCCAAGGTTCAAAAAAGTCTAAGGTTGTGTCTCAATGGGGTCTTTTATCATGGGAGTCCGATCTTGATATCTAGGGCAAAACAAATTCGTGTGTCAAGGTGTCGGTCTCGGGCCGAACTTCCATATTATTCCACAAGGCACGTGCAACAATGATGATTTGGAAACAATGTGCAAAATTAGTCATGGCCACAACCAGGTGGGCACTCAAGCATCCCGTTTATGGCATTGTGATACTACGGTTGGGAATTTACACAAACAGACCCAACGTTTCCAAATTATGTTCTTCCATTGGTTCAATGAATTTATCCATTCTTATCTCGGTTATTCAGGAAAATAAACTCTTAGCGTCAGTCCCTTGTTTCCAGAAGATACGTTTGCTCTCTACGAATGATTTATGCTTCCTACGACCATAACATGTCGACCTTCGAGGTCTTTTTTTTTTCTTTTTGTTTTTGTTTCATTTGTTCACAAAAACTATACATCCATTGCCATTTACCAGAAAACTTTTCTTTGTACACCTACATTCCTATACATGACGAACTTTTTCTGTATACGCATTAGAACTCTTTCTCTTTACGTCAACACGGTCCATATACAAACCCTATTCATGTTCAAAGATTTCTTTTTTTGTTTTTCCCAACACACACCTGTGGTTTATACAAAAGTTTCTTTATATACACTCATCACTCACACACAAGAATTTCTTTTCACACATTATTTACACACACAAAAATCCTTCTATACACATTTTCCTTTTACATACATATATAAAAACCTTTTTCTTTTCTTTATATATGTAGACATTTTATTCACAACGCTTCTTTCTTTTTATCATGATTTTGGTTCATTTTATTTTTATTTTTAGGACGACGTTCCTAAATGAAAAACTCTACATGATTCCAGAATTTCCACAAACACTATTGGCAACAACGAAATAAGTACTAACGTAACAGTTCAAACGACATGTATGCACAAAACAAAAGTCAATCAAAACGAAACAAACGTTAGTCCCTCAGTTAAACAAAAATAAAATGATACGTAACAGATAAAAGAGGAAACATAAAAAGAGAATATGGATCTAGGGATCTCCCAATCATGTGGCTCCGCTCCCTCCCAAGAAATCAAGCAAATCGGTCATCTCCTCATCCATGCGGGCCTCATCTGCCTCACCGGGAGCCTCTGCGGGTGCCTCCCCTGCCTGGGCCTTAGGCCAATCCCCGGGCCATGCGACCTTTGCCCTGAACTGATCCGGAGTAGGGCATGGAAAAGGTGGGAAACCCTGACTCTGCTGGCTAAGGCTGAGCTGGTAGAGGCAGTCATGGGTCTGCACGTGCGCCCTGTGGTTGGCCGCCTGCTGGTGAACCAAATGCCGTAAATACTGCCCCGTGTCAAATGACCCAGCTGGGTCAGCCTAAGGAGGTGGCGGCGATGCGTCTAGGGCCTGTGGGTCACCACCCTGTGCCTGTCTAGCTATGCAGTACTTCTCTATGAAAGCCCGGGTGATCGGCAGTCGAATCACCTTACTAGGTGTGACAGGAACCCCGAACGACTAGTAGAGACCCGTGATCAATGCTGGAAAACCCAGGGCCCTGTTAGACCCGTGATCAATGCTGGAAAACCCAGTGCCTGGTAGGTGGCATACCTGCAAATAGATAAATGGCATCAGCGATCAACTGAGCCACATGAACGCTCATTCGTGTCAGGATGGCATACACCAACTGACACTTCGGCAGAGGGAGGTCGGAATTATGATCGCTGGGAAGGATGTTGCTAAGCAGCAACGTCATCCATGTCTGAGTCAGGGTAGTCATGTTGGTGCGCATGATCTGCACCCGTCTCCCGGCAGCGGTCCGGGCAAAATCCTGTCCCGGTATACGCAGCAACTGGGCGATGGCCTCCTCATCAAACCCATCGGCCCGGTTCCTCCTCTGGCCATACTCGCACTCTTGGCCCTCCTCCAGCACTAAAGGGTATCCCAGGAACTAGCTGAGGGAATCCGTATCAAAAGGGATCCACTGACCCCTCACCCAAGATCGCATATCCCGCACGCCCTCCTGTGTAGGCCAAGCATTGGCATAAAATTCTAGGACTATGTCTGGGTCGAACTTGGCAAACCATTAAGTATATCAAGGTCAAGATAAACATGTAATGAATGAACTGCTCTTCCTTTTTACATATTGAAATACACGGCAAATCCTTTTTAAATTTTGTAATATAGAAGTCATTCAAGGGCCCTAAAGGTCTTTTTGCTTTGAAAGTTTTCTAATGGAAGTCATCTAACAAATATTGATTCAAGATAGATACATATAGAGAAATGCACATAAAAGTATCTTTTCAATGGGATCTTCCTTTGCTGAATTTACAGTGTGAGTAGCACCAAATGTCTTTGCTTTCTGTAGCTTTTCATCCCGTACATCCATAACAATTATATCTGAGGCACCAAAGGCTTTAGCTATCTGTAAACAACTGGAATGGGTGATAAAGTTAAAAGGATACACAATTTGATTAGAGCCAATAGAGCAGATACATGGTCAACATAGGAAATCTACTGATTCCCAATTATACCGTAAATGAGTATTAACTAATCTAGTGACCATTGGGGTTTCTACAATTTATATAGCTCTTCTAAAGTTCTCAATTGCCAAGTGGCTAGCACATATAATGTTTTGCATATCACAAACAAGAACTATCTGTTTTTTTTATTATCTCAAGATAAATAAGACAACTACAAAAGGCAATAGGCACAGCTAGTTGGAGATTTAACAACATAAAAATCTTTGAAAAATAGATTATTTACCTAGAACCAACACCTCCACTTCCAATAACAGCAACAAAATCACCAGGACACACTTGAGGTGCATGAGCCATGGCGCCGTAAGCAGTAAAAATAGCACATCCTAGAATTGCAAACTCTGTATATGGCAATGAGTTTGGTAATACAGAGACTCTATTTGCTGGCACAACACAGTATTCAGCAAGCCCTCCCATATTAAATCTTCACTTAGCTTAAAAGAACATTGAAATTTCCAAAAGTTGCAAACTTTTTTCAGTATTCCAAATTTCCAATAATGAGTGATCTCATAATTCGGGATAAATGCACTTGAAGAACATTGAAATTTGTACTAGCTAAATATAGAACATCATAGTAGAGAAAAAATGGGAATAATAGACACACACCCTTAGTATGAAGTTATAATTCATTACAAACAAATTTGTATGATAAATGAAAATATTCAGAAAATGCACTTCTTTGATGAAAAAGGAAGTTGGCGTGGTTTAGGATTAGTAATATCAGTAGCATGTGTATACTATCAAGAAAAAAGTAGCTCAGGTGTCTAAAGTGGTGATGCTTGTAGTAGTGTGATAAGAAAATAAGATAAAAAAGGTCAAATTACAAGACTTTTAAATAATATCCAAATAACTACTTGCAGCTGGTAGTACACATAGGGCATATGTAGCAACATAGTTAGGCTTGAAATAATAGGTAAATCATACTAACCCCTATTTCGGAAAAAAAAAGTCGAGTTACACCTTCATAGAGGGTTCCTTTTCCTCGGTTATAGGTAAAGAAAGCTTCACATAGATCATCATGGCCCTGTATACCATTTGGAGACAACATCAAGAATGAACAAGAATCCAGTTAACATACAAAGTGAAGTCTTTAACACAGTATTACCTTTGAAGAGTAAGAGCAGTTGCCACAAGGCATGATGAAGGCCCCATCAATTGCAAAATTTTGGCATTTTATTGTAGATGTCATAGGCCTATTGATATCTTAATAGCTTCAGCAAGACTTCAGTTTGTAAAGCATAGACCTAGCATACATATCCAATTTTTAATTAATCAGCATGAGTCATAGCAGTTGAGTACGAGACCAATATAAATGCTACATAATGACCATAATTCATCCCCATAGAAACTGCTAGTGTAAAGGACTTGGTCCCCTGCCTTTAACCCTGCTCTTGCTGCATTCCCACCACCATCAACGGGCTATAGAAGACAACAAGCATTGCATAAAAAATTCTCAGTCACAAATTGCAAATCATTCAATTGAATAGAAGGGTGCAAGATACTCACAGTGATGACAACAGCACCACCACACTTTTGGCCTAAGGTGAGGAACCATTATTTTTCTCAACTATGAAGGATTCTGAAACACCCATTTTGGCTTCGTGAAGTGAGAGCCCATGTAAAGATGTGCATTGAATACCTATTGTCTTTGCCCTTACTACATGGCCTCAAGCCATTCAACTTCAAGGACTGTAAACAAACAGCTAATGCAATGCAACTCCACAATTAAACATCAAAAGTGTGCATTGAATGCCTATTTTCTTTTCCCTTACTGCATTTGGGATTAATATAATCTTGTCCTATCAACCACAAACACATATGCTTCTAATGTTCAAAAAAAAATTATCACATAATGAAATAAAAATTAAATAGGCCTTTTTTAGTAAATAGCTGAAAATATATCCACACCACTCAATTAAATGTCAATTGAGCATAATTGTTTATAATGTAAACAAACAAAAAGTCTAGTGTGAAACAAAAATTCCATGTATGTCATCTACATGTTTCTAAATTCCATGTTTTTCATCTACAGAAAATATGCTGCCTATTTGTTGTGGAGTGTTGTCATGGCCTTTTTGTCTAACTGTGTTCCATCACAAAACCACTGCCAAATTGAAAATATGAAAATACATAAAAAATTAATTAGAATTTCATACAAAAGTAACAATTAAAACATGTTATAGTAAACATACCTTATTCCATTCATTCTTCAATCCGCCGCTGACAATGCACCACATCCAATGCATGACATAATATCCACACTCATAGCCTCCAGTTTGAACATGGCTCTACATGCAATATGAAATATTGTTAAAAAAGGTACAACTATGAAAGTAACACATGGCAGTAACTCAAGCACTTTTGAAGAAATAATGACATACCTTTGGTTCAATCCATCGATGTACAACTTGATCTACCTTTCCTTCCAAACTATTGGTTAATGTCTTCATTGCACTAGTTTGAATATACCAGTAATGTATATAATATAAAAATCATTGTGTTTAACCACTACAATTGGTATACACTATTTGACTTTAAATTTAGAAAGTAACCTGTTAACTGCACCCTTGATGTTAACATCAGGCTTCTTATGCAGAGAACATAACCAAACAACAATATTGTCTTGTGGACCCAAAACAATAAGTTGCCAATGTGCCCTGAACACAAAAAAACATTAGTTATGCAATTATAATGTATTTTCTAAACATTGTTCAACATCAAATGGACTTACTAATTCAGATAAGCTCCTAGGTACACTTGTCGTTGTGATTCCTTGACCCATGTTTGAATGTATTTTTGACATTCTTGACGTTTGTCCTTTGTGTTGTGTATACATTGAGGTTCAAGGAAACCATCCAGTGATCCATAACCTAAGCTGGTGCTCCAATCATTCTTGAACCTATTTCAACCATTCGAGGGCAATTTTGTTAATGGTATATTGTAGCCAACATTAATTATCACTTAATATATAATTTTAAAAGCCACTAAACCAAATTAACTTACATCGTCCATAACTGTAGTATGGATATGTTCAAACATTTGTCACCTAAAATTATCTCGGTGACATCTGCGTGTGTGATGAAAAAACCCTCTTTGACATTATGTATCCCAAATTTCACCCCATCCCATGGCAACTGAATTGGCTTTTGGTAAACATCATAAAGGTTCTTGACCGATTCTCCTAGTGGATCAACTGCAGCCACTGCATTGTCCATTCCTGCAGATGTAACCCTTTTCGGCATACGCTTTTGTGAATCCGACATGTTTAATGAAATTTCAATTGCGCTAGTTTTCAAAACAAAATGTCATTGGAATTAGTATTCAAAGGGAAAACAATATACCTCATTAGATACAGCTTTCACAAGATTTGTCGACCACCCAAGAATGTGCCAACGGCCTGTCTGTCATATTGAATCTCTGATGTAGGAAAAGGGACTTCAGCGTCACCATGGTAAACTTTGACAACACTCACCCTAACCACATCATCTGCATTAGGGACATTGTGTATGGTGGATGCACTGTCATACACATTTTTCCCAATGCCACTAGTTGAGTACACTGGTCCTGAACTACGTACAAGCCTATAGTATCCACATGCACATCAGAAGGCTCTTTAGCTTATGGAATTGTGTCAGCTTCAGCACAACTCCCCTTGGTGCTCACACGTGCAGCTAACACTTGTATATCAGGTGCCTCAAGCGGCGGTGAGTGTTGTGATGCAATTTGGGATAACTCTAATTTTATTGCTTGCTTCAACTCTTGTTTAATTATTTCCAAACTGTGTTTGTTTTCCTCTTCTACCGTCCTCCTCCACACTTCCTGTAAGTTTTTGTTTTCTTCCTCTACTTCTTTTCTCAACTCTTCCTTCAAGTTACCGATGATTTGAGCCAATTGTTGTTGACTGATTGATGTACAAGAACTGTTTGAGCCACGAGATGCTTGTCCAAAATACTGGCTGATTGTTACACTTGTCCCTGCCACACGTACACGACCTGGATGATCTGGCCGGCCAATAGCCGTGTTCAATATGTCATCACGACCATGCAGAACAAAGCTTCTGTGCGTCATCTGTTCTTTTAAAGAGTCCTGTTAAAAACACAACATGACATTAAACACTTGAAAGGTTCTTATGGTACAATATACTAAGTAAGACAGTGAAACGCAGATGTAATTACTCACAATTTTGTCTGATATTTCTTGGGCCGCTGTAGAGGTCATCTGCCTATATCGCTTTGTGCGAGCCATTTTCCACTTCACATGTCTAGAAACCGATGATGGTGGGTTGACACTCAGTGATGAATTTTCAGTAAATTCTGCTTGGTGTTCTCGTGTCTTCCTTTTTTTCGTCCATTAGTTTT
The DNA here is from genome assembly GCF_000004515.6 of Glycine max. Taxonomy (NCBI): domain Eukaryota; kingdom Viridiplantae; phylum Streptophyta; class Magnoliopsida; order Fabales; family Fabaceae; genus Glycine; species Glycine max. The sequence goes on along the minus strand of NC_038254.2, from coordinate 34,980,665 downwards.
TTTTCCTAGTTGATCATAACCCCCACGAGACAGTAAGTGGGGGCAGTCATTGTATTTTTGAATTTCTTAAGCCTTTTTCTGTATTCCCTTACAAATAATCAAGAACAATTTTGATAAAGTTAGAAAATAAATGAATGATAAGAATTTCAATTCTTTTTTTCAAAAGTTCTTAAATATACCTGCCAGCTAGGGGTTTGCTGGCTTTTTGAAAATTCTACCCATGTTGCTGCATCAATACCATACTTAACAGAAGGATCATCATTCTGATGACCGTCATTGTCAGCATAAACATATTTTGTCATTAGGGACGACTTAAATTGCCTCCATCTGGTAGCGATCGTTGACATCACCTTCTTTTTGGCATTGTCACCTTCAGGGATGTCAAATTTGCCCTCCAAATCGAAATTGTCAGGTAAAAGTTAGTGAATAATAATATTTTGAAATGATTTAAACATGTGTCGAACACTAATGTCAACTTAAATACGCACTTACGAAAATGTCATCCTAAACAAGGTTCTTTAAAGATTATGGTGCGTCATTCCAATTGGAGTGGAGAATAGGAATTTTTTCATGCACTAAAACCCCCAAATAACTATGAAACTTTTCTTTTTGGGGCCCTGATCCTCTCCCAGTTGCAGGATTGACGTTAACCGTTGGTTGCGGCTGATCCAAACCTCGAACAGTCAAACTTCTAAGATGGGTCGATTGTCTAGTCTTCCTAGATGTAGCCTCCAAAGGCATATCTGAATGTGGAGGGGTCCTTGGGGGTGTTGCCATAAGTCTGCTTAAGTCAAACAAATTGAGTTAGGACATAATTATTTATATAAACAACATATAAACATTAACTTGAAAATATCAATATACAAAAATGTATTACAATTATGAAATATGTTATATACATTACTTTGTTCAAACGCAGTTATGTATGAATGTTCTCCCATAAACCTTCATCATGATCGTTACGATTTGCATGTTCATTATCCTCCCGATGTTCCCCGGTTATGAAAGGCATTTGTTCATAGAAACTCGGCATCTCGCTGACATCAAGTGTTGAATCATCAATTCGGTCACCGATATAAGTTGTTCTCCCTTGTAGAACAACTGACCATCTTGAGTCGCAGGGATCTTGGACATAAAACACTTGTATAGCTTGCATTGCCATGATGAATGGATCGTTGTTCCCACAAACACTTGAAAACAACCACTCTAAATTCACAGTAATCAAGCTCCAAAATTTATTCAATGACTCCATAATAAGGCATGGACGCTTGAATTGGATTGTTATCAGAAGCACTAAAAAAGTGATCTGAATGACTATCAACACTTATCCCACTGTTTTACATGTAACACCCTGATATATATATCTGATATATATATATATATATACATATTAATTATTAGTAATTATATTTGATGTTTGATTATATTTGTAGTGCTATTTTATCCGTAATTATTTTCTAAGAGATGAGTTTAGTTAATAGAGGGGTGTGGATAGTTGAAACTTAAGCTTCTCAAAGAAGCCACGAGGAAGCTTCTTAATGAAGCTTCTCAAGGAAGCCACATGAAGCAATCTCGGAACAAACGCTGCCCAGCCTTCGTTAACCGTTGGATCTTCCCAAATTTGGTCTGGAGCTTCACAAAACAATTGTCGATGATCTGACCGTTAGGATCTCTGAGAAAACGTCTGGAGTGTGTGCCACGTTTCCATTCCTGAGAGCATTAGTCATTTGTGCGTTTTGAGCTTTGAAGTCCATGTAGTTTTGGAAAAATGCCATTTCCTTCTCCTCCTTTCTTCTAAAACCATTTCCAACGTCCCAAAATTTTTCTCCATCACCCACAACCACCATTAGCCACCACAAACCACCATTGTTCTCCGTTGAAACCCCACACCGAGAGGAACCCTTCAACCGAAGCAGAATCTTCCAACTTGGCTCGCGGTTTTGGCAGAGAATGAAACCCTAATCTGACCTTTCATTTTCCTTCGAGGTAACCATGGTTCTATGCCTATTTCTTGTTAGTTTCATCTTACCTTTTCATCATTTATGAGTTTGGAAATCGCCATTGCATATTTTACGCTTCCTCTGAAAAACCCTAGAGCAAAGAGACTTTGTAAACATTATCTTTTCATGAAATGAGTGTTATTATCATGACCTTCACTGAACCCTAATCACATTGGCATGGTCGGAATTTCAAAATGATGTTCCATTTCTAAAACCTGAAACGCCTTTTAACCCTTACGTTCTGACAAGGGTTTTGATCAGAATATTGTCACTAGCTTTATTTCTGAAATCCTTAGTAAGTCTCCTTCGGTTTGGTTTGGTAGAGGCTTGTGTGGAACCGACGAACGGGGAGGAAAAAGAAATCTCCAAGTGACGTGACGAGGGACCCACGGGTAGCTCATAATAGGTGAGGGGAGTTTATTATAAAATTTACCATTTTAACACCATAGTTAGGGTCAGGGAACCTAGCTATGAGAATAACTGCCTGTCCCTGTTGCATGCTGAGTTTTCCTGTATAGAAAACAATGTATTTAACTAATGGGATGTGATATAATTGTCCTTGATGTGTATGCAGGTTTTCTAAGAGAAATCATGTTTTTAACTAATGGGATGTGATATAATTGTTATTGATATGAATGTTGGTTTTTTGGAAAAACTATGTTTTGACGAATGGGATGCGATATACATTTATTGTTGTCATACCCTAATTTCGTCCGGGGACCTTTGCTTGATGACATGCGACCTTTCTTTGGTCCTTGTGAGGTGCTTGGCATCCATCATTAGGCAATTTGTGAAATTCCAAGACATGCCGGAAAACCAAAAAAAATATTGATGCACAATCCGTAAGTTTCCGTGACACACCGGAAAACAAATGGAAGCATCGTTGCATAATTAAGTGAGGTTCCGTAACATTCCGTAAGTCAAAAGGGGGATGATTATGTAATCCGCAAGGTTCCGTAACATTACGGAAAGAAAACAAGTATCGTTACGAAATTCGTAAGTTTCCGTAACTTTACGAAAAAAGAATCACCAAAAAAACAGCAGAGGGGGTGTACTTAGTAAAAATGGGGGTGCAAATAGCACCCAGGCCCACTTGGGCCCTCTAGAATATTCCTCCAGAAGGCTGTTGCTTCTGGAGGAAGCAACCTGGCTCGCCTGGGCGAGCTGAGCTCGCCTGGGCGAGCTGGGCGGCAACCACCTCCCCTATTTTGCTATAAATAGGGGAGGAAGTGAAGAAGGAAGGGGTTCAGCCCCTTTGGCACTTCTCTCTCTTTCGAATTTGCTTGGAAAAATTGTTTCCGTGAAGAAAATCTAAGCCGAGGCGCTTCCGAAACGTTTCCGTAACGTTTTCCGTGAAGAATTTCGCAAAGGTTTCAACCGTTCTTCGACGTTCTTCATTCGTTCTTCATCGTTCTTCGATCTTCAACGGGTAAGTACCTCGAACCAAGCTTTTCGATTCATTCTATGTACCCGTAGTGGTCCACATTGTGTTTCGTGCATTTTTATTCTCGTTTTGTTTTACTTTTTATACCCCCTGTTGACGTGCTTAAGCCATTTTACTTAAGTCATTTCTCGCTTAACTTAAAAATAAAATAAACTTCCACCGAACGTTTGAATTGTATTATCCGTTAACTTCGGTTAAAATAAATTCCGACCGTTCGGTCGTGCCGTAACCACGTTGGAAATCAAAAAGAGGTAAAAAAATAATATAATAATCAAAAGAACATCTTTTAGCAAAATAAAGCGGAAAATCAATCGGACGTTTTCTCTTTGGGATTTCTCATTCTTAATCGAATTGATTAATAACTAAAGTGAAACTAAGGCTAAAATCAACTCGCCTAGTCAAGCTCGTCCATAAAAAATAGGTTTTTGAAGTTTGTCATTTCAATTTCTCACTAAGTAAAATGGATCGTTTTTAAGGTCCAACGCCTTAAAATGATCACCACTTGAGTAAAAAAGAATCACTTGATAAAAAAGAACTACGTAGGTCTGAGTTCCTCATTGAGGATACGTAGGAGCAAAAGCCCCGCTTTTGTCGACCACCCCAAGAGATCGTTAATGGTCCAATGCCTTAACGTTTCTCTCCTTTCAAAAAAAAAGAGATCGTTAATGGTCCAATGCCTTAACGTTTCTCTCCTTTCAAAAACAAGAGATCGTTAATGGTCCAATGCCTTAACGTTTCTCTCCTTTCAAAAACAAGAGATCGTTAATGGTCCAACGCCTTAACGTTTCTCTCCTTTCAAAATCAAAAGAACGTTTAATGGTCCAACACCTTAAATGACCTTTTGTTCAACAAAAACATATTTTGCAAAAAAGACAAAAACAACTTAACCAAACACTTTGTTCCGAAAGAACTACGTAGGTCTGATTTTCTCATCCCAAATTGAGGAATACGTAGGAGCAAAGGGAAACACCCTTGTCGACCACAAAAAAGAAAAAATATAAAAAGGGTATAAAGGATATAAGAACATAAAAGGGAACATAAAAATCAAAGTCATGTTTGCACATTCGATTAAAGGCTGCCGTCCCTTGGGACGGACGTGTGGGGTGCTAATACCTTCCCTATGCGTAAATACAACTCCCGAACCTTTCACTAAAAAGTTCGTAGATCGCGTCTTTTCCGGTTTTTCCGACGTTTTCCTCAAATAAACGTTGGTGGCGACTCCGCGCGTATTCCTTTCGTGGAACACGCATCCCGCGAGTCACGCGTCGCCCTCCCGCCGAAGGGTAGGTTGCGACAGTTGGCGACTCCACTGGGGACTGTTTTTAGAGAGTTAGGCCATTTAATTTTGTGCAATGTTTTACCATGACTTATCCCTTTGTTAGTTTCCCTTCATTATGTTCTTGTGTGTATAAGCTCTTTATTGCTTTTAGTGCGTTTTAAAATGTATGCATGAGGTAAATATTTATTCATTTGATGCACACAAACACTAACACTATTTGCACACACTGTGAGTGAAAAGGGGCCCTATACCCGGGTTCATGGGAACATAAGGAGTGGAGGCGAATCTGTGATCATGCTAGGTCTCCGACTTGCTTGATTACAGTGAACCCTCATCTAGAGCTTTTCTCTTTGAAAACCTATTGTTGCTAGTAGTCCCTACTGCTACAATATGTTCTTCAAAGAGGATAATACCTCTAGAAACCATCAAGAGAGATATGACTACCTTGGGGGTTATCACTAAAAGCCTAGTTAGCTCTCTCCCTTATAGGTCCCTTAAATAGGGGCACGGAGCAAACACGCTGCGTGCCATTTTTCACACTGCCATGCATAAGTATCATATACCCTTTTGCTTATATTTGTTTGTGAATATTGTCGTACTATGTACATCCCCGTGTTGTGCCTTTCGCATATGCATCATGCGTGGATTTCGTCTTTGATCCCCTCACTTTAGCAAACCGACGGAGGGTCCATGTCGCCTTCTTAAAAAACATACGTTGGGTGCCATGCTGCCCAAACGTTGTATCCAAGAAGGAAACAATTTCTCGGGCTCCCGTATTTGTAAATTGCATCTGTGTCATATGCATTTCTTCATGCATTCATCCATTCCACCCATGATAGATGTAGGAGTTTTGTTTCGCACTAGATTTTATTTCACTTTAGTAAAACATGGGATCAAGTCAAAAGCCTTCGCTTAAAAAGAGGTTTTATCAAGTCAAAATCAAGAGCTTAGAGGTCACCAGTTTACGAAAGTTGGGGCAATTAATGGGTCAACTTCAACGGCAAGCCTTCCGCAAAGCCTATGGTAAGCATTTGGGACCTAGCTAGGGTAGAAGTCTCCATGGAACCAATTGCCTCCCTCGCCCAGTATTATGATCAGCCGTTGAGGTGCTTCATCTTTGGGGACTTCCAGCTATCACCAATGGTGGAAGAATTTGAGGAGATCCTAGGATGTCCTCTAGGGGGAAGGAAACCATACCTCTTCTCAGGGTTCTACCCCTCATTGGCCAGAATTTCTAAAAAAGTCCAAATCTCGGCGCAGGAATTAGACCGCCAAAGGCAAGTCGAAAATGGGGTGGTCGGAATACCGAGAAAATATTTGGAGGTAAAAGCAAGAATCTAGGCAGATAAAGGCGAGTGGACCCCATTCATAGATATTCTCACACTGTTGATTTTCGAGGGAGTCCTCTTTCCAAATGTGGATGGGTTGGTGGACCTAGCAGCGATCGACGTTTTTCTCGCCTATCATAACCACAAGGAAAGTCCGGTTGTCGCTATGCTAGCCGACCTATATGGCACCTTCGACCGAAGATGTGAAGAAAGCAATGCAAGGATTGTTTGCTGTACTCCAGCTCTCTATGTGGGGCTGGTTTCACACCTTTTTCTCCAAGAAGGTAGGCCCGTCTATCCGCTACAAGGTTACCGCTCGTGCGTCGAAAAAGGAAAGGCGAATTGGGACCAACTCTTGGCTAGCATGGGGGGGCGTCTGTTAATTGGTTCCCTCACTAGAAGGAAGGAAGAATCAGGATTGTATCTTCATGCGAAGGATGTCCAAATGTTCCCTTGATGGGAACAAGGGGTTGTATTAATTATAATCCCGTTCTCACCATAAGACAGCTTGGCTACCCCATGAGAGGAGCGCCATTAGACGAAAGCATCACGCCTTTCATCGCACGGGGTTTTAGTGACCACAACGCGAGGGTACTCCAAGGAGTTCGCAAGGCATGGGATGCGGCGTGAAGAAAGGACAGAGAGCTTAGGGGAAGCAGTAATGGGATCATCGGCGGCTATCATAAGTGGCTGAGAGTCTGAACACAAGGATTGGATTGGCTCCCAAATCTAAAGACTGTGAGGGACGATGAGGTTAAAGCTTCGGAAGAAAGTGATGAGGTACAAGCCCTAAAGGCAGAGCTTGAAAGAGCCCAAGTAGTCGAAGAGAAGTTCAAGTCCATAGCCATCAAAGTCTGAAAAGAGTATGATGAACTAAGGGACGTCAATATGGCCACCGCTGAAGCCTTGGAACGAGAAACCAAGAAGGCCCGAAAGGAAGAACACGTGCCAGCAAAGTTTTGAGGGGCTTTATAGGGCAGCAATAGTAAGCTCAAGCTCCGAAGAGGCGAAAGGAATCATCACGGGTCAAAGGCATGATCTTGAAGGACGAGCTAAAGGCTTACCTTAGGTCGAAAAGAAATTTGTCCCAACAGTTAAGCGAGACTGAAGGGAATATGTGGGTCGTCATCGATGAGTGCAAAGAGAAGCTAAATCTAGCGGCGACTCACGAGCAAAGGCTAGAGGATGAGTACGCCAAGATATCAGCAGAAAGCGAAGCAAGGGAGAGGGTAATTGATTCATGGCACCAAGAGGCAACAATGTGGACGGACCGATTTGCTCTTACTTTGAACAGGAGTCAAGAACTTCCCCGATTGCTAGCCAAGGCCAAAGCAATGGCGGACACCTACTCCGCCCCCAAGAAGATCCACGGACTTCTCAGCTATTGTCAACATATGATAGACTTTATGGACCATATGATTAGAAACCGCTAGGAAGTTTGTATTGTCGCTCAGATCTTGACTAGTTATAACTTTTTGAATAAAATGAGTTTATCCCACGTTTTTACTCCAAAAATCAGTGCGAATCAAGTCACTCCCGCATTTTATCTCTAGCATGCATTGTATGTTGGTCTCGTCCTTTGTCACGGGAAGCCGGAAGGTCCATATCACCTTCTTAATTGTACACATGGGGCACTGCGCCCCCAAATGCGCAAGTAAGAAGAGATAATTTTCCGGGCTCTCGTGTCCGTAAAATGCATTCATATCATGCATCGCATAAGCATCTCTTCGTAATATCATAATGAACATATCGTTCCTGCATTTGTCCGTTATCATATTCCAGCCTCACATTTTGCATGAGTCATTGCATCATCATATGCGTTCAACATACTTTTTGTTTGCTCATACATGATCCTTGTATTTTCCTCTACAAAACAAAAACAAAAAAAAGGGGAAGTACGAAAATTCACGCTGCATTCTTAGTTGCATATATTCGGTACCATGAGCCAACCATGTTGGGATCATAAACCCATTTCACTTAAAAACAAAATGATTGAACATGGTACCTGATGCATGTTTAACTAAGAAAGGGTGTTTCTTCGGGCATCTCAATCTCATAATTACATTTTCCATGCATAGCATGCATATTCTCGAGTCTTTCATCCCTATGAAACGTTGTTGAAGTATTGGCGATCAAAATTGCCATTCCCTGGGATACGGGGTTGAACCAAGCTCATGCTTTTACAAAAAGGTTCATCAAGTCAAGTTGAAATATGGAAGTAACCGTCTTGCAAAATTGGGGCGAAAGATGAATCGAGTCACATCACTGCTTCGTCTACTGCCAAACATATTTAAGATTGTTGATGTCCTTGTTACTTCCAGTTTCACCTTGACAAAGATGTCATGGACCATGTTGAAAATCTAAATTGATTCAACCCCATATCCTGCGTAAAAATTCGCAATACTTCAACTGTACATCATTCGCATACATCCATGCTTTTCATTGGTTGCATTGCTCATTGCATTCTTTCCTTGAAAAATAAAATAAAATAAAATAAAATGAACTTAATCATTGTTATAAAAAAAAAAAACATGCTTTACGGCGTCCTTACCGAACTCGTGCTAGAGCTAGAGTAATGGGTGAAGCAGAGGAGGTGCAAGAGAAGATGAAGGCCGACATGGAGGCCATGAAAGAGCAAATGGCCACAATGATGGAGGCCATGATGAGCATGAAGAAGATAATGGAAGCCAATGCGGTTATAGTTGCCGCTACTAGCGCTGTCGCTAAGGTGAACCCGATGCTCCCATCTGGCCTCAAGCAAATGAATCATCCAACCTCAAATATGGTAGGCAAAGATTTGGGAAGTACGGATGACCCCATGATGTGCAAATTCAAAACGAGCACGCCTTCCCGTCATATGGCTTGCCTCTCAACTACACGCCACCCAATGTGGCGTACACTCCCAATAAGAATGTCAATAACTCCACTCCTATACCCATTGAAAGCCAGCAACCCCAAACTGATCATGCACATGTCTCTTAAACCGTGGAAGAGACTCATGAAATTCCCCATCACAATCTAGCCGACTTCGAGCCTTGGCTCGGATATACCACTAAAGGGCAAGCAGTTGGTGGTATACCCCTACAAAACCCTTTGGAGGGCCCTCAGTATCACCCACAACTGCACCTCTTGCATTCCACAGCGGTTAAAAACCCTTATGACTATGGCAGGAATGGGAAAGTTGGATCATCTAGAGGAAAGGCTCAGGGCCATTGAAGGAGGTGAAGATTATGCCTTTGCTAACCTAGAAGAGTTGTTCCTAATACCCAAACATGGTCATTCCCAAGTTCAAGGTGCCGGACTTTGGCAAGTACAAGGGGACTACTCGCTCCAAGAACCATCTAAAGATGTACTGTCGGAAGATGGGGGCATACGCAAAAGATGAGAAACTGCTGATACATTTTTCCTGAGAAAGTCTTACTAGGACAACTGTCGCCTGGTATACTAACTTAGGAACCTTCTTGAGTCCATTCTTGGAAGGACCTAATGGTTGCCTTCATTAGCAGTGTCAGTACAATTCTGATATGGCTCCAGATAGGATGCAACTACAAAAAGTGTGCAAAAGGGGGCACGAATCTTTCAAAGAATACGCCCAAAGATGGAGAGACTTGGCTACTCAAGTAGCACCCCAAAAACAGAGAAAGAGATTATCACAATGATAGTAGACACGTGACCGGTGTTCTACTATGAAAAAATGGTGGGTTACACACCTTCAAGTTTTACAGATTTGGTCTTCGCTAGCAAAAAGATCGAAGTGGATCCGAAAAGAGGCAAATTTGATCATCCTACTAGGACGACTGAGAAAACTGGGGCAAATGAAGAGGGTGAGAAAGAGGGAGAAACCCATGTTGTGACTGCCATTCCTATACGGCCAAGTTTCCCACCAACCCAACAATGTCATTACTCAGCCAATAACAAACCTCCTCCTTACCCACCACCCAGTTATCCACAAAGGCCATCCCTAAATCAACCACAAAGTCTGTCTACCGCACTTCCAATGACGAAGACCACCTTTAGCACAAACCAAAAAAAAAAACACCAACAAAAAGGAATTTTGCAGCAAAAAGCCTGTAGGGTTCACCCCAAATTCCGTTGTCATATGCTAAACTTGATCCCATATCTACTTGATAATTCAATGGTAGCCATAACCCTAGCCAAGGTTCATCAACCTCCATTTCTGAGGATACGACTCGAATGCAACGTGTGCTTATCGTGGAGGAGCCCTGGGGCATTCCATTGAGCATTGTATGACCCCGAAGCATAAAGTGTGAAGTCTAATTGATACGGGCTGGCTGAAATTTGAGGAGAATCGCTTGTTGAATCATAACATTGACAAGCAACACCATACATGGGGCAATTCTGGAAGCTGTTGTTATGACTCATCAGGATTTTCAAGTTTATGCCATTATTATAAACCACAGTTACAATGCTAAATGATATGGATAAAATGGACATCCTTGTCCCTCATCCTCTCACAAACGCATGTGGGTGCAAGCCATTGGTCTATTTGCTCAAGCGACCTGCGCTCCTGAGTGTTGACTTCCAAGACTGTTCAATCAGAGATTACTCGTCTTGCATGTTGGTGGGGGTGCCGTAAAACAACGAGTAAAGTTCAAAACAAATAAGTTTCAAAATAAAAAAATAAGTTTCAAAATAAAAAAAATAAAATAAAAAGGCATTTGATTGACTGTGTTTTCAAGTAAAACTATAGACGTTCATGTGACTTCATTTTATCATTCCAGAAAGTTTGTCAACGGAGAGAAGTGAGTTATCAAGAATAGGATGTTGGACAAATGGCCTCAGTTACCTTGAGAAGAAGAGGGGATTGAATTAAGATACGAATATTATTCCCCAATTAAACTTTCACTCTCTCTTTTCGGATTAACAATGCACATAGGGACAACCCTTCCCTTGTGTTCAAGAATCCTCTACTACAAGAGACCCACGGTCTCTTAATCCCTTTTCAGAAATAAGAAGAAGAAATCTCTCTTAAAAGGGATAGATTGTACAATGAAGATCAATCAAAAATTCCTTATTGAATAAGCAAGTGGTTGACCAAGGAATCTTTTTGAGAGGATAAGACATTTCAGTTCAGAAAAACTCTTGATCTTTCGAGAGGATAAAACTGTTTGGGCAATGAAAACTCTCTTTAAAACATTTGAATGGCCGTTCATAAAACATTTGAATAGATATGTCTCTTGGAAATTATTTTCTGAAAATCCCCTCTGGTAATCAATTACAAGACTTACGTAATCGATTACAGGTTTTAAAAATTTGAATAAAAACATTTTTAACTACTGGTAATTGATTACCAGAGAGCAAATCTCAAATTGAAATGATAGAATTCTTTGGTCAAACCTTTTGTTTTTTTCAATTTGGAAACTTCTTCCAAAAGATTCTAGAAATCAACTTGATCATATATCTTGACTTTCTTGGATTCTTGTCTTGAATAAAACTTAGAAGCACTTGATCCTTTAACATCATCAAGACATCAAAACATCTTGCTTCTACATAGGAGTCATTTGATTTAATCCATCAACTGAAAAAAATCCTTCAACTATTTCTCGTCCTTGGAAAATTCTTTTTTGCAAGAATCAACTGCTTCTTTCATTCTTCCTCACTACGAGGTCGTGAAAACAAGACAACAATTGGTACCTCTAAGCCCTACACTGGGGCAACGAAAGGCACCATGCAAAAACTTCAAGCGAACCTAGGGGCAGATTAGAAGTTCTCACCCAATAGGTTCCCTCCTACAAGGTCATGACGAAAGGCAACGATTGATACCTCAAAGCCTTACACTGGGGCAATGAGGGGCACCGTGCACGAGCCTCAAGTGAACATAGGGGCCGATCAAAAGTTCTCACCCATCGATGTTTTTAACAAAAAAAAAGGGGGGACAAACCCTAGGATTTCAATGGATTGATCAAACATCAAACGACTCCATTGCCGTCACTCCAAAATGGTCAAGTGACTAAATCAAACAGAACACACACTCTGAGGGAGTTCCCGGAGAGATTTGCATAAAAAGATAGGATGAGGTTGCATGAATTATCACCTCTTTCAAAAGGACAGTCAATCTGTGTTTTCCAAAAAAAAAAATTAAATCAAAATCAAAATCACAAAATAGGGAAAGAATGTCATGAACATTGTACAACTTTCCATTACATTGCATTGTTTCATATGAAGTCCGCATTTACCAAATTTCACGACAAAGGTTGCATGCATCTGCATCCCTAAAAATCATGTTAACTGCATAGATTTCCTACATCTAATGTCCAAATCTTGTGGATTTGGGATGACTGGCCCTCTCGATGAGTCGATCTCTTGCTTTCTCATAAGGGTGGACCCTTGGGTACTTGTACCTATCAACTTGAGAGGACTACATGTCCTCGCCATCAGAGGACCTCATGTCCTCGCCTTGAGAGGGCTGCACGCCCTCACCTCCAGAGGACTACATGTCCTCGCCTTGAGAGGGCTACACGCCCTCACCTTGGGTACTAGTTACCCTCACCGTTGAGAGGACTACACGTCCTCGCCTTGAGAGGACTACACGTCCTCACCACAAGAGGGCTGCACGCCCTCACCATCAGAGGACTACATGTCCTCACCTTGAGAGGGCTACACGTCCTCACCTTGGGTACTAGTTACCCTCACCATCAGAGGGCTGCACGCCCTCACCATCAGAGGACTACACGTCCTCGCCTTGAGAGGGCTACACGCCCTCATCTTGGGTACTAGTTACCCTCACCGTTGAGAGGACTACACGTCCTCACCATCAGAGGGCTGCACGCCCTCACCTCTAGAGGACTACATGTCCTCGCCTTGAGAGGGCTACACGCCCTCACCTTGGGTACTAGTTACCCTCACCGTTGAGAGGACTACACGTCCTCGCCTTGAGAGGACTACACGTCCTCACCATCAAAGGGCTGCACGCCCTCACCTCTAGAGGACTACATGTCCTCACCTTGAGAGGGCTACACGCCCTCACCTTGGGTACTAGTTACCCTCACCATCAGAGGGCTGCACGCCCTCACCATCAGAGGACTACACGTCCTCGCCTTGAGAGGGCTACACGCCCTCATCTTGGGTACTAGTTACCCTCACCGTTGAGAGGACTACACGTCCTCGCCTTGAGAGGACTACACGTCCTCACCATCAGAGGGCTGCACGCCCTCACCTCCAGAGGACTACATGTCCTCGCCTTGAGAGGGTTGCACGCCCTCACTTTGGGTACTAGTTACCCTCACCGTCAGAGGACTACACGTCCTCGCCTTGAGAGGACTACACATCCTCACCATCAGAGGGCTGCACGCCCTTACCTCCAGAGGACTACATGTCCTCGCCTTGAGAGGGCTACACACCCTCACCTTGGGTACTAGTTACCCTAACCGTTGAGAGGACTACACGTCCTCGCCTTGAGAGGACTACACGTCCTCACCATCAGAGGGCTGCACGCCCTCACCTCCAGAGGACTACATGTCCTCGCCTTGAGAGGGCTACACGCCCTCACCTTGGGTACTAGTTACCCTCACCGTTGAGAGGACTACACGTCCTCGCCTTGAGAGGACTACACGTCCTCACCATCAGAGGGCTGCACGCCCTCACCTCCAGAGGACTACATGTCCTCGCCTTGAGAGGGTTGCACGCCCTCACCTTGGGTACTAGTTACCCTCACCGTCAGAGGACTACACGTCCTCGCCTTGAGAGGACTACACGTCCTCACCACCAGAGGGCTGCACGCCCTCACCTCCAGAGGACTATAAGTCCTCGCCTTGAGAGGGCTACACGCCCTCACCTTGGGTACTAGTTACCCTCACCGTTGAGAGGACTACACGTCCTCGCCTTGAGAGGACTACACGTCCTCACCATCAGAGGGCTGCACGCCCTCACCTCCAGAGGACTACATGTCCTCGCCTTGAGAGGGCTACACGCCCTCACCTTGGGTACTAGTTACCCTCACCGTTGAGAGGACTACACGTCCTCGCCTTGAGAGGACTACACGTCCTCACCATCAGAGGGCTGCACGCCCTCACCTCCGGAGGACTACATGTCCTCGCCTTGAGAGGACTACACGTCCTCACCACCAGAGGGCTGCACGCCCTCACCTCCAGAGGACTATAAGTCCTCGCCTTGAGAGGGCTACACGCCCTCACCTTGGGTACTAGTTACCTTCACCTTCAGAGGACTACACGTCCTCGCCTTCAAAGGGTCATGTACCTTCAACTTCAGAGGACTACATGTCCTCGCCGTCAAAGGGTCATGTGCCTTCACCTTTGTAGGGCTACATGCCCTCACCTTCAGAGGAATACACGTCCTCACCTTTAGAGGACTACACGTCCTCGCCATCAGAGGACTACATGTTCCCTATTTTCAAAGGGGGGCATGCCCTCACCTTCAGAGGATTGCACGTCCTTGCCATCATAGGACTACACTCCCTCGCCTTCGAAAGGCGACACGTCCTGAACTTCCGAGGGCTACACGCCCTCGCCTTTAGAGGACTACGCGTCCTCACTTTCAGTGGGCTCCATATCCACACCTTAAGATAATTTAAGGTCCTCTGTCCTTATATGCTTAACCGAGACTTGCACTCCCGGTTAAGGGACCAGTAGTTTCCTTTTAACGGTTCCTGGGCCACCCCCTGATATTGGAGGAGGGCCAACTGTACGAGCACAACCAGAGAGGGAGGCTATCACACAGCTACTATGCATACCGGGGCAAGATTTCACCTGTGCCGCTGCAAAGAGACGAGTGCAGATCATGCGCACCAACATGACCACTCTTACATAGATATAGATGACGTTGCTACTTAGCAACATTCTGCCCAGCGACCGCAATGCCAATCACCCCCTGCAAAAGTATCAGTTGGTCTGTGTCGTCCCGACATGGGTAAGTATGCATATGGTTCAACTGATTTCTGATACCATCTATTGTTTGCAGGGATCGCACCCACAAGACACCCAGTGGACCCGGAAAAGTCCAACAGGGCCCTGGGGTTTCCAGCTCTGGTTACGGGCCTCTATCAGTCCTATAGGGTGCCCGTACCCCCCCGGCAAGGTTATGTCATCATAGGTAAGTATGCACATCGCTCAACTGATTTCTGATTTCATCTATTGTTTGCAGGGATCGCGCCTGCAAGACACCCAGTGGACCCGAAGAAGTCCAACAGGGTCTTGGAGTTGTCAAGCTCTAATTACGGGTCTCTGTCAGTTCTACGGAGTACCTGTAACCTCCAGCAAGGGCATCAGGCCCCCTACTGATCGAGCTTTCATCAAGAAGTACTGCGTCCCCAGGCAGGCGCAGGGCGAAACACCACAGCAGCATTTGGATGGCCGGTAGCGGGCAATAGACACACCGCCACCACCTCTAAAGTTCACCTCAGCTCATCCATAAAAAGGTTTGAGTATTGCCTACACAACATGGCCGACCAATAGGCGACCAAGTCCAAAGCCAAATGTAAGAAAAGTACTAGGTCAGTGACTGACAAGTCATAAGGCGTCCAGCTAAAGACGTTAAAGAAGCGCTACTAGGAGGCAACCTAGTACCTTTTGAATCTATGCTTGTTATTTGATCACTTTTCATAGTAAGACACACCTAGTTGCTCATGATCCTAGGAATTTAAATAAAACGAGCACAAGCTCGGAAGGTAGTCATACCTCACAAAATATATATATGTATGTTTAGGTAGTGAAAATACCTTAGATATGCATGTATGTAAACAAAAAAACACTTCACAAAATATATATATGTATGTTTAGGTAGAAAGATACCTTAGATATGCATGTATGTAAACAAAAAAACACTTCACAAAATATATATATGTATGTTTAGGTAGAAAGATACCTTAGATATGCATGTATGTAAACAAAAAAATACTTCACAAAATATATATATGTATGTTTAGGTAGAGAGATACCTTAGATGTGCGTGTATGTAAACAAAAAAATACTTCACAAAATATATATTTGTATGTTTAGGTAGAAAGATACCTTAGATGTGCGTGTATGTAGCAAAAAAATACCTCACAAAACATATATATGTATGTTTAGGTGGCAAGATACCTTGGATATGCATGTATATAGCAAAAATACCTCACAAAAATATGCACATGTTTAGGTAGCAAAATACCTCATGAAAAAAAAAAAAAAGAAAAAAAAACAACAAACAAGAAAAAGAAATAAACAAATGATAATGATAAAAAAAAAAAAAAAAAAAAAAGAAGGAGAAAAAAGAAAAATAAGTTGTCTAGCTAAAAACCGACATGCTTTTGAAAAGAGATGATTTCCAACTTTTCTTTGAAAAAAAAATTCACTGATCATAACTAGTTTTTGAAAAAATGGGTATACACCTGAAGGGTGAATGCTGTGAAGTTTTCCCCGGACGCCCGAAATGGACTCGGATGAATGCACAAATTGATAAAAGAACATATTTTGGAAACATTGGGTTGATTTAAAATAGAGGAAATGAATCCTGAGCCCTAGCATCACATGACCATAAAAATTTGACACTTGAGTGTCCACATAGGTGCATGCATGACCAGTTTTGCATAAAATTTCCAAATCATCATTTTTGCATTTGTGTCATGGAAATAATGTGGGGCATCCCTTTTATCCTTGAGCCAAACCAAACCCTGACATGTATCATGTCTAGCCATTCTACAAGCCTTGAGCCAAAATCCTAACTCACCATAAACCTTGACCCGGGGTGAGGATGTCAATCCTTACCCTCGGAAGCAAAAGAGAGGAAGATTTCCAATCAAAGAAAAAGAGAAGGAAAATTTCCAATCAAAGAGAAAGCAAAAAAAGGAGGGAAGGAAAATTTCCAATCAAAGGAAAAAAGGAAGCAAGAAAATTCCCAATCAAAGAATGGGAGAAAGAAAAAAAAAAAGAGAAGAAGAAAGGGAAGAAAGTTCCCGATAAAAAAAAAACAGAAGAAATATGCAGAAAGGTCTTTGGACCGGACAATATCTGAACAATACAGAATTGTCACCAAATGAATAAAAAGAAGGAAAGGGAACCACGATCTAAAATGGTCTTCTCCCTTTAATTGCCAACCAAAATCTTGTGCGCTAGCGACTTTTTCGCCCCGCACTAAACAAAAACAGAAAAAGAAAAAGCTAACAAAAAAATCAAAAGCCAAAAACACACAAAAGCCGAAAAACCCATCAAGAAAACCCATTCCCAAGGGAAGTCCTATTGATCCATGATCACGCATGTAATTTTTGATTTGATAGGAAATAATTTGCAAAGCCAAGTCATGACATATCTATGGTTCGGAATTAGGATGAAACACTTACCTGTGCGAGATTGATACACTTTGAGTGATTTTCTTCTATTTTGTCGAACCCAGTGTTTCCTCTAAATGTTCATTTAGAAACGAAATGCTAACATCCAAAATCTCAGTTAAGGTTATGGGGGATTTCATCAGCAGACTCTCCTTCCCCGGTAAACGCATTGTTTTTCACTCAAAAAAGCGTATGCTGCTCTAATCAGTTGGAATATTTATCTCTTTACTAAAGCATGTTTGCATTTTTGCGAAGAAAACACCGAGACTTTTTCAAGTCTCAGAAGTTATCCAGAACTACGTAGGTCTGAGTTCCTCATTGGAGGATACGTAGGAGCAAAAGCCTCGCTTTTGTCGACCGCGCCGCTTTCTGTTACCATGACCCAAGAGCTGGTAGCCCGCGGAGACACCTTACGGTTATCCGCACCTCGTCATTTAGTGACCCCAAGTGTGATTGATGAGCAGAGGCCAATGTGGTCATCTGCACCTTTTCCGGAGATGTCAGCATTTTCCGATGGAGACTTTTCAAGTCTCACAAGTTATCCAGAACTACGTAGGTCTGAGTTCCTCATTGGAGGATACGTAGGAGCAAGAGCCTTGCTTTTGTCGGCCGCCCCATAATCTTTGTCATACTGACCCTGAGGTCATGTGACGTGCACCCTTGTATCATCCAGAGGCGGCGGGCCCGATGATACGCGGAGATACCTTACGGTTATCCGCACCCTTTTGTCATCCAGAGGCGGCGGGCCCGATGACAAGCAGAGACCAAGTTTGGTCATTCTGCACCCTTGTATCATCCAGAGGCGGCGGGCCCGATGATACGCGGAGATACCTTACGGTTATCCGCACCCTTTTGTCATCCAGAGGCGGCGGGCCCGATGACAAGCAGAGACCAAGTTTGGTCATTCTGCACCCTTGTATCATCCAGAGGCGGCGGGCCCGATGATACGCGGAGATACCTTACGGTTATCCGCACCCTTTTGTCATCCAGAGGCGGCGGGCCCGATGACAAGCAGAGACCAAGTTTGGTCATTCTGCACCCTTGTATCATCCAGAGGCGGCGGGCCCGATGATACGCGGAGATACCTTACGGTTATCCGCACCCTTTTGTCATCCAGAGGCGGCGGGCCCGATGACAAGCAGAGACCAAGTTTGGTCATTCTGCACCCTTGTATCATCCAGAGGCGGCGGGCCCGATGATACGCGGAGATACCTTACGGTTATCCGCACCCTTTTGTCATCCAGAGGCGGCGGGCCCGATGACAAGCAGAGACCAAGTTTGGTCATTCTGCACCCTTGTATCATCCAGAGGCGGCGGGCCCGATGATACGCGGAGATACCTTACGGTTATTCGCACCCTTTTGTCATCCAGAGGCGGCGGGCCCGATGACAAGCAGAGACCAAGTTTGGTCATTCTGCACCCTTGTATCATCCAGAGGCGGCGGGCCCGATGATACGCGGAGATACCTTATGGTTATTCGCACCCTTTTGTCATCCAGAGGCGGCGGGCCCGATGACAAGCAGAGACCAAGTTTGGTCATTCTGCACCCTTGTATCATCCAGAGGCGGCGGGCCCGATGATACGCGGAATTACCCGAGTGGTTATCCGTATAAACATTCTTTTGCTATCTGTAAGACAGAACGCTTGATAGCATGCAGAGACTGACATAGTCTTCTGCACCTTTTGTTCCTCCGGGAACAACAAGTCATTTACATGCGGAAATTTCATGGTCACCCGCGACTCTCGTCAACTGAGAGGAGCGAAGTTAGTGTCATACACTGATTTTCGTCCGGGGACCTTTGCTTGATGACATGCGACCATTCTTTGGTCCTTGTGAGGTGCTTGGCATCCATCATTAGGCAATTTGTGAAATTTCTAGGAACGACAAGTCATGGTCACCCGCGACTCTCGTCAACCGAGAGGAGCGAAATTAGTGTCATACACTGATTTTCGTCCGGGGACCTTTGCTTGATGACATGCGACCATTCTTTGGTCCTTGTGAGGTGCTTGGCACCCATCATTAGGCAATTTGTGAAATTTTGGGAACAACAAGTCATTTGCATGTGGAGATTTTATGGTCACCCGCGACTCTCGTCAAATCGAGAGGAACGAAATTAGTGTCTTATCTTTACTTTCCTTTTATCTCCAATAAAAGACAAGTAAAGAGGGGCAACTGTCATACCCTAATTTCGTCCGGGGACCTTTGCTTGATGACATGCGACCTTTCTTTGGTCCTTGTGAGGTGCTTGGCATCCATCATTAGGCAATTTGTGAAATTCCAAGACATGCCGGAAAACCAAAAAAAATATTGATGCACAATCCGTAAGTTTCCGTGACACACCGGAAAACAAATGGAAGCATCGTTGCATAATTAAGTGAGGTTCCGTAACATTTCGTAAGTCAAAAGGGGGATGATTATGTAATCCGCAAGGTTCCGTAACATTACGGAAAGAAAACAAGTATCGTTACGAAATTCGTAAGTTTCCGTAACTTTACGAAAAAAGAATCACCAAAAAAACAGCAGAGGGGGTGTACTTAGTAAAAATGGGGGTGCAAATAGCACCCAGGCCCACTTGGGCCCTCTAGAATATTCCTCCAGAAGGCTGTTGCTTCTGGAGGAAGCAACCTGGCTCGCCTGGGCGAGCTGAGCTCGCCTGGGCGAGCTGGGCGGCAACCACCTCCCCTATTTTGCTATAAATAGGGGAGGAAGTGAAGAAGGAAGGGGTTCAGCCCCTTTGGCACTTCTCTCTCTTTCGAATTTGCTTGGAAAAATTGTTTCCGTGAAGAAAATCTAAGCCGAGGCGCTTCCGAAACGTTTCCGTAACGTTTTCCGTGAAGAATTTCGCAAAGGTTTCAACCGTTCTTCGACGTTCTTCATTCGTTCTTCATCGTTCTTCGATCTTCAACGGGTAAGTACCTCGAACCAAGCTTTTCGATTCATTCTATGTACCCGTAGTGGTCCACATTGTGTTTCGTGCATTTTTATTCTCGTTTTGTTTTACTTTTTATACCCCCTGTTGACGTGCTTAAGCCATTTTACTTAAGTCATTTCTCGCTTAACTTAAAAATAAAATAAACTTCCACCGAACGTTTGAATTGTATTATCCGTTAACTTCGGTTAAAATAAATTCCGACCGTTCGGTCGTGCCGTAACCACGTTGGAAATCAAAAAGAGGTAAAAAAATAATATAATAATCAAAAGAACATCTTTTAGCAAAATAAAGCGGAAAATCAATCGGACGTTTTCTCTTTGGGATTTCTCATTCTTAATCGAATTGATTAATAACTAAAGTGAAACTAAGGCTAAAATCAACTCGCCTAGTCAAGCTCGTCCATAAAAAATAGGTTTTTGAAGTTTGTCATTTCAATTTCTCACTAAGTAAAATGGATCATTTTTAAGGTCCAACGCCTTAAAATGATCACCACTTGAGTAAAAAAGAATCACTTGATAAAAAAGAACTACGTAGGTCTGAGTTCCTCATTGAGGATACGTAGGAGCAAAAGCCCCGCTTTTGTCGACCACCCCAAGAGATCGTTAATGGTCCAATGCCTTAACGTTTCTCTCCTTTCAAAAAAAAAGAGATCGTTAATGGTCCAATGCCTTAACGTTTCTCTCCTTTCAAAAACAAGAGATCGTTAATGGTCCAATGCCTTAACGTTTCTCTCCTTTCAAAAACAAGAGATCGTTAATGGTCCAACGCCTTAACGTTTCTCTCCTTTCAAAATCAAAAGAACGTTTAATGGTCCAACACCTTAAATGACCTTTTGTTCAACAAAAACATATTTTGCAAAAAAGACAAAAACAACTTAACCAAACACTTTGTTCCGAAAGAACTACGTAGGTCTGATTTTCTCATCCCAAATTGAGGAATACGTAGGAGCAAAGGGAAACACCCTTGTCGACCACAAAAAAGAAAAAAATATAAAAAGGGTATAAAGGATATAAGAACATAAAAGGGAACATAAAAATCAAAGTCATGTTTGCACATTCGATTAAAGGCTGCCGTCCCTTGGGACGGACGTGTGGGGTGCTAATACCTCCCCTGTGCGTAAATACAACTCCCGAACCTTTCACTAAAAAGTTCGTAGATCGCGTCTTTTCCGGTTTTTCCGACGTTTTCCTCAAATAAACGTTGGTGGCGACTCCGCGCGTATTCCTTTCGTGGAACACGCATCCCGCGAGTCACGCGTCGCCCTCCCGCCGAAGGGTAGGTTGCGACAATTGTGATGAATGATGTTGTTGTACTTATTTGATTTGTGTTGTTTGAAGACCTAGGAAGTGTGAATCTCAGGCATGAAAGAAATACATATATGCGGAATGCGAATATGTATATATTGTTGATATTGCTATTGATGATCTTAATTGATATGTGGTTATGTTGATCATTATGATGATATTGATTTGAGATGACATTGTAATTAAAAACCATGTGAACATGAATTGATGTTATTGTTGATGGTTATGTGAATATGAAATGAGGTTGTTGTTGTTATTGATAAAGTCATTGAGACGAGATGATGTCTATGTTGAGAATGATATGAAAATGGAATGTTGATTGATGTTGGAAATGCATTCGCATGTGCATGTTGTATGTTCATGGGGGTTGCTTTGAGCTTGTCGAATGGCCCATTCATGGGGGACTAGAGTGGTTAAAGAATCTAAGCATTCGCTGTGGGGATGCTTAGGCACTTTAATTTGTCCATGGTCATTGCACTTGATGGTGCCCATGTTCGATACATTGGATGTTGTGTATGTTCGTGGGGGTTAAGTGCACTGACCTTGTCGGATGGCCCATTCGTGGCGGACTAGCGAGGTTAAAGAATCTAAGCATTTTCTGAGGGGATGCTTAGGTGCTTCAATTGGTCCATGGTCTTTGGCACTACTTTGGGACAGGTTCATATGTCGTATGTAGTGTATGTACATGGGGGGTAAGTGCAGTGACCTTGTTGGATGACCTAGACGTGGGTGACAATCGTGGTTAAAGAATCTAAGTATTTCTGAGGGGATGCTTAGGCACTTTAATTAGTCCATGGTCTTTGGCACTGCTTTTGGCCATGTTCATAGCTCATACAACACAGGAAATAAAGTAACTATGGCAGAGTGTACTTTGTATTGGGGGGCGTGTCACCTGGTAGGGAACTCCTTTGGGCCACCAGGTTGATCACCTATGGGGGGGAAGTTACATGCACAACCAGGTGGTCTCGACGAACTCTACATGGTTTCCTAAGTGAGTTGTCGTGTGGACACGCTTAGGCTATTTCCTAGGATTTGGTTGTTGGTACATACCACATTGCATCTGAGAGTTGAATCAGGTGCATGCATCATTTTGTGCAGTCTTGATTGGATCCATGGATGGATGATGAGAAATTGTTGAATATGGATGATGAGTAATTATTGAATGTGGATGATGAATAATTGTTGGATGTGAGTGTTGAATAATGAATGTTGTGTAAACTCATAATGTTTGCCTATGTTTCTTGCTAATTGTGGTTATTTGGATTTGGCATTGGTTCTTTTTATAATGAACTCACCCTTGCAATTTTGTATCGTATGGTTGATACCTGTGATGATCACGAACATTGTTCGTGGGAGTAGAATGATAGCAGCAGGGTGCAAGGAGTAAGATTCTGGTGAGGAGCCGCCAAGCCGATGTGATGACGTTGGCATTATTTTGGGAGACAGTTGTGTTTTGTAATCAACTCCTCCATAGTTGGTTTTCTAGTTCTATTTTGTTGAGTTAAAGATGTAAAACTTGGATTTTAATTATATTTATGAACAGATTTAATTTTCGTTATGTGTATGACGTGTACCGAGTTATTGTTTCTATATAATTATGTATATTCACCTAAGTAAATGTGTATGTTTTAGCGAATGTATGTTAGGACAAAATTACTTCTATTTTCATAAGCAAAATTAAGGGAGTTCTTTGTTATAAAAATTGAAATTATCACATATTAGAGTGTTGATATCATAGCAACGAGGCGGGTCGTTACACTGCACGCTACTGTTTGCATCCTGTGACTTTGTGTAGAAAGAATAGTGATTGATATCATATCCCTTCCAAGTTGAAACCTTTAGATTTGGACCAACAACTAACACTCTTAATGTCTTTGAAGCACTATCATCTGCCAAGATTGTTTCTCTAAACCACCTGATGAAAGTTCTATGTGCTCTTGCAACAACCTTATCTTGTTCATTTTTGGATGAGTAGCGGTGACATGTTTTTTGTGAGCATCTATGTATGGGATGACCTCTATTGTGTTGTTCAATATGTATAGATGAGCTTGTGACAACTATTGGCAACCCATGGTTACAACATTGAATCCTCGTGTACCCCTACCTTTAATCCTGGAGTCATGACGACTTTGAGGAACCCCAACTAGTTTAGCGGTATTAATATACTCTAAACAAAATTCAATAGCTTCTTCAGCAATATATCTTTCAACAATGCTTGCTTTTGGTCAATATTGATTCTTTCTATATCCTTTCAACACCTTCATGTACCGCTCAATAGGATACATCCAATGTAAAAAGATCGGCCCACAGAACCGAATCTCCCGCACAAGGTGAATTATTAAGTGAATCATGATGTCAAAAAATGACGGCGGAAAATACATCTCCAATTCACAAAGGATTGTAGAAGCAAGCTTCATGATGATGAACCAAACAATTTTGATGATGCCAAAAGCCCAAGTGATTGATTCAAGATTGATTCAAGACTTCAAGATCAAGATTCAAGATTCAAGAGAAGAAATCAAGAAGCAACAAGTCAAGACTTCATATAGGATAAGTATTAAAATAATTTTTCAAAAACCAAATAGCACAGTTTTGTTTTACAAAAGAATTTTCTCAAAATTTTTTAAGTTACCAGAGTGATTACTCTCTAGTAATCGATTACCAGTTATCAGTAATCGATTACTAGTGACTAGTTTGGTTTTCAAAATGTTTTCAAATGGTTTGCAATGTTCCAAAATGATTTTCAAACAGTGTAATCGATTACAAGTGAATCTGAACGTTGGAATTCAAATTCAATTGTGAAGAGTCACAACTTTTTATAAAATGCATTGTGTAATCGATTACACCTTTGTGGTTATCGATTACCAGTGAACAGTTTTGAAGAAAAAGTTAAGAGTTATAACTCTTAACATGGTTTTCTCTAAAGTCACAACTCTTCCAATGGTTTCTCTGACCAGACATGAAGAGTCTATAAAAGCATGACTTTGGCACACATTCAAAAAATAGATATATGATATTCTTCCAAACAATTCTTTTTTCACAATCTTTCTCTAACCATTACCCATTGCTTTTTCTTTGCCAAAAAGCTTTCTAAACTTTGTTTCAAAACTTTGTTTTTTTTCTACAAGTGGAAATTCTGCAGAAAACAAAAGTGTGCTATCTTTTCATCCCTTCTCCCTCTTGCCAAAAGATTCAAAGGACTAACCGCCTGAGAATTCTTTTGATTCTCCCTTCCCCCTCTTGACAAAAGATTCAAAGGACTAACCGCCTGAGAATTCTTTTGATTCTTCCCTTTCCCTTTAAACAAAAGATTTCAAAGGACTAACCGCCTAAGATATCTTTGGTTTCCCCTTACAAAGATTCAAGGGACTAACCGCCTAAGAATTCTTTGTCTTAACACATTGGAGCGTATATCCTTTGTGGTACAAGTAGAGCGTACATCTACTTGGGTTGTAATATTGAGAACAAGAGAGGGTACATCTCTTGTGGATCAGTTCAAGTGGAGCATACATCCACTTGGTTGTTCAAAGAGAACAAGGAAGGATACATCCCTTGTGGATCTTTGCTTGTAAAGGATTTTACAAGGATATTGGAAATCTTAAGAATCGATGGTTGCTTGGGGACTGGATGTAGGCACGGGTTATTGCCGAACCAATATAAATCTTGTGTTTGTCTTCTTCTTCCCTACACTTTTTACTTTTCCGCTGTGTACTTTTTATTTCCGCTTTACTTTTGTCTAAGTTATTGTTTCAGTTCTTTACTTTCCCATAACTTAGTAGTAAAGCCTAATTGAATCTAGTAACATTAAGAAGGATAAATGTTTAATTAGTCAAGACACGTTCATAATTAATTCAACCCCCCTCCCCCCCTTTCTTAATTATTCCGAGGCCACTCGATTCAACAAGTGGTATCAAAGCAGGTTTCTTGAGAAAAGTTTCACAACTTCATGATAAATGGCCTCTTTAAATTCTCTATTTTTCAAAATTAATTTCAGGTATAGGTCAAATATAAAATCATTTCAAGATCATGATGAAGACCAAGCCAACTTATGTCTCAAGACAAAATCTCATGAGAACAACGAGAAAGAATCTATAAGGAAGAAGTGGTACATCGACAGTGGATGTTCCAAGCATATGACGGTAGATGTATCCAAGTTTACAACCATTTCCCCCAAGAAAAGTGGACATGTTACATACGGCGACAACAACAAAGGGAAAATCATTGGATTCGGAAAAATAGGTACGAGTTCCTCTACTTCTTATTCTCCAAGTTATCCAACTGCTGAGGGTCAATAACCTTGCTACAGATAGCATTAAAGAAAAAACACAAGCGACATATGGCAAACCTAACTTTTTCAGGCAAGATTCCACGAACGGCCACTGGCAACAATTGCTGCATTAACACGTGGCAATCATGAAATTTCAAACCAACCAACTTCAAATCCTTAACTGACACAAGGCTCTTAATATTTGAAGAGTATCCTTGTGTCACTTTATGATTTTTTAGACAATGACAAAATCTTTTCTTCTCTGTCGTTGACATCGTGTGACATGCTGGGGGCAAATACGTTCGATCACCTCGTGCAACTGGATGTAGTTGGTCTCGTATACCCATGTCAACCAAATCTTGACGACATTTCAAACCATCCTTTGTCTTGCCCTTAATGTTAAGAAGGATGCCAATCAAACTATCAAACACATTTTTCTCGACATGCATGACGTCTAGACAATGTTGTACATGTAAATCACACCAGTAAGGAAGATGAAAAAATATTGACCTTTTCTTCCAAATGTTATTCCCAGACGCATCCCTTTTTTGTGTCTTACCAAAGATAGTATCAGTGTCTTTCACCCGATCATACACTTCGTGTCCACCTAAGGGTTTAGGCGCACTTTCAAGCTCATTTTGTCCATTAAATGCTTTCTTCAATCGCCAATACAGGTGAAAAAGGTTTTAAAAATCTTCGATGCCTTGTGTATACTATCTTCTTTCCATGTTTAAGTTGAATGTAACTAGTGCCTTTCTCACAAATAGGACATGTGTGGTGTTCTTTGATACTATATCCGCTCAAATTCCCATAATCTGGAAAGTCATTTATGGTGCAAAATATCATTGCACGTAACCTGAAGGTTTGTTGAACACTCTGATCATACACATTAACCCCTTCAACCCATAATTTTCTCAAGTCTTCAATCAAGGGAGTCAGATAGACTTCAATATCATTTCCTAGTTGTCTTGGACCTGCTATCATCATAGACAACATAATGTATTTTCACTTCATGCATAACCAAGGAGGAAGGTTGTAAATCATTAGCAAAACAGGCCATGAACTATGGTTGGTGCTCAAGTTTTCGAAAGGATTCATTTTGTCTGAAGCAAGACCAAGCCTTAGGTTTCTGGGATCTTGTCCAAATTCCGGATATAACCGATCAATTTTCTCCCATTGTGGAGAATCAGCTGGATGTCAAAGCAAACCGTCAATTATTCTGCCATCTGCATGTCATCGAAGGTATTTTGCATCATCCGCATTAGCAAACAACCTCTTAAACCTTGGTATTATTGGAAGATACCAACAAACTTTTGCTGGACGATTGTTTTTTGTGTTGCCATCATCATTGCATTGGTCATTATTCAGTTTGTAGTGTGATACCCCACATGTTGGGCAATTGTGCATTTCCGCAAACTGATTTCCGTACAAAATACAGTCATTAGGGCATGCATGAATTTTCTGGTACTCCATACCCACAGGATATAATATTTTCTTTGCCTCGTAGTGACTCTTCGATAAAATGTTATCCTTCGGAAGCATAGTTTTCAACAACACAAGCAACTCGGTGAAGCTTTTGTCACTCCACCCAAATTTGGCCTTCAAGTTTACAAAACCTAACACTGATGATAACCGAGTGAAGGTTGTGCCCTAATAACTTGCATGAGCTTCCCGTATTAGATTACCCTGCTAAAGATTTTTATTTTTGGGTAAAGATACCTTAGTATGCAAATAATTTCCACTTTTAATGTTAGGGGTTTTGAATGACCTTCCATTCAACAAGGTTAAAAACTAAAACTTACAAATATTATTTAGCATGAAGTGCATTGGAGAATGCCACTCAATTAGAATTTCAATTTTGCCCATGTATCCTCCTCAAAATTTGGGGGCAATGTTGGTATACCTTCACAAGAAAAAAAATGAAAGTATAAAAAAAATGTATAAGTAATCCAGTCCAATTCGTGGACAAGGGTGATTCATTGCACAAGGTTCCTGATAGTGAGGTCTAGGGAAGTTACCACAAGAGGGGAGGTTGTTTCCAATATTTGAAACCATGACCTCCAACTCACAAGACAACAACCTTATTTATATGTCGGGGCTCACCGCCAATCATCCCATTCATAAGATAAATATTTAATATTTACAATATTATCGTGTCAATGAATTAAGAAAAAATGAAACTAAGAATAAATTTCAAAGAAGGAAAATAAACTAGCAGTTTTGTAAGTGTGTTCAACATAAATCATATTATAAAACAGACAAAATAATTCTAAAGGCTAAAGCATGGAATCTCAAAATTAAACTTAACTGCATTTCAAACCTACAACCATCATTTTGGACCAGAACACGTTAATATATGTTGTTAAAAAACCTGCACTCACTTAGGTGTACATTACAAGGGGGGGTAAGAGAAGTAGATGATTGGTAGCTCAAGTAGGCACAGAAAGCAATGTGACTATAAATAACTGCCTACACATGGCAAGGGGCATGGAATGGAGAGACCAGAACAGGCCACTTGATATATTTGCATTATCTCGTATCTTTTTCCTATTTTTGGTTCAAGACATCTTACCCTAGTTTCTGCACACAAATCTCTAATCTATTGACACTGATAATACCGGTATCAGTATCGGAAGTGCAGATTGATCGAGTCAATTCAGTATTTTCTTTTATAGTATGTTCCAGCCTGTATCATATGGCAAGAGGAAACAACACAAATGTGTCACGCACAACGTGATTCCATCATAAAATGAAGCACAGGGGAGATCAACAATGGCTAACTGGAAGGAGATGATCATTATTTCATCAAAATAAATATGTTCATAAGAATCAAAAGCCTCGATCAGTAGCTTCTACGACATAGAATTTTCCTTTGGAAAATGCAAAACATACATGTCCAACTCCTAAATTAGGAGGCTAAAACGCCATACATCATAAAATGTGCTTCTGGATGCAACATAGGAAATGAAAACGAGCTCTCCAGTATTCAAATTTCAAATTTCGAAAGCTTAATACAATTAAAACGAAAGAAGAGCACTAACTAAACTAGCAAAGCAAGAAACTAAAATGCCAGCTTAAAAGTGAACTAACAAAGTAATAAATAGAAATCCATGAATTAAGTAATAAATAAAACACAAGAAGAGCACCCGCACCCACACCCGCACACAGATCAGAACAAGGTCAGAGTGAAGGGTGTGAGATTCTCCCATGCACTTGAGGAAGTGCATATTTACACATCAATATTCATTAAACAAAAAAAAAAAAAGAACATGTTCAAATAGATATTGTGTTCGTTACACATATAAGAAACAAATGAGCAAAAGATAAGTACTTTTATCAGCAACAGCTAAGAAGTAAATAATCAATTAAGTGGAGTAATTATTTACAGGGAAAGTAAAACTCCAAATCAAATAACATGAGGAAAAATACATCTTTCTTTTCTTTCTCTTTTCTAATGAAGAAGAAAGATGTAAACTGTTGGTTACAACTTACAACAGATCAATCATAGCTAATAAAATGCAGAGAACAAAAATAAAAGCCAGAGGAAGAGCAGTCGATAGTGCGAGTAATAGAAAAACCAGTGTGATGTTCTACTTAATGAATTCTTGAAAACAGCTTGTCACACCTACATCTTGACCATTTATATCCTGAGAGCCACACCATCTGTAGATATCACTCTAGTTGAAAAAAGAAAAGGTAGTAAATATCTGCCTGGAAGTTGAATGTATAATGCCTAATTTATAAGGTCGAGATGAAAAGACTAAAGTTGCTTTTGTTACCAACTTCTTCACTGCCTTCTATCTTTGCAACACTGCATTGTTTAACAGTCAACAAATGCAAAGGTAAGAGGGCCTTTTGTTAATGCAATTCTGCTATGAACAATAGAGTGTGTGCCCAGCCAGCATATTTACCATATTTGGTTACAAACAGAAAGTATGACCATTTTCACAAAGGCAATACAGAGGAGGTTTGGCCTATTTTTGAAAGTAAACACTCGTCTAACACTATCGATCAAGATATTGTACGAAGCTTCTTGAAGCCATGTATGAATGAAGAGAAGTCAGAGTTGTTGACCAAAGTGGCAGTTTCTGACAATAATGATTCAATTTTTTTAGGGAGGGAACAGAACTACCCTACAATGTTCACAAGTATGCTGACATTATTATTGTTGAGTTTAAATTGATACCCTGTTAGTGTAAAGATTTATATACTAGATATAAATAACTTAATTCGAGTTTTAAGTTAGACTTTTAACCAACTACAAAATAATTCTACTACTCTAAATATATCTTTTAAAGTTAAAGGTAACAAATAAATAATTTTACAAACCATGGTAATGAATAATTAAATGACTATGTAAAAATCTTTATATTATCAGAATATTGTAATTAAATTCTTATTATATGTCTGCGTAGCTTTTATATCAAATTTTTTAGATCAAAAATTTATTTATAGCATTGGTTTTGTTTTGATGCATACCATGACACTTTTGTTGTGTAGGGGTCTATGAAACCTGTTGTGGATTGTCTTTTAACACTTAGAGAGAAAAGTTTGCAAAATGCTTTGGGAGATAATATTTATGTAACTAATTCCAAGATGGTGAGCCCACATAGGAATGCACCATTCAATTTTCATTGTTCTCCAACATTTGGTGGACAGCTAAAGGAACATTGTCTCATATCTATCACGTGCTACTATAGAGAGTGTGACACCCTCTACCCCTCACATATATATTAATAAAGGAATAAAAATTCAAACATTAATTAAAAGTTTTTTTAAAACATTTTTAAATACAAGCCTTTCAAATGGGTAAAAGGCTCACATTCACCTTTCTAACATCATCATAAAACTTTTTTAAATAAATAATAAATTCACTTCGGCTCAAACAAGGTCGTCTATAAAACCCTATACCCCAATGCCACATCTTATCAGAGCAATTCATCTAGTCATCTGCTCCCCCGAACACAAAATTCAAGATCATCACAGGATCCAAACACACAAACAACACACAGGGAGTGAGTTATCACATTCCTAACTAATAGAGAAACGAGACAACATATAGTAGCCAAATATAATTTACTTAGCATATCTCACACTATTTCATCACTTTGTCATTCATCAATCACACTTTTCAATCATCAATCGCAATACACATGAATCACACACTCCGATCAAGACATAATAACACATCAATTTCATAATAAACAATTAGCAAGCGTATGCAACAGTTATGCTAAGACTCAAGCCTATATACAATATGGTACCATGTCAGTGAAAAACCTCATCGGGCGCCTAGGAGTACATGACAAGACAAACCACACAATAGTAAGTCAAGTCACTCTCACTAGGTAATATCATAGGGAGACCAGTCAGGGTCACGATGTTTTGCGAGAATGTTCCAACCATATGGGATCAGCATAGGCTTAAAGGAGCACTCAAACCCGGTGACCCCCAAGACACTCTGAAGAGTCCGTCAGGGCCTCTCCCTCCTGATTCAGGTCCAACCCAGAAAACATTTTAGCACACAGACTCTATCTATGAAATGTACAAAACACACGACTCCTCAATTGTTCTCAAAATAATTTTAACTCGTCGCCCTTTAAGGGTCTTATCATTAACTCGTCGCCCTTAAAGGGATTTAACATTAACTCGTCGCCCAAAAAGGGACTTAGCATCAACTCGTCGCCCAAAAAGGGACTTAGCATCAACTCGTCGCCCTTAAAGGGACTTATGATCGTGTGATTGTACAATTCATAGTTCACAACTCAATGCACATATATATCTCAATCATATACATACTCAATTTATCACATACACTTAATCCCAATCACAATGGTATAATCTCAATTTAACATGTTATCACACCTCATGAATCATATACACTTTACCTATGAACTATGTAATACACACATCTACTCAATTGTTTTCAAAATCATTTTAACTCGTCGAGTTCCCACAGTGGATCCCATCACAATACTCATCGCCCTTAAAGGGTCTTACAATTGTGTGATTGCACAATTCATAGTTCACAACTCAATACACACATTTCATCTCAATACACATGTATTTCATCATCCGTCACATGTTCAATTTATCACATACTCACAGTTTGAATCATCATTTCATAACCTCAACATAACAATTTATACAAAAGATTTTATCACAACATGGAATGTAAAACCTCTAAAATAGTTCCTCACAATTGTATCAAAATCATGGGTTAACACAAAGACATCAAGAGCACTCAAGTTTATCAATCAATTCTCATCAGGACATCAATTGGTACATAGAACACAATAATATTGTATTCATAATCATAAAGAAAAATTATAATTTATTAAACATCCCAAAATAAACCCAAATTTAGTTCTCTAAGGATCCATGCACATGTTCATTCTAACCCTCAATTGCGATAAACTCATCCCTTACCTCTGAGCGGACTCACGTGTCTTCAGCTAGTGATAGTAACATCTCTAGCGGTTCCCTATGATTCCTTCAGTTATTCCTCCGATTGCTCCGATAGAATTCTCAAACGTCAAAGAGACGGAGAAGAGATTGAAACCTCCACTTGTACTGTCTTCATGCGATTCCTTTTTCTCCCTCCACGAATATTATCTTGAAAATCCCAACGGTGAAAGTGTGCGAAATTGAATTTAGAACAACATATCCAAATTTCATGAAAATCCAACGGTTAATGAAACCGAGATCATAGTTTTACCGAGACAGTTTTGGGTTTCTACGGGAAAATAAAAGTCTACAATGCGAAGGGGTTTCCTCTAAGCGCAGACATGATTTTGCAATTCCCAACGGTGAGAAAGCTAGAAATTGGGTTGCAAACATGGTACTCAAAATTCACGACGATCCAACGGTGAATGAGTCCGAGATCATCGTTTTTCTGAGACAGGTTTTGTGGGCTGCGGGAAAAAGAAAGGGTTTTGGAGAGGAGAAGAGAGAAAACGAAAATGAGGGAAAGAAAAGGCATCGTCAGTCTAAAACTGACCTAACATCGCTATTTATACCTAGGGTACACACAACTTATTATTACTCTATTTATTTATTTTTAATATTTTATAAAAAGAAACTCTATTTTATTCCCTATCAAATGAATAAATCAAATATCTTTTTTTTTCTTCAAACCATTATTTTTCATTATTTATTTCTTTATAAAAACATGATCATTTTTGTTAAACTTTATTTATTTATAAATAACAATTCTTTTTAAATTAGTTTATGAAAAATGGGATGTTACAGAGAAAGGGACAAGAACACGCAGTTCAAGAGACCGACCCCATGGTGTGAAGAAAGAGTCAAAACCAATAAAACAGTAATAGCCTAAATGCCCCAACCCCGATGTAATGTGTATGTGTTGCTGTTTTCTCTCTGTGTCTTTCACTTTCTATTCCCACTTTCTAATATCTTGTTTTCATGTGGTAGATCATTGCAATAGCCAAGAGATAGAAGGGAAAAGTGGGAACATACAGAAAGCCACAGACCCAGAGAGAGTGTGTGTGTGCTTCTCTCTGCACTTGCACTATTGCAGGCCTCAGCTTTGTTTGGTTTTGGATTCAGAAAGTTGATATAGTTAGAGAAAGAGAAAATGTTCATCTTTCTAACATGTTTTCAATTTATTTCAATAAGCTTTCCAATTTAACTTGTGAAAACAACTTATAAGTTATATGAAAACAATTTAACCTTAATCTTATTTGTCTTTGATTATAAAAACAACATATAATGATGAACAAGTGCTTAAAATTAAGCTATTTCCCAGAAGAGACCCTTCGATGCAATTTTTTAAGTGCTCTTGGTGTTGTTCTCCAATCAAAATTAGAGTTTCATCTTAGTGACCTATAATGCAAACTTTTACTGATGAGAACCTAATGGACAGTAACAAACTCTATGGATTCTTTTTCATAAGCCATAAAATCATCCAACAAATTTGGAACAAATAAATGTGGAACATGAACCCAAATCTCAAATAAGATATTTGAGATTTGCCAATAAAATATTAGCTAAATACTACTATTTGATAGTTAAAGCATTTCCTTATGTTTGGAAGACCAACACCAAACTAATTGTGTTATTTGTGTTTTAGATTGCCAAACTAATACATCAAACAATAAGTAAAACAAATTAAAGGACAAGACCTTCAATATCTAAGAAGATCTAACACTATATGCTCATTTATTATCAGGGATTTGCAATATCTGTATTTTACAACACCTCTCATGCTCAGTTATTTGGTTCATATGTAAGTATCGGTTTTGGCCTCTGCTCAAAAAAAAAATTGTAGTTAATTGTGAAGCAGAGGTTCTTTTCATCACTTTATTTATAACCTCATCCAAGAGGGTGCTCATACTCCTTTTGGTAATTAGTATTACTCGTTCAATTGTTATTCTTATCATCAATACTCAAACAAAACATAAATCACTTCATTGCAAATACACTTTAAGCAAAATTACATTAGCAAACTCTACTCCAAACACATTTGTTTGCCTACCAACCACCAAAGGTAAAAATGATATTTTTTATAAGGTATCTTTTTTTCCTATTTACAAGATACTCGTCAATATGAAAGTATCTCTAATATACACAATATAACACAACTTACGATATTGTGATGAAAATGATACAAACTCTGACATTTATATAAATCATGCTTTAAGGTATATAACTATATACTCCATATTATAATATAATATGATAATAAACATAATTTCGATGTTTTCATATCTTGAATGCAACAAAACAGTTTAATTTTGATTTGCTGATAAAACAACCAGTCTAGCTATAGAACACGGGTCCTATTTGACTCCCTTCCCTTTACCCCCCCCCAGCAAAAGAAAAATCATGGTGCACATTAGCAAAAAGAGTGCAAAGCCAATGGCAAAAAGGGTATGCCACTTAAATGCATCAACTCGGGGATAATAAGAGGAACATTTTGCTACTAAAACTAAGGGCACTGCTATCAAACTATGTGGAAGTATAACACCCAAAGTGTCGTGCGTGCAGAAGAGAGAGGGTAAGTATTCTCAATTATTGTGAGAAACAAGAATATTTAATTACAATGATTACATTAAAATCAGCAGTCATGTGAAATTTTGTAATAAAATATGCAATTTGAATCGTTAATCTTAATCTAACAATTTTTGGTTTGAGACCATAGGTAGTATCCTCCTAAAAGGCAATCCTACTCGAGCCATTGTGGGCATCAAAGTTTCCCTCCCAGTATTTCATGCAACTGTATATCCATGATTTGAATGCAAAACCAATGGTTAAGCTAGGCAAATATCCTATGCTACCTACCACGCATATAGTGTTACTTAAATGTTTGCACTACTCGTAAATAGCAATTAACAAAGAGTTCTCCCCTATATATATACACATTTTTTTAAATTAATTAAAGATCATGTGAACCATAAGTCAAGTGTTTAGTAAATGTGATAACAACAAGAGCATCACTTTAACAGGCTGCTCAAGGTATCGAGCACAAGAGTTTCAAGTAATTATAAAAAAGTGACATCACGAACTATTATTAATGATTTTCTCTCATAGTTATTGGTGAGGAGAATATTTACCAAACACGACTAAGCACCTAGTTAGGATTAGCAGTAATAAGAGATTAGCAGAAGCTGACAAAGGAAGAAGCAGAATAATAAAAGAGAAGAAGAGAAAGGTTTGAAGTGTGAACAGAAACATTAAAAATTAGACTGTTATAAACATTACCTAAATTGGGGCTCAGCTTCATGGGAATCGGTACTAAAAGTAGCATACAAGACCCACAAGCAATGCTGAGACAAAAGGGCCTTGAGTAGAGAGGAAACATGAATGAATTAATGAACAAATACAAACATTACAAATGAACATGAACATGAACCAAATGCAGACTGTTATAAACATTACCTAAATTGGGGCTCAGCTTCACAGGAACCTAGCTTATGCACTTCGACCAAGCAGTAGCGAAAGCAAGATTATGGCGGCATGACACAACAAACGGTAGAACGGGCAGCGATGTCAACACGGAGGGCACTAGAGACGAGGCTGCTAGCTAGGGTGCAGGCAACACGTCGTCGTGGATGGGAGTAGTGAATTCGATCACCTACGTAGGTCACGAAAGAACGAAAGAGCAATCATGTGCCCTCATGTGCAATCACTAACCATACAAAGACGATTTTCGGGACTAGACCGTCTTTGTATTGTAATCAAATAATTACAAGTTTGCCATCACATGCAATTCAAAGACGGGTTTGCGGAAACATCGTGGTTGTCTTTCGGTTAATTAAAAATATGTCACTGCCGTACTTTCTAAGACGGTCCTTTACAACCGTCTTAGAATCACCAACGTAAATAACACATTTTTTAATAGTAATAAGTTTTACAGTTAAGAGCACTCAGCTAATGTTCACAACACCATAGAAAACATCACCACTAGGCTAGAGAACATAGAAACAAGGCCAATCCCTAGTAACCTTCTTAACCCGGATGAGGATGAAGCGTAGTTATGTTCTTGTGCCTGGTTCTGCTATCCGTTGATTTGTTTTGTTATGTCTCGTTCTGTTTGTTTTTGTCTAATGATGATAGTTAAGTTTTTTATGATATGGTTTTATTTCCCTTCCATTTGTATGTTTTTTTTTTTTTTTTGCATAAGTTCAAACATTTTGGTCTTGTTAATGCCAAAAGGGGGAGATGGACTACATATGTCATATTTGCATACGGGGAAATATGAATTGCTGCATATATATGCACTGCATATTTGCTTGCATTGTATTACATGTGTACGTTTTCGCCTGATTTATTTAATGCAATTCAGTGTCTTGTTGACAAAAATTTTCAAACTGTGAATAACCCTAAAGCAATGATTAATTCTTGTGCAACATTGTCTCGAGTGACCAATGCCATCCGATACATGCTCACAAGCTTTACAAGTAGGCAGTTTGAATTATAATTCGGTAGCATAAGCTTCACATGCAATTAACAAAGTGATTAAGCCACCTTATGATGCAATCCTACCCCGCAAGGGCATTGGATAGAAAACTGCAAGTAGATTGGGCCAGATATGCAAGAGAAGGCCCTAGGGTTCTTATGAGCCTTAGGGTAGATTTCGGGCCCATGGGCTAAGTACGAGCCCACTTATCTTTGTAAATATTAGATTAAGGTTTCATTATTTTTGGGCCTTGTATTTAGGGCTCCATAATGTAGGTAGGGTACCCTAGAAATATAGGATTTTTCAGCCCTTGTATTTTAGTGCACCTAGACTAGTTTTTGTATTAGGGGTAGTTTTGTAATTTCACATGCACTAAGTGGATATTTGATGTGTGTGGTTGGAAATAAATTTAATTGAATTGGTAGAAGCCCAATCCAATTAAATTTTAGAGGGGGAGGTGAACATTTGCTAACTACACCCCATTGCCACATCATATAGTCACACTTTGTGCATGTCCTTCATGCTTTTCATGCCTCATGACACCTAAGCACACTTAGTGGAGAATCTTGGAATTGATCTTGGATTAGTGGGCTGAACCATAACTAAAATTCACTAATCATACTTAGTGAAATTTTGGCTCCAAAGTTTGGCTCCACAAATTCAATTTCAAATTCAAGTGAAATTTGAATTTTCCTCCAATTTTGTGTGACACTTAGGCTATAAATAGAGGTCATGTGTGTGCATTTTTTTCAACTTTGATCATTTGAATATTAACTTCAGATTTCAGAGCTCCTTTTGAGCACAAAATTTCGTGCTCTTCTCTCCCTCTCCCTTCATTCATCTCCTTCTTCCTCCAAGCTCTTATCCATGGCCTCCTATGGTGGTGAGCTTCTTCTAGACTCATCTTCTCCTTGAAGTGGCGTCTCCTCTCTCTCTTCCTTCTCCATTCCGCTGCCATTTATCTTCCAAGAAGCAAAGGAATCCATTGATGAAGAAGATCCTAGGCCTACAAGCTCCAATGGAGCTTGCATCACCTTATGGATATGGTATACTGAGAAATACAATGAACTCACCTTATTTGCTGAGTTGAAAATGATCTTTCTCCCATTATCCTAATGCACATGCTTACCCAAACAATACAACTTACTAAAAGACATTGGATACTTAGGGTGTGTTTGGTTTTATGGTAAGAATAATGAGAATTGTTTTTGACTATAATCAAACTTGATTTTATAAAAATATAAATGTTTATTTACTGTAAGGTAAAATTGATTTTTCCTCAAAATGTTAATTTAGCTAGAAGTGACAAAAAGTAATCTTGGTGTTGGGTTGAAACTTTACACTAAGTTTTACAAAAAAAAAAAAAAAACTTGCTTTCAGAATAAAATTATTCAAATAAAAATTACTTCACTTGAAAATCAATTTTATTCAAAATAAATTTTGTCAATACTAATTCAAACACACTCAATTTCCTTTTATAGTTCGTTTTTTCCCTTTTTGTACTCTGTTTGCCTTTTTTTTTTTTTTTCAAAAAAATAAATTTTGAAAAGCTAACTTCATCAACTTATTTTTAGAAATAGGTATATATTTTAATTTAATTTTTGAAATATATTTAATAATTTCAAAATTAAATATTGGAACTGCTAATTTTAAATCATCCAAAAAGTAAATTTTGAAAATGTTATAATTTATACTTGCATGTAGTTTTGATACTCATATTATTGTCATTTTGAAAAATTGGTCTCCTCATTTTTCATGAATTTGATATCTCATTATTTTAACCGTATAAGTTTTCTCAATCTATTAATTTGACATATAATATTTAATAAAAGTATTGCTATGACACTTTATTACATTGTCACGTCAACATGCATGAGTGTGTTAACTTGACATACCAATGTATTGTCATGTTAGCATTTTTAATAAATATTATATGTAAAGGTAAAAAAATAAATTAGAATTACATAACTCACATAGTGAGAAATCAAATTTGAAAAAGAAAAAGTAAGAATTACTAAATTAATAAGTACATTTGAAAAATAAAATAAAATAAAAAAATAATTTTTAATTTATTTTAAATTTAATTTTAAAATATTTTTAAAGAAAGAAAACACTAGGACAAAGCCATAGCAGTTAGCCCACAAATTTAATATTTAAATTTTTGTTCTTTATATAAACTAGTTGTTCAGCGTGAAAGTTAAGACAATTTCAATATTAAATCAGTGCACAACAATTGTGAATTTTATTGTAATAGAAGGGATAGAGTTCACAAATAACTCCTACATCACAACCTTTGCATAAGAGTTTAACTTGCCACGGGCATTGGAAAACATAAACAAAAATAAGAAAACAATAGAGACATTAAGGAGATAAATCTTTACAAGAAATCATTCCCATGGTGTTCCTCTTACTTACCCCTCATCGTAGCCTCCTCAAGAATTTCCAATTACTTAAAATAGAAGACCGAATTTGAAAATTAGTAAAAAGCTCGTTTACAACTAAAACCTAGGCTATCCATAGACTAATGGATCTGTTCTGTCTCGCAGGAGTAAGCGTGGCACATGCATAGATAAGCACCAAACCGTGTTTAAAGTTCGAAGGTTGGCCATTATGCATGCCTCGTGCATGTGGCTGTGCAGTAGTAAGCATGATCACATGCTTAATTAAGCATGGGATTATGCTTACACACTTGGACCCAATTTTACCTTTTGTGTGCTTTTTTTCAATTCCTTTGGAGGTTACAAGGCCTACATCAATTTAGCACAAATTAGACTAAAACAACTAATTAAAGTGTCATAATTATAAAAACGGTGCAAGAAATCCCATAGAATTTAAGATCAAAATGGAGTTTATCATTAAGAAGGCAACAAAGTCATAAACTAGGAGTGTTCGTGGTACACATTGGTTCAATTTTTCAAAGCAAAGTCACTCAAATCAAACAAAAAGTGAACATGTGACTTGGTTTGGTTTGATTTGAATGCAACATCAAATCCAAACAAATCCATAATGATTTTTTTTTTGGTGAGGTTTTGAAGTTTTGTTTTTTAATTTATTAACACAATATTGATATCACTTTTGTGAAATAAGTACCTAATAACCATAACATATTAGTTGGACATTTACTCAATATATTTCACAATTTCAAATATGTATCTAATAACACAAAGCTAAAACATGACTCTAAATTAATACAAAGTGTTGTGATAAAATATCAATTAACTCATGAGATTTTTGCTTGTGCATTATAGAAGATAGATGTTTATTTTTTTTCATAATTAAAAGTAGGAATGGGTATACAAATCAATCCGACATGTTTAAGGCTCGACCCATGAAATCCTTATTTTAGATGGGCCAGATAGGCCTGGTCCATTAAATAAATTGACTTTTTTCAATGTTTGTATCTCGCCCAATAACGTTCGAGGATAAATGGACCAATCAGCGGGGGCAAAAAGTAATTTGAAAAAAATATTTTTTATAAAAAGAATATTTTTAAAAAGTGAAAAACGTAGAAAATTAAAAGAATAAAATTGATTTAATTTTTTAAGCTAAAATCTATCACTAAAATATACCAACATTTTAAATATAACAAATTAACAATAATAACCTAAATTAAAGATAAAAATCTTCACATAAACTAATGATACTTACACATTGAACTTAGACGGATTAAACGGGTTGTTCGTGAGTTCGGGGGCTTAATGAGTCAGATTCAAAAACTCGATATAACTATGCAAATTTTAAAATAAAAAGTCTGTTATCCACAAGGTCCGCATGTTTACAATGGGTCAATTCACAAATCTGGATTCGTAAACTCACTCCTAATTAAAATTTCTAATAAGTATATATACTTAATATATAAGTTATATTATGTAATTATTATTAAAATCTATAATAAATAAGTATATATATCATATTATATTTTGGATTTACACTTATTGTCGTAACCTACCCTTCGGCGGGAGGGCGATGCGAGGCTCACGGGTGCGTCTTCCAAGAAAGAAAAATGCGCGGAGTCGCCACCAACGTTTATTCAAGGAAAACTTCGGAAAAACCGGAAAAGACGTGTTCTACGAACTTTAAGTGTGAAAGGTTCGGGAGTTGTATTTACGCACGGGAAAGGTATTAGCACCTCACGCGTCCGTCACAAGGGACGTCAGCCTTTAATCGAGTGTGCAAAAATGACTTCAAATTGTTTTATTTTCCCTTTTTATGTCTTTTTGTGTTTTTTTTTTTATCTTTTATTGGTCGACAAGGGTGTTTCCCTTGCTCCTACGTATTCCTCAATTGTGATAAGGAAATCAGACCTACGTAATTCTTTGAGAACTAAACGTTGGTTAAGTTGCTTTGATCTATTTTGCAAGATATATTTTGACTAAACAAAAGGTCATTTAAGGCGTTGGACCATTAAACGATCTTTTGATTCTTTTGAAAGGAGAGAAAACATTAAGGCATTGGACCATTAATGATCTCTTGGTTTTTTTTTTAAAGAGGTGACAAAATTATATCTACGTTTGATAAAAGCAAAGAAGACAATTTCAAGGCGTTGGACCTTAAAATGGTTTTTAGGTGATGACAAAAGCTTGATTTGTGAGTTGATTTTTAGCCTTAGTTTCACTTTGGTTATTAGTCAATTCGATTAAGAAAGAAAATCCCAAAGGAAAACGTCCGATTAACTTTTTTTTATTATTTTATTTAAAGATATTTTTTATTATTATATTATTATTTTGCCACTTTTTGGTTTTAAACGTGGTTACGGCGTGAAAGATCGGTCGGATTTTATTCTAACAGAGATTAAAAGATATTACAACTTAAATGATCGATGAAAATTTATTTTATTTTTGATTAGGCAAGAAAAAGACTTAAATAAATGATTAAAGCACGTCAAAAGGGGGTATGGAAAGCAAACGAAATAAAAATAAAAGCACGCGAAACAAGTGGGGACCATTAAGGGCACATAGAATAAATTGAAAGGTTCGATTTCGGGAACTTACCGGTTGAAGACCGAAGAATGACGAAGAACGAACGGAGAACGATGAAGAACGGTGGAAAATCTTCACGAAATCGCAAACGGAAACGTCTCGGAAGCGTTATGGAAGCGCCTCGGCTAGGATTTTCTTCATGAAAATAATTTTTCTCACTAATTTTGAGTGAATCTCAGATACCAGGAGGGTTGAACGAATTTGCTCTACCTCTTTCCCCTATTTATAGGGGAAAAGAGGGATGTGGTTGTCGCCCAGCTCGCCCAAGCGAGCTGGGTTGCTTCCACCAAAAGGCACTGCCTTCTGTTGGAACATCCTGGAAGGCCCAAGTGGGCATGATTGCTATTTGAACACCCCTATTTACTAAATACGCCCCCTTTGCCCTTTTTTGCTGATTCTTTTTTCGTAACGTTACGAAACTTTACGAATTACGTAACGATACTTGTTTTCTTTCCGTAATGTCACGAAACTTTACGGATTACACAATCATCCCCTCTTTGGCTTCTGGAATGTTACGGAACTTTACGGATCCGCAACCTACCCGACTCAACGGCATTAACTGCTCCTCCTCCATGATTGGCGAGCAGGTTCGTTTTCACATTGGGCCGGTCTTCTTGAAACGTCATCCATCCGACGTCTATCAAATGTTGGACCTTGTATTTAAAGGCCAGGCATTTTTTGGTGGAGTGGCCTGGGGTTTTCCCATGGTATGCGCAGGTTGCGTTAGGGTTATACCACTTTGGGAAAGGAGGCTGGTAGATCTTCCCGGGAGATATCACAACCATCTGGTTGGCGATGAGGGACGGCAAGAGGTATTCATACGTCATTGGGATCGGGGTGAATTCTGGAGTTGGCCTCGGGGGAAAGTTCCTTATTGCGTTGGAACCGGTGCCAAAGTGGGCGTTACCGGCCGGACGAGTCGGGGTTGGAGCCGGAGCTTGGGGGGCCTCCCTCTGGATGGGACCGGGCGCCCTAGGTTGTACGGGTGCTGAATTGGAAGAGTCACCGACGCGAGCTGAGAAGCTCGGGTGATGTTGCGCTTACTGATGGGTACCGTGAGAGGTCTGCAGTGGCTTGATCCATGCGAGGGCTGAAGTGATGGCATGGGTATCTCCTTCCTTCCTTTTTGCCCCAGTTGCTCTAATCCTCCTAGCGTTTGTACTTGTGGAGGAGACGTAATTGAACTTCCCTCTCTTCAAACCTACTTCAATTCTTTCCCCGGCGAATACAAAGTCCGCGAAGCTGGAGGGC
The DNA here is from genome assembly GCF_000004515.6 of Glycine max. NCBI lineage: Eukaryota > Viridiplantae > Streptophyta > Magnoliopsida > Fabales > Fabaceae > Glycine > Glycine max. The sequence goes on along the minus strand of NC_038254.2, from coordinate 34,937,678 downwards.
ATGTAGCCCACTAACTTCTCATAGTAAAACACCGGCAAGGTGTCTACCATCATGGTAATCATTTTCCTTTCGACCATGGGAGGGGCCACTTGCGTTGCCAGGTCCCTCCACCGCTAAGCGTACTCTTTAAAGGTCTCACTTTCCTTTTTAACCATGTTCTACAGTTGAGTCCGATCGGGAGCCATATCGGAATTGTACTGATATTGCCTAAGGAAGGTAGTAATCAGATCCTTCCAAGTCAGGATGCGGGAAGCTTCCAGATTAGTGTACCAAATGACTGCGGCTCCAGCCAAGCTATCTTGGAAAAAGTGCATTAACAACTTTTCATCCCTAAAATGCGCCCCCATCTTGCGACAATACATCATGAGATGGTTCTTAGGACAAGTCGTCCCTTTGTACCTGTGGAAATCAGGTACCTTGAATTTTGGGGGGATGACGACGTCCGGTACTAAGCAAAGATCCGCTATGTCCGTGAACGGATGGTTGCCAAAGCCTTCAATAGCTCTCAATCTCTCTTCGATGAGATCGAGTTTCCTTCATTCTTCCGCTGTCGGGGGTGGTCCTTCTGTGGACAAGAATATTGGTTGTGCTGGGAGGTTGGGCTAAGGCAGTATGTTGGGTGCCGGCCCCTCGATGGGGACCGGGGGGTAGAAATCGATGTCTCCTTGGGCATACTCTCTACGATCCTCGTGAACCTCGTCCGACTGTCGAGGAGGTTCCCCATCAAGGATGGGGGAAGGGACATGACCCGCGTCATCACGCATGACTAGTGGCATGTAATTAGGTGGTAATCCATAAGGGTAAGCCACTCGGTTGTATTCCAAAATGGCGGTTGCTGATGTGCCCCAGTGTGCTTCTTTCTCGTCCTACCACGTTTGGGAGAGGATGGTGCGCGGTAGCTGGGAGAGTTGGGTCTGCTTCTGCAGCCGAACTAACAGCAGCAGCGGTGGCCACGTTATTCTCCATAAGATGTCTCATTCCTAACATGGCATCCATCATGGAAGCCATTTGCTCTTTCAAAGCCGACATGTCGGTTTTCATCTGTTCCTATATCTCCTCTTGGTCACCCATCGTCCTAGATTTGGATCTGGTGCGATAGGGATGCCTTGGGGCGCGTTTAGTTATGGCATTTTTCCTAAAAAACCAAACGTGAGGAGTAGGTAAAGAAAAATGAATGCATGCTAGAGATAAAATGCGGGAGTAATTTGATTCACACTGATCTTTGGAGTAAAAATGCGGGATAAACTCATTTTATTCAGAAAGTTATAACTAGTCAAGATCTGAGTGACAATACAAACTTCCTAGCAGTTTCTAATTATGTGGGCCATTAAGTCTATCATATGCTGATAATAGCTGAGAAGTCTGTGGATCTCCTCGGGGGCGGAGTAGGTGTCCGCCATTGCTTTGGCCTTGGCTAGCAATCGGGGAAGTTCTTGACTCCCGTTCAAAGTAAGAGCAAATCGGTCCATCCACATTGTTGCCTCTTGATGTAACGAGTCGATCACCCTTCCTCTAGCCTCCTTTTCTTAGTACTTGCTGGCGATGGCTAACATGTTGGTCTCTATCTCACATAAATGTTGAGACAAACTTCTCTTGGACCTTGAGCAAGCAGCTAACTCCTCTTTTAAGACCATGCTATGTGCTCGTGATTGGTCTCTCTCTCCCCTTCGAAGCTTGAGCTCATTGGTGCTGCCCTACAAAGCTCCACGGAATTTGTCTCGGCCATGCTCTTCCTTGTGAGCCTTCTTGGTTTCTCGTTCAAGGGCTCTTGCGGTAGCTGCATTTTCTTCTCGTAACTCGGCACACTCTTTCCAGACATTTGTAGCGACTAACTTGAATTTTTCTTTGGCAAGTCTTGCTTTTCCTAGTTTTGTTTTTAGAGCTCGGACTTTTTCATCCTCTTTCGGAGCTTCGAAGTTCTCCTCGTTGATAATTTTCAACTTGGAGAGCCAATCTAACCCTCGCGTACGAACTTTCAGCCATTCATGATAACCTCCGATGATGCCATTTCGGATGCCCCTAAGTTCTTTATCTTTCCTTAACAGGCTTTCCCCACATGAGAAGAGAACTCCCTCCTTTCCTTCCTTCCATCGAGGAAACCAGTTGATTGTTCTGCTTCCTATCCCAGTCAAGTGTTGGTCCCAATCTACTCTTCTCTTTTCGACACACGAGTGATGGCTTCGAAGCGGACATGGGTGTCTTATGTCTTGTTGGAATAGGTGCGAAACCAACCATACACAAAGAGCGGGTAAGCAGCAGATGATCCGTGTGCTACTCTTCTCGCACCTTCGGTCAAATGTATCAAATAAGTCTGCCAAGATAGCTACCACCGGGCTCTCTTTGCTATGGTGATATGCAAGGAAAGCATCAATCACGGCTAGGTCCACCAAACCGTCCATGTTTGGAAAGAGGACAAACCTAAAGATTAGCAATGCTAATACGTCCATCAACGGGACCCACTCCTCTTGATTTGCCATATCCCTTGCCTTGCCTTCCAAGTACTTCTGTGGTAGGCCCACTACGCCGTTTCGAGTTTGCTTTACATGATCCAACTCTCTTGCCGAATCCCTGACGACAATTGCAATCTTGCTCAAGGAGGGGAGAAACCCGGAGAAAAGATACGGTTTTCTTCCCCCAAGAGGACATCCTAGAATCTCCTCAAATTATTCAATAGTCGGTACTAATTGGAAGTTTTCAAACATGAAGCATCTCAAAGGCTGGTCATAGTATTGGGTGAGTGATACAACAGCCTCCGTGAATATCTCCGCTATGGTCAAATCTAAAATCTTTTCGTACGCCTTGCGAAAGGCTTGCATTTGGAGAGGTCCCATCAACCGCCCCAACTCCTTAAGGCTGGTGACATCTAGGCCTTTAATCTTGACTTGAAAGAATCTTTTTCTGGTTTGATTTGTTCCCATATTTTACTAAAGTGAAACAAAACCCAGTGCGAATCAAAACTCCAACATCTATCATGGGTGGAATGGATGAATGCATGAAGAAATGCATATGACACAAATGGAATTTTATGAACACGGGAGCCCGGGAAATTGTCTCCTTCTTAGATACAACATTTGGGCAGCACAGTGCCCGATGTATGTATTTAAGAAGGTGACACGGATCCTCCGTTGGTTTGCCAAAGTGAGGGGATCAAGACGAAACCCGTACATGATGCATATGCGAAAGGCACAACACGGGGATGTACATAGTATGGAAATATCCACAAACAAATATAATCAAAGGGGTACACGACATTTGACTACATGCATGGCAGTGTAAAAATGGCACGCAGCGTGTTTGCTTCGTGCCCCTATTTTAGGGAACTACATGGGAGGGAGCTAAAAGGGTTTTTAGTGATAATTCCCAAGGTGGTCATATCTCTTTTGATGGTCTCTAGAGGTATCATCCCCTTCGAAGAACATATTGCGGCAGTAGGGACTACTAGCAACAATACATTTATCAAAGAGAAAAACTCTAGATGAGGGTTCACTGTTATCAAGCAAGTCAGAGACCTAGCATGACCATAGATTCACCTCCACTCCTTATGTTCCCACGGACCCGAGTATAGGGCCCCTTTTCAACTCACCGTGTGTGCAAATAGTGTTGGTGTTTGTGTGCATCAAATGAATAAATATTTACCTCATGCATACATTTTAAAACACACTAAAAGCATCAAAAGAGTTTATATATACAAGAACATAAGAAAAAAAGACAAAGAAAAAGAAAAAAAGGGAAGTCATAGTAAGGAAAACACACTGATTGATTGGCCTAACTCTCTACCAATAGTCCCCAGTGGAGTCGCCAACTGTCATAACCTACCCTTCGGTGGGAGGGCGACGTGGGACTCACGAGTACATCTTCCAAGGAAGGAAAACGCGTGGAGTCGCCACCAATGTTTATTCGAGGAAAACGTCGGAAAAACCGGAAAAGGTGTGGTCTACGAACTTTAAGTGTGAAAGGTTCGGGAGTTGTTTTTACGCACAGGGAAGGTATTAGCACCCCACGCGTCCGTCACAAGGGACGACAACCTTTAATCAAATGTGCCAATACGACTTCAAATTATGTCATCTTCCCTTTTTTACGTTTTTTATGTCTTTTTATGCCTTCTATATTTTTTATCTTTTTGTGGTCGACAAGGGTGTTTCCCTTGCTCCTACGTATTCCTCAATTTGTGGTAAGGAAATCAGACCTACGTAGTTCTTTGAGAACTAAACGTTGGTTAAATTGTTTTTATCTTTTTGCAAGATATATTTTGATTGAATAAAAGGTCATTTAAGGCGTTGAACCATTAAACGATATTTCGATTTTTTTTAAAGGAGAGAAAACATTAAGGCATTGGACCATTAATGATCTCTTGTTTTTTTTAAAAGAGGTGACAAAGCTATGTGTTGATTTTAGGCTTTTAAAAATCCACGTTTAACCAATAAAAGCAGAAAAGACCATTTCAAGGCGTTGGACCTTAAAAATGGCTTTTAGGTGATGACAAAAGCTTAATTTATGAATTGATTTTAGCATTAGTTTCACTTTGGTTATTAGTCAATTCGATTAAGAAAGAAAATCCCAAAGAAAAACGTCCGATTGATTTTTTTTTATTATTTTATTAAAATATATTTTTTTGATTATTATATTATTATTTTGCCTCTTTTTGGTTTTAAACGTGGTTACGACATGACATATCGGTCGGATTTTATTCTAACAGAAATTAAAAGATGTTACAACTCAAATGATCGGTGGAAATTTATTTTATTTTTTATTAGGCGAGAAAATGACTTAAATAAATGACTAAAGCACGTCAAAACGGGGTACGAAAAGCAAATGAAATAAAAATGAAAGCACGCGACACAAGTGGGGACCACTAAGGGCACATAGAATGAATTGAAATGTTCGATTTTGAGAACTTACCCGTTGAAGACCGAAGAACAACAAAGAACGAACGGAGAACGGTGGAAAACCTTTGTGAAATCGCCCACGAAAACGCCTCAGAAGCATTACGGAAGCGCCTCAGCTTGGATTTTCTTGACAGAAAAGATTTTTCTCACTAATTTTAAGAGATTCTCAGATACCAGGAGGGTTGAACGAATTTGTTCTGCCCTCCTCCTCTATTTATAGGGGAAAGAGGGAGGTGGTTGCCTCCCAGCTCGCCCAGGCGAGCTGGGTTGCTTCCACCAGAAGGCACCGCCTTCTGTTGGAACATCCTGGAAGGCCCAAGTGGGCCCAATTTCTATTTGCACACCCCTGTTTACTAAATACACCCCCTCTGCCCTTTTTTGCTGATTATTTTTCCGTAACGTTACGAAACTTTACGAATTACGTAACGATACTTGTTTTCTTTCCGTAATGTCACGAAACCTTACGGATTATGCAATCGTTCCCTCTTTGGCTTCTGGAATGTTACAGAACTTTACGGATTGCGCATTGACGCTTCCTTTCGACTCCCGACATGTCGCGGAACTTCACGGATTGCCTAACAATGGGTGTCAAGTACCTCGAAGTGGTTAAGCGAAGGTCGCATCCCAACAAACAGATGGTCCCCAGACAAAATTAGGGTATGACAGCATCAAACTAGAATCTTCCTCGTGCCCACCGCGGGGAATTACGCCCCCCTTTTGTAGGGCCTCGTAGATAAACCTTCTGGGGGTCATCACGTCGTTCAAAGGCTTGGACCTGCGCGGCCTACCCGACTCGACGGCATTAACCGCTCCCCCTCCATGATTGGCAAGCGGGTTCATTTTCACGTTTGGCCAATCCTCTTGAAACGTCAACCATCCGGCTTCTATCAAATGTTGGACCTTGTATTTAAGGGCTAGGCACTGTTCGGTGGAGTGGCCCTCGAGGGAAAGTTCCTTATCGCGTTGGAACCGGCGCCAAAGTGGGCATTGCCGGCCGGGCGAGTCGGGGTTGGAGTCGTAGCTTGGGGGGTCTCCCTCTGGATTGGCGGAGGCACCCTAGCTTGTATTGGTGCTGAGTTGGAAGATTCCCCGACGCGAGTTGAGAAGCTCGGGTTATGTTGTGCATACTGATGGGTACGGTGAGAGATCTACGGCGGCTTGATCCATGCGGGCGCTGAAGTGATGGCATGGGTATCTCCTTCCTTCCTTTTTTCCCCAGTTGCTCCAATCCTCATAGCGTTGGTACTTGTGGAGGAGACGTAATCAAACTTCCCTCTCTTCAAACCCACTTCGATTCTTTCCCCGGCGAAAACCAAGTTCGTGAAGCTGGAGGGCATGTAGCCCACTAATTTCTCATAGTAAAACACCAGCAAGGTGTCTACCATCATGGTAATCATTTCCCTTTCGACCATGGGAGGGGCCACTTGCGCTGCCAGGTCCCTCCACTGCTGAGCGTACTCTTTAAAGGTCTCACTTTCCTTTTTAACCATGTTCTGTAGAAGCAAAGCTTCATGGTGAATCAAATGTGATTTAAAGGTGTTTTGATGATAACAATGATGATAACAAAAGATGACGACAAAGGTGATGACAAAAAGCTCAAAGATCAATCAAGAACAATTCAAGAGTTCAAGATAAGAATCAAGAAGAATTTAAGATTCAAGAAGAAAGTCTAGAGACAAGAATCAAGATTCAAGGTTCAAGATCTCAAGAATCAAGATCAAGATTTAAGACTCAAGATTCAAGAATGAAGAAAAGACTCAATCAAGATAAGTATTAAAAAGTTTTTTAAAACTTTGAATAGCACATGAGTTTTTGACAAAACCCTTTACCGAAGAGTTTTTACTCTCTGGTAATCGATTACCAAATTGTTGTAATCGATTACCAGTAGCAAAATTGTTTTTAAAAAGTTTTCAAATTGAATTTACAACGTTCCAATTATTTTCAAAAGGCGGTAATCGATTACAATGTTTTGGTAATCGATTACCAGTGCCTTTGAACGTTGAATTTCAAATTCAAATGTGAAGAGTCACATCCTTTCACACAAAAGCTTTGTGTAATCGATTACACTAATTTGGTAATCGATTACCAGTGACTGTTTCTGAATAAATCAAAAGATGTAACTCTTCAAAAGGTTTTTGACTTTTTCAAATTGGTTTTAAGTTTTTCTAAAAGTTATAACTCTTCTAAATGGTCTTCTTGACCAGACATGAAGAGTCTATAAAAGCAAGACTTTATTTTGCATTTTGAATTAATTCATTCAATACTTTACTTTTACAATCAATCCTATACAAGCCTTGAATCTCTTTGAACTTCTTCTTCTTTGTACCAAAAGCTTTCTGAAGTTTTCTGGTTTTCCAAACCTTGAAAACTTGTGCTATTCATCTTTTCATTCTCTTCTCCCTTTGCCAAAAAGAATTCGCCAAGGACTAACCGCCTGAATTCTTTTTGTGTCTCTCTTCTCCCTTTACCAAAAGAACAAAAGACTAACCGCCTGAATTCTTTTGTGTCTCCCTTCTCCCTTGTCAAAGAATTCAAAATGACACAGTCTGAGAATTCTTTTGATTCTTCCCATTCCCTAATACAAAAGTGTTCAAAGGACTAACCGCCTGAGAATTCTTAAGTATCCCCATTCACAAAGTATCAAAGGTTTAACAGCCTGAGATGTTTGTCTCAACACATTGGAGGGTACATCCTTTGTGGTACAAGTAGAGGGTACATCTACTTGGGTTTGACTGAGAACAAGAGAGGGTACATCTCTTGTGAATCAGTTCTAGTGGAGGGTACATCCACTAGGTTCAAAGAGAACAAGGGAGAGTACATCCATTGTGGATCTTTGCTTGTAAAAGGATTTTTACAAGGTTGAAAGAAATCTCAAGGACCGCAGGTCGCTTGGGGATTGGATGTAGGCACGGGTTGTTGCCGAACCAGTATAAAAACTCTTGTGTGTTTGTTTCCTTCTTCCCTACTCTTTTACTTTCCTTTGTGCATTTAATTTCTGCTTTTACTTTCTATTAAGTTTCTCTTCTAACTCCTCATTCTCTTAACAATTTAGTAAAAGCCTTAGAAGAGTAATTTTTTAATTAGTAAAGGTTTAGGAATAATTAGTTCAACACCCCCCCCCCTTCTTAATTATTCTGAGGCCACTCGATCCAACATGTTCTGCAGCTAAGTCCGATCGGGAGCCATATCGGAATTGTACTGATATTGCCTAAGGAAGGCAGTAATCAAATCCTTCCAAGTGCTGATGCGGGAAGCTTTCAGATTAGTGTACCAGACGACCGCGGCTCCAGCCAAGCTATCTTGGAAAAAGTGCATCAACAACTTTTCATCCCTAGAATGCACCCCCATCTTGCGACAATACATCTTCAGATGGTTCTTAGGACAAGTCGTCCCTTTGTACCTGTGGAAATCAGGTACCATGAATTTTGGGGGGATGACGACGTCCGGTACTAAGCAAAGATCCACCTTGTCCGCGAACGGATAGTCGCCAAAGCCTTCAATAGCTCTCAATCTCTCTTCGATGAGATCGAGTTTCCTTTTTTCTTCCGCTACCGGGGGTGGTCCTTTTGCGGACAAGAATATTGGTTGTGCTGGGAGGTTTCGAGGTTCTCCCGTGAGGTTGGGCTGAGGAAGTGTGTTGGGTGTCGGCCCCTCGACGGGGACCGGGGGGTAGAAATCAATGTCTCCTTGGGCATGCTCTCTACGATCCTCGTGAACCTCATCCAACTGTCGAGGAAACTCCCCTTCAAGGATGGGGGAAGGGACATGTCCCGCATCGTCACGCATGACTGGTGGCATGTAATTAGGCAGTAATCCATAAGGGTAAGCCACTCGATTGTATCCCAGATGGGGGCTGCTGATGTGCCTCAATGTGCTTCTTTCTCATCCTACCACATTTGGGAGAGGATGGTGTGCGGTAGCTGGGAGAATTGGGTCTGCTTCGGCAGCCGAACTAACAGCGGCAGCAGTGGCCACGTTATTCTCCATAAGTTGTCTCATTCCTAGCATGGCATCCATCATGGAGGTCATTTGCTCTTTCAAAGCCGACATGTCGTCTTTCATCTGTTCCTGTATCTCCTCTTGGTCACCCATCATCCTAGATTTGGATCTGGTGCGATAGGGATGCCTTGGGGTGCGTTTAGTTATGGCGTTTTTCCTAAAAATCCAAATGTGAGGAGTACGTAAAGAAAAATGAATGCATGCTAGAGATAAAATGCGGGAGTGTTTTGATTCGTACTGATTTTTGGAGTAAAAATGTGGGATAAACTCATTTTATTCAGAAAGTTATAACTAGTCAAGATCTGAGTGACAATACAAACTTCCTAGCGGTTCCTAATTATATGGGCCATTAAGTCTATCATATGCTGACAATAGCTTAGGAGTCCATGGATCTCCTCGGGGGCGGAGTAGGTGTCCGCCATTGCTTTGGCCTTAGCTAGCAATCGAGGAAGTTCTTGACTCTCGTTCAAAGTAAGAGCAAATCGGTCCATCCACATTGTTGCCTCTTGATGTAATGAGTCGATCACCCTCCCCCTAGCCTCCTTTTCCGTGTACACTCGAGCATACTCGTCCGCCACTTTGTACTCGTGGACCGTGGCTAGATTTAATTCTTCTTGGTACTTGTTGACGATGGCTAACATGTTGGTCTCTGTCTCGCATATACGCTGAGACATGCTTCTCTTGGACTTTAGGAAAACCTTTAGCTCATCCTTCAAGATCAAACTGTCTACACGTGATTGGTCCTTTTCCTCTCTCCAGAGCTTAAGCTCGCTATTACTGCCCCACAGAGCCCCTCGGAATTTGTTCCGGCCGTGTTCCTCCCTACGAGCCCTTTTGGTCTCTTGATCCAAGGCCTTGGTGGTAGCTATATTTACATCTCTCAGTTCGGCATTCTCCTTTCGGGTCTTAAGAGCTGCTGATTTGAACCTTTCTTTGACTGTTTGGGCTTGCTCAAGTTCTGCCCTAAGGGCCTGCACCTCTTCGTCTTCCTCCGGTGCTTCAACTTCTACCCCTTTAGTGGTTCTCAAACTTGGGAGCCAATCCAAACCTTGCATGTGGGCTTTCAACCACCTATGGTAGCCACCGATGGGCCCATTGTTACTACCTTTGAGTTCCTTATCCTTCTTTTGCACCATCTCCCATGCCTTGCGAACCTTCTGAAGCGCCTCCATGTTGGTCTTATTGAAACCTCATGCAATAATAGGTGCAAGCTCTTCCTCTAGTGGTGACCCTCTCATAGGGTAGCCAAGTTGTCTTATAGCAAGAACGAGATTGTAACTGATGCAACCCCTTGTCCCCATCAAGGGAACATTTGGAAATCCTCCGCACGAAATAAGAACCCTGATTCTTCCTTCTTTCCATCGAGGGAACCAGTTGACAGACGCTCCTTCTTTGCTTGCTAAGAGTCGATCCCAACTTGCCTCTCTTTTCTCTGTGCATGAACGGTGGCTTTCTAGCAGGCAAGCATGCCTCACCTCTTGGCGGAAAAGGTGGGAAACCAACCATACATAGAGGGCCGGAGTACATCAAACAATCCTTGTACTGCTCTTTTCAGATCTTTAGTCGAAGGTGTCATATAGATCGGCTAGGATAGCGACAACCGGGCTTTCCTTGCGGTCATGATAGGCGAGGAAAGCGTAGATCGCTGCTAGGTCCACCAACCCATCCACATTTGGAAAGAGGACTCCTCCGAAGATCAAAAGTGTGAGGATGTCTATGAACGGGGCCCATTCGCCTTTACCTGCCAAGATTCTTGCTTTTGCCTCCAAACATTTTCTCGGTACTCCAACCACCCCATTTTTGACTTGCTTTTAGTGGTCTAATTCCTGCCCCGAGATTTGGACTATCTTAGAAATTCTAGCTAAAGAGGGATAGAATCCTGAGAAGGGGTATGGATTCCTTCCCCCTAGAGGGCATCCTAGGGTCTCTTCAAATTCTTCCACCATGGGTGATAGCTGGAAGTCCCCAAAGGTGAAGCACCTCATCGGCTAGTCATAATACTGGGCAAGGGAGGCAATGGCCTCTGTGGAGACTTCTGCCATGGCTAGGTCCCAGATTTTACCGTAAGCTTTGCGAAAAGCTTGTCGCTGGAGCTGACCCATCAACTGCCCTAACTCTTTTAGACTGGTGATTCCTAGGCTCTTGACCTTAACTTGATAGAACCTTTTTTTAAGCAAAGGTGCTTGACTCGACCCCATGTTTTACTAAAGTGAAACAAAACCCAGTGCAAATCAAAACTCCAACATCTATCATGGGTGGGATGAATGCATGAAGAAATTCATATGACATAGATGCAATTTATGAATACGGGAGCCTGGGAAATTGTCCCCTTCTTAGATACAATGTTTGGGCAGCATGGCGCCCGACGTATGTATTTAAGAAGGCGACATGGACCCTCCGTCGGTTTAACAAAGTGAGGGGATCAAGACGGAATCCGTGCATGATGCATATGCGAAGGGCACAACACGAGGATGTACATAGTACGACAATATCCACAAACAAATATAAGCAAAGGGGTACATGACATTTAGGACTACATGCATGGCAGTGTAAAAAAATGGCACGCAGCGTGTTTACTCCGTGCCCCTATTTTAGGGACCTACATGGGAGGAAACTAAAAGGGATTTTAGTGATAATTCCCAAGGTGGGCCTACATGGTAAGGAAAGCACATTGATTGATTGGTCTAACTCTCTAACAAAAGTCCCCAGTGGAGTCGCCAACTGTCGTAACCTACCTTTCGGCAGGAGGGCGACGAGAGGCTCATGGGTGCGTCTTCCAAGAAAGGAAAATGCGTGGAGTCACCACCAACGTTTATTCGAGGAAAATGTCGGAAAAACCGGAAAAGACGTGGTCTAGAAACTTTAAGTGTGAAAGGTTCGGGAGTTGTATTTACGCACGGGGAAGGTATTAGCACCCCACGCGTCCGTCACAAGGGACGACAACCTTTAATCGAGTGTGCAAAGATGACTTCAAATTGTTTTATTTTCCCTTTTTTATGTCTTTTTGTGTTTTTTTATCTTTTTGTGGTCGACAAGGGTGTTTCCCTTGCTCCTACGTATTCCTCAATTGTGATAAGAAAATCAGACCTACGTAGTTCTTTGAGAACTAAACGTTGGTTAAGTTGTTTTTATCTTTTTTGCAAGATATATTTTGACTGAACAAAAGGTCATTTAAGGCGTTGGACCATTAAACGATCTTTTAATTCTTTTGAAAGGAGAGAAAACATTAAGGCATTGGACCCTTAATGATCTCTTGGTTTTTTTTGAAAGAGGTGACAAAATTATATCTACGTTTGATAAAAGCAAAGAAGATCATTTCAAGGCGTTGGACCTCAAAATGGTTTTTAAGTGATCACAAAAGCTTGATTTGTGAGTTGATTTTTAGCCTTAGTTTCACTTTGGTTATTAGTCAATTCGATTAAGAAAGAAAATCCCAAAGGAAAACGTCTGATTAACTTTTTTTTATTATTTTATTTAAAGACATTTTTTATTATTATATTATTATTTTGCCTCTTTTTGGTTTTAAACGTGGTTACGGCGTGAAAGATCGGTCGAATTTTATTCTAACAGAGATTAAAAGATATTATAACTCAAATGATCGGTGGAAATTTATTTTGTTTTTGATTAGCCGCGAAAACGACTTAAATAAATGATTAAAGCACGTCAAAAGGGGGTACGAAAAGCAAACGAAATAAAAATAAAAGCACGTGAAACAAGTGGGGACCACTAAGGGCACATAGAATGAATTGAAAGGTTCAATTTCGGGAACTTACCGGTTGAAGACCGAAGAACGACGAAGAACGAACGAAGAATGATGAAGAACGGTTGAAAATCTTTACGAAATCGCCCATGGAAACGTCTCGGAAGCGTTACAGAAGTGTCTCGGCTTGGATTTTCCTCACAGAAACAATTTTTCTCACTAATTTTAAGTGAATCTCAGATACAAGGAGGGTTGATCGAATTTGCTCTACCCTCTTTCACCTATTTATAGGGGAAAAGAGGGAGGTGGTTGCCGCCCAGCTCGCCCAGGCGAGCTAGGTTGCTTCCACCAGAAGACACCGCCTTCTGTTGGAACATCCTGAAAGGCCCAAGTGGACCTGATTTCTATTTACATACCCCTATTTACTAAATACACCCCCCTTTGCCCTTTTTTGCTGATTCTTTTTTCGTAACGTTACGGAACTTTACAAACTACGTAACGATACTTGTTTTCTTTCCGTAATGTCGTGAAACTTTACGGATTACGCAATCATCCCCTCTTTGGCTTCTGGAATGTTACGGAACTTTACGGATTGCGTAATAATGCTTCCTTTCGACTCCCGACATGTCGCGGAACTTCACAATTGCCTAACGATGGGTGTCAAGCTCCTCGAAGCTGTCATGCGAAGGTCGCATCCCACCAAACAGATGGTCCCCGGACGAAATTAGGGTATGACACTTATCAATTTAAATTATGAGATAAAGATGATTTTAACTATTGACAATAAAAATTCAATTTAGAGATGAAAATTAAATATGGATTAATTGAAAGGAAAAATATTAAGAAAATTAAATATACAGATGAAAATGTAGGTTGAGATGATCATTCAAAGAATTTTTTAGCTAATTTCAAGAATAGATAGAAATGTACATTCAAAGAAAAGAAGAAAAAATATATTAGAATGGTTAAATAAAATGATGAAAAGAGTGAAAGCTTCACAAGTCCAAGTTGTATATTCTAATTTACAATATAGAAATAAAATTTGTAACTTATAAAAAAATTTATAATATAAAAATGTATTTCGTATATAAAATTTCATAAATTTCATATACATGATCACATTGGTAATATTGAATTCATAAATAAATGTTATTAAAAAAATTATTTCATCCTGTAAAAAAATTATTTCATAAAATTTAACATTGATATCAATTAATTTAATTTATCTCATGTATATATTGATATCATAACATAAGAGATGGTAAAAATTAATTGCTTTTGGTAGAGACCACAAATGGAAACAATAATCCCATAATAAATTATTTTAAATAAATTTTTCTAAATGAATTATCTTCAAAAGCAAGAATATCATTATGAGTTAGTCATTGTCGTAAAAACATATTGGATGTTCTTTTAAACCCACTAATTTCCTTTCACTACTGGAAAAAGATCTTTCCACGAAGGTCTTTGAAATCAACGTCATGGAAAGTCAAGACATTTTACGACGGTTCTTAAAAAATCATCTTAAAAAAACTATCATTCTACGACGTTTTTCAGGCAAATAACTGTTTTAGAATGTCTTTTTTAAAATAAAAAAAATTGAGAATTCTAAGACGGTTGGTCTTAAAATGTCTTTTTTTAAAAAAAAATAAGAATTCTAAGATGATTTTCCCAAAGACCGTCTTAAAATGTCTACATTTTTTATAAAAAAATGAAAATTAGAATGTGTACATTCTTAGAATGTTTTTCTTTTAAAAAAAATTAGAATTCTAAGATGGTTTTCTCAAAAATTATCTTAGAATGCATATAATCTAATACGATTTTTCAAAGAATCGTCTTAGAATGTTGTTTTTTATAAAATAAATTAAAATATATTGAGCATTCTAAGACGGTTTTTTCAAAAGCTGTCTTAGAATGTAAACATTCTAAGATGATTTTTCAAAGAATTGTCTTAGAATTTAAAAAAAAAATAAAAAATGAGGGTAAACCGTCTTAGAATACATTTTTTTAAAAGAAAATTAAAATAATTAAAATAATGAATGGTAAAGTCCTTTGTACTTCATTGGTCCTGCATATACAATAAACATGCATATCTTTAACCAGAACATGAGCATATAACTTAATCTATTTGTATATAATTATGCATGTTTTAAATATATAAGCAGGGACCATGGAGCAAGAACTTTTCAACTATTAAATTTAACTATAGAAAAAAATAGGAAATACTTAATCAAATACTCATTTTGTCCTTACTACAAAGAATTGGGATCTTGGATTTTAGTATTTCATTCATTTTGAGAAGTATAGGGCAAATATGAAGGAGTGTGACTGAGAATAGAACTAACCATTAGGGTCTACTCGATGTCCACAACGTAACATCAAATGAAAAAAGGAAACAAAATGAAAAATAGTTAGAGATATAATATATTTCCCAAAGAAAACTAAAGACGAATGACAATAAATTTAACTGTGTAATAAATTTTTGTAAGCATGGAAAAACAATAAGCATAATAATAAAATGAAGAGGAATGGTAATAGTACATTAATACACTTTATAATACATGTTTTTTTATTAGTTATAATTTATTAAAAATTAAAAATAGTGAGTGTAAGTGAATTTTAAAAAAATTATAATGTTTAATAAATGTCAATCCATAATAAAAAGTGTGTTTACAAGAGTAAGAGAATGTGTTACTAATACTACTCTAACTTTAAAAAGTATTCTTTAGCCCGTTGTAGTGACAATTCCAATTTTACTATTTTAGTCCCATATATTACCTCAATCATTTAATTTGAAATTCTTGTTACTTTTTTGTGAAATGAGCATCAAATTGATTATTCCTGTACGTTAACCTATTGAATTTTATGTATGTAGGCAAGCCAAAGAAGATTAAAAAGGAGGAAAAGATACCTGCAGGATGCTAGTTTATTTACTATGTAGTGTGATGTTAATAATAAAGGTAACCTACAGAAATAAAAAATAGTAGAGGTACACTAAAAGTGAGTAAATTTTAGATGTTTGACTTATAATATATGTATCTTCTTAGATGACATTTTTAATTCTTTTAGCTACTAGTCCAAGACAATATATCCTGCTCCTACCTTGCCACCAATTAGAATCACCATCAATACATGCAAAAAAAAAAAAGGTCGTGTAAGGTCAATATACCTGCACTACTACAAAAGTGCTTTTTTAAGACGGGAGTTCTAAGACGATTGTTAAAAACCGTCTTAGAGTACGGAGCGGTGGCAATTTTGTAATAAAGGAGAAAACTTTTGTCTTTAACGTCGTACATTCTAAGGCGGTTATAGACGACCGTCTTAGAATGTCTTTCGGTGGCAAACTTGTAATTATGAGGAAGTAAGACAACGACGTTTTTTATGGAAGACCGCCTTTGTATATCATTTTCACTTTTGGTATACCCTAGCTAGCTGAGGAAGAACTCTTACTTTACTTCTTACCCCGTGCACGCTCTCCTCCATTTTTGCGGTTTCTTCGAAACAAAAACCCCCAAACAGCACAGACAAGAAGAACTCAAATTTTGAACATTGTTATCGACGACACTTCTTTACAAAGTCACAGAGAAAGTTTCTAGCAAACCAAACAGCATAGACAAAGTCATACCGAGGGCACTTAAGCTTTTCCTTTTGTGAGTGTTACTTGAAGGTATGTTCTCCTGCTTTTCTTCCATTTGATTACTTCTAATGTATACTTCTTTGCACGTTGTTCCTTGTTCTGTATCAAACCGATAGTCATTGCTGAAAGGAAAAACTACCAATTGTGTTGAGGGTTTGTCCATTTGAGGGTTTTAATGTTTCGGTGTTTGAAAACAAAGGTGAAAAAGAGAGTGATTCGATGTCCTCAAAGATTTGAGGAAGCACAAGAAGACCAAGATTTTCAATGAGAGGAAGTGCCAGAAGATCGACTATGGCACTGATGGCGGTGGGTCTGACGACACCAAAGCAGATGAACTCCATCTTTGTCACTCGAAACCTTTGCGTGTTTGGTCCCGACTTGAATCCGTTTGCACCCTATATTGTCATCAATCTATCCCTTCGTTAAACAATTCCCCAAACCTAACATGAATCTCCTTTTTACTCTTTGATTATCTTTCTCCCTCTCTCAAACGAAGACATTCTGAGGACACAATCTCAGATTCCTTTGCTATTTTTTCAATTACTTTGGTTATACTCATGGTGTTCACCACTGTAATTAGTATACTCATGGTGTTTGCATATTTCTGGTTAATTTCATTTAATAATGGTTTTGGGGTTTTGAATTTCTTGTCTGATTGCTCGGGTATGCGTGTAGGTTCATGCTATTCTGAGGAGAGCTACAGGAGGAGTTGAGAAGGCTTTACTTGGCGTTTGAGCAACAGGTTTGGTTTTTACCGTTCTAAGCATCAGAATATTTGGGTCATGTAGTGAATTAGTTGAATATTTTAATGTTTGTTGGATGTTTCTTAATTTACTAACTAATGGAAACAAAATTGGAACTCATTGAGCTGGAAGGAAATTGATTGGCTTATGTATAGCTACTTTTTTGTTAGTTAAAATTGCTCTATTGCTTGCTATATTGATTCAGTTTTTTGCTTAGTTAAGAGTTGTTAGGTTATATAGTATTAATTAACATGTGCATCAATCATGAGAGGCATGGATACATAGCAAGGATGTCTATCTTTTTTCAGAAAGTAGAGAAATTAGAAAGCCGAAGCTTAGTTGAACAAGGTCAATGCTGCACTATATTTAATTTCCCCTAATTAACAATGTATAATTGCTAGCTTCTATGGACTTGTGTGGTTTGTTTTGTTTGGCCTTGGAGTTGTTCTCTCTGCACGCTTTTCTTAGTTTCTAATATTTTTTTAATCTCATTTTATTTTTCTTTTATGCTTTTCCTGCTTGCGAATGTGTCAAGTTTAACGAGCAACGGTCTTCTACATCTGTCTCTTCAATTTTGACATTGCAGATGTTCTGCATCTGGCTCTTCAATTTTGACATTGCAGATGTTCTTAAATGACATCTCAAATAGTGGCCTCGATTTAAGACACTGACCAAACAATAGATGATTGTTGGTTTTCCAAAACACCCTTGAGTTTAAATGTTTTTCCCTACTACTTTGGTCCTTTTGACGCCCCTTTCAGCTCCCCAATATGTATAGGCTTCTAAGTGCATGCGTATTTTGAACAACTTTCTGTTTGAAAATCTTCCACAGAAAATTCGTTCGAGTAATGTTTATGCCCACTGGTTTGATCAATATTCTCCAGTTGGTATATTTTGGTTCTCTAATTGTTGGAGAACATTTCTCCTGATAAAAGGTTTGTTTTCTTTTTGCTTCCCTAGCTAGCTATTCAACTCAGAAACAAATGCTGGTAGTGAATATTTTGAAGACTATGATTTTACTTGCTTTGACACCTAAATTTTATTTATAAGGATTATTTTTTGTTAGATATTAAATTCAAATTGTAATCTGATAATCATTTGTCAAACTTATATTCTTTTATTTATCATGAACATTAGAGGCTAAAAAAGTATACTCTCAGGCTTAATATTTTATTGTGGAATATAGCAGAAATGCTATCTATAATTTTTAGTATTGGAAACTAGAAATTATATGATATAGTACTAGTATATGATATGTGTTGTGATTCATATGTGTGAATTAGTGATTCGGCATCCAAATGCTCATTGCTTGAGATGGACTACTTTCTTCTTTCTTCCAGCACACATGAAACTTACACGTTTCAAAGACTTATTATGATAATAACATAATTTAAATATTAGTATAACCTTCTAATGTACCCATTTTGAGATTTACACACGATTTGACAGTAATAGCATGCAATGATTCTGCTTTCATACTTTATTAATGTATCGAGTTCCAATAGAGCACAGGTGATGCATGTTGTTGGGAGATAAAAAAATGCTCATTGGTAATTGTCTAAGGGCTGATTATCTGTCTGAAGCTAAAGTAATGTCAGATTTTTCTTAAAATAATCGAAATTTAGTTGCTTTGGGTTATCTTGTTGGTTAGTAAAATTAGAAAAAAGAATGAGCTCAACATTATTGAAGTTAGATTATCCTGTTTGTTCATGCTTTCGTTGAAGAAAATTAATTTTGCAAATTTACTGTAAAATGAGGTTTTAATCTAAAGGACTCAGCTGATTGTAAATTGATGCTTTACTTCAATTTCTTTCAGATCTTGTTCTCTGTCATTCTCTGTTCAATCCGTGATCATGTTTATTTATATAATATTTTACCCTATGTTGAAGTTGAACATAGGCATGTGTCAAATATTTATTTTGGGGTTGTCAACTTTATTATTGTAGAATTTTATTTTGGTTACTGAATTTTAGCCCCGCTAGAAAAATTAGTAACAATTCCCATACCGTTTTGCTAATTGTGGAGGCTGGAATGCAGTGTGGATTGTAATAGTATATTTTGATATTTTTTAATGTTAAAAAGGGTGGTCATTGGTCATCAGGTTGGTTAAGGTTGGAAAATATTACTATTTATACCTAGAAGTACAGATTACCTTTTCAGGGTTGATGTTTTAATTTGTAAGTTGCTTTGTGTTGCATCCTTAATTTGATGGAGTCTCCTTCATTATGCTTTTTGCCTACCTATATTCCTTTAGCGATTGCCTCAAAAGCTAAGTTGACAAGATGTGAAATCCTTTGCTTCTAAATTTCTTCTTTCTACTTTTTCTTTTGATTTTATTTTTTCTTGTACACGTACTGCAATCACTGTGTCAAATTGGATCTGGTATTTTCTTGGAAGCAAGTTTTCAGGTTCTTGGATTGACATGTATTTCTGACAAACTTATGCTTATTCTTTGCATTAGTGAGGCATTGTTGGCTCTGGTTTATTTCTTTTATTAGTCAAAATCTTATTGGGAAGGAGTATAAAAGGTTCTCCCAGCCATTTTCAAATAGAACGTCGACAATAATTTACATTTATATATTTCCTAAACTCTTTGACCTCCTAGGCATAGATAAAAAAAAAGCTCATTTGGTTTAAATATCACCCGACAAAAGATGAAGAACCTGAAACTTTTGACTTGATCCAAATCCAGCTTCAACTTTGATTAGTTGCAACACTTTGTTCCAATTAATTTATAGTATAATTCTTGAAGATAATTTCATTCCTATGTAGTAAAATAGACCAAATACAGGAGAAGCATAGTAATTGCCACAAATGTTTTAAATTCTTCCCATATTTTTTGACCTCTATCATGGTTGATTATAAGGAAAGATTGAACTCAAATCATTTCATTTAGAAAATAAGGCCTCAAATTATATAAGATTGATTGAAGGAACTGATTAATAATTAAGTCTTGGAAAAATTACATCCACACCTTTAACATCTTTAGGCACCCAACAGCTAGCATGGAAGCTTGCTAAGATATCTCACAAACTTTCTGCTTCTGCCTTCTTGCTATTGGGCACATTTAGTGCTTCATTATTTTTTATTTTCCCAAATAAACTATTCAGGATATACTTTAAAAAATAAATAATTTGAACTCTTCCAAATAAAATATGGACAAATTTTCTTTGACTAGTATAATAAAGCGTTTTATAGTTAAATAAAATATTGTGATTTACATTTGGTGAACATAAATAACATCAAAATATAATCTTTTGTAACCACTCTTGATATTAAAATTATATACTATTGTTTATATTTGTACAAAATATTTTTTTATGTACTTTTTTAGTGAATTAACTTATTGTATTTAAGCCTTAAAAATATTACTAATAATGATAAAAAGGTTTAATTTGATTTCAAATTTTAACGGGATTAATGGTAATAGTATATTAGCGTGGTGGGGTCCTTTGTAAATTGTTGTTTTTTTTAATAATAGTAGGCATAAATATTAAACAATGAAAGGGAGCATAAAGAAAGAAATTGAGACTGCAAAGGCTTACTTTATTCTGATATGAAGCAACGTATTTAAAAGCATGAAAGGATAAAACTGTTAACAAAAAGATAACATAAAGATAACACTAACAAATCATGCCTAGAGAATAGGATCAAAACTGTTTATCCTATCAGTCAACATGACTTTTATTTTTCCTAAAAATAGCATAAAAATCTTATCTACTATAGTTTGTTAGACAGTTTCAACAGTCAATCTTAACACTCCTCCTTGACTTTGGAACTGCTAACTCCAAGCTTTTGTCTCAAGTATTCAAATTTGGCTTTTGGAAGTGCCTTGGTCAGAATGTCAGCACTTTGATTCTCTGTTTTGCAGTACATAACTTCACTTCTCCTTCCCTTTGAACTTCTCTTAGAAGAAAAAGCTTTATCTTGAATGCTTAGTTTTGCCATGAAACACTGGATCATTAGCAATTGAGATTGCAGCCTGGTTGTCCACAAAAATATGTGTGCTTTCTTCTTGTTTCATATGCAAATCTGTCATAATTTTCCTGATCCAAAGAGCTTGATTCACTACAGCAACAACAGTTACATACTTTGCTTTTGCAGTTGATTGAGCTACAACTTCTTGTTTTTAGAACACCAAGAAAAGACTCCAGAACCAAAGGAAAAACAATAACCAGAGGTGCTTCTCATGTCATCAATACAACCTGCCCAGTCACTATCAGAATATCCATGGAGCTTAAAATTATGAGAATGAGAGTACATTATACCATAGTCTAAAGTGCCTTTAACATATCTAATAACTCGTTTGGCAGCTTGAAGATGAACTTCACTAGCACAATGCATGAACCTTGAAAGTATACTTACTGCAAACAAAATGTCAAGTCTGGTTGCAGTAAGATATATTAAGCAACCAATCAAGCTTCTGTAATGCATTTCGTCAACTTTATCAGCTTCATCATCCTTGCTAAATTTCTCCTTTTGGTTCATTGGAGATGTAGTGCTTTTGCAATCCTCCATATGAAACTTCTTGAGTATTTCCCTTGCATACTTCTTTTGGTGAATGAGGATTCCATCATGATCTTGTTTCACCTCCATTCCCAAAAAGAAACTCATCAAGCCAGATTGTCATTTCAAATGCTTTAAACATTTCAGCTTTAAACTCCTTTATGAGTTTCTCATCACTTCTGTCACAAGTAAATCATCAACATAGACACAATAATGATTAAATTTGCATCTATCAATTTCACATATAATGCAGCCTCACTTGGACTTTTGACAAATCCAAGATCTTGAAGATGATCATCTATCCTGCTATACCAGGCCCTAGGAGCCTGTTTAAGACCATATAATGCTTTTCTCAACTTGTAAACTTTCTGCTCATCTCCTTTGATTTGAAACCCCTCAGGTTGCTCTACATAAATCTCCTCCTGCAAGTAACCATTTAGAAAGACAGATTTTACATCTAAATGATAAACTTCCACCTTTTATGTGCAATCAAGGCAAGTAGCATTCTAATTGTATCAAGACGTGCAACTGGAGCAAAGGTTTCTGAAAAATCCACTCCAAACACCTGAGCATAGCCTTTCACCACCAACCTACCTTGTATTTATTTACAGAACCATCTGGATTAAGTTTGGTTCTATAAACCATTTTACCCCTATAGGTTGTTTGTGTTGAGGTCTGTCCACTAGCTCCCAATGTCATTTTTTCCTATCATCTTCAACTCTTCCTTCATAGCATTTATCCACTTGTCATCCTTTTCAGCTTCTTCAAATTCTGCAGGTTCTAGGACATTACATTACTCTTTTGATAAATCTCAGATAAAGATCTTGTACCTCTGACAGGAATGTCATCTACATCATCATCAAGGAACTGTGGGATTTCTGGCAGCTACTTCTTATTGGCTCATCCCAACTCCATTGTTGATCTTCCATAAATTTGACATCTCTACTCACAAGAATTTTCCCATTTTGAGGTTGGAAAATTCTGTAAGCTTTGGAGGTGTTGCTGTATCCAATGAAAACTCTGGGTTCTGCCTTTTTATCAAGTTTGTCCCTTTTAACCTGTGGAACATAAGAGAAACAAACACAACCAAAGATTTTTAGATTTTGTAAATCTGGTTTGTAACCAAACCAGCCTTCAAATGGAGTTTTTTTGTGCAGAACTCTTGTAGGTAGTCTATTCAGCAAAAATACTACAGTGTTTGCAGCCTCCGCCCATAGCTCCTTTGGCAACTCCTTTTCATGCAGCATACACCTTGTCATCTCCATGATACTTCTATTTTTTCTCTCACTCACACCATTTTGTTGTGGGATGTAAGGTACGGTGAGTTGGTGCTCAATGCCAGCTTCTTCACAAAATTTATCAAAAACATCATTTTTGTATTCCTTCCCATTGTCAGACCTTATTGTTTGCAACCTGCAATCACTTTGATTCTCCACCAATGCTTTAAATTTCCAGAAAATATTAGCAACCTCAGTCTTGGATTTAAGGAAATAAATCCAACAAAATCTAGTATGATCATCAATAAATGTAATATAATATTTATTACCATTTAAAGATAATACTCTCTGAGGTCCTCCAACATCTGTGTGAACTAATTGCAGCTTTTGAGTTGCTCTCCAAGTTGATTGAGGAAATGGTTTTCTGACTAGCTTACCATATTGGCAAGCCACACAATCGGCTAACTTGTCTTCAAGCATTGACACACCTTTCACCAAGGCATGTTTTTGCATGTATAAAAGTCCAGCAAGATGGAAGTGTCCGAGCTTTTGTGCCATAGTTCAACATTGGTGTCATGCTTGAAAAGCTATTTGCTTCTCCTCCATTAGATTTAAAGCATAACTTTTAGCCCTCATTTTCACCTTGAATACGTCTTTTCCTTTTGCATCTTTGATCAAGCACCAATTTTCTTCAAATATAACTTTGAAGCCTTTCTCTACAAGCTGAGCAACACTAAGTAGATTTCTTGAAGATAATTTCATTCCTATGTAGTAAAATAGACCAAATACAGGAGAAGCATAGTAATTGCCACAAATGTTTTAAATTCTTCCCATATTTTTTGACCTCTATCATGGTTGATTATAAGGAAAGATTGAACTCAAATCATTTCATTTAGAAAATAAGGCCTCAAATTATATAAGATTGATTGAAGGAACTGATTAATAATTAAGTCTTGGAAAAATTACATCCACACCTTTAACATCTTTAGGCACCCAACAGCTAGCATGGAAGCTTGCTAAGATATCTCACAAACTTTCTGCTTCTGCCTTCTTGCTATTGGGCACATTTAGTGCTTCATTATTTTTTATTTTCCCAAATAAACTATTCAGGATATACTTTAAAAAATAAATAATTTGAACTCTTCCAAATAAAATATGGACAAATTTTCTTTGACTAGTATAATAAAGCGTTTTATAGTTAAATAAAATATTGTGATTTACATTTGGTGAACATAAATAACATCAAAATATAATCTTTTGTAACCACTCTTGATATTAAAATTATATACTATTGTTTATATTTGTACAAAATATTTTTTTATGTACTTTTTTAGTGAATTAACTTATTGTATTTAAGCCTTAAAAATATTACTAATAATGATAAAAAGGTTTAATTTGATTTCAAATTTTAACGGGATTAATGGTAATAGTATATTAGCGTGGTGGGGTCCTTTGTAAATTGTTGTTTTTTTAATAAGAGTAGGCATAAATATTAAACAATAAAAGGGAGCATAAAGAAAGAAATTGAGACTGGCAAAGGCTTATTACTTATCTGATTGAAGTAACGTATTTAAAGCATGGAAAAGATAACAACTGTTAACAAAAAGATAACATCACTAACAGAAAGATAACACCACTAACAAATCATGCCTAGAGAATAGGATCAAAACTGCTTTATCCTATCAGTCAACATGACTTTTATTTTTCCTAAAAATAGCATAAAAATCTTATCTACTATAATTTGTTAGGCAGTTCCAACAGTCAAATCTTAACAATCCTCCTTGACTTTGGAACTGCAAACTCCAAGCTTTTGTCTCAAGTATTCAAATTTGGCTTTTGGAAGTGCCTTGGTCAGAATGTCAGCACTTTGATTCTCTGTTTTGCAGTACAGTAACTTCACTTCTCCTTCCCTTTGAACTTCTCTTAGAAGAAAAAGCTTTATCTTGAAATGTTTAGTTTGCCATGAAACACTGGATCATTAGCAATTGAGATTGCAGCCTGGTTGTCCACAAAAATTGTGTGCTTTCTTCTTGTTTCATATGCAAATCTGTCATAATTTTCCTGATCCAAAGAGCTTGATTCACTACAGCAACAGCAGCTACATACTCTGCTTCTGCAGTTGATTGAGCTACAACTTCTTGCTTTTTAGAACACCAAGAAAAGACTCCAGAACCAAAGGAAAAACAATAACCAGAGGTGCTTCTCATGTCATCAATACAACCTGCCCAGTCACTATCAGAATATCCATGGAGCTTAAAATTATGAGAATGAGAGTACATTATACCATAGTCTAAAGTGCCTTTAACATATCTAATAACTCGTTTGGCAGCTTGAAGATGAACTTCACTAGCACAATGCATGAACCTTGAAAGTATACTTACTGCAAACAAAATGTCAGGTCTGGTTGCAGTAAGATATATTAAACAACCAATCAAGCTTCTGTAATGCATTTCGTCAACTTTATCAGCTCCATCATCCTTGCTAAATTTCTCCTTTTGGTTCATTGGAGATGTAGTGCTTTTGCAGTCCTCCATATGAAACTTCTTGAGTATTTCCCTTGCATACTTCTTTTGGTGAATGAGGATTCCACATGATCTTGTTTCACCTCCATTCCCAAAAAGAAACTCATTAAGCCAAGATCTGTCATTTCAAATGCTTTAAACATTTCAGCTTTAAACTCCTTTATGAGTTTCTCATCACTTCCTGTCACAAGTAAATCATCAACATAGACAACAATAATGATTAAATTTGCATCTACCAATTTCACATATAATGCAGCCTCACTTGGACTTTTGACAAATCCAAGATCTTGAAGATGATCATCTATCCTGCTGTACCAGGCCCTAGGAGCCTGTTTAAGACCATATAATGCTTTTTCAACTTGTAAACTTTCTGCTCATCTCCTTTGATTTGAAACCCCTCAGGTTGCTCTACATAAATCTCCTCCTGCAAGTAACCATTTAGAAAGACAGATTTTAAATCTAAATGATAAACTTTCCACCTTTTATGTGCAGTCAAGGCAAGTAGCATTCTAATTGTATCAAGACGTGCAACTGGAGCAAAGGTTTCTGAAAAATCCACTCCAAACACCTGAGCATAGCCTTTCACCACCAACCTGGCCTTGTATTTATTTACAGAACCATCTGGATTAAGTTTGGTTCTATAAACCCATTTTACCCTATAGGTTGTTTGTGTTGAGGTCTGTCCACTAGCTCCCATGTGTCATTTTTTCTATCATCTTCAACTCTTCCTTCATAGCATTTATCCACTTGTCATCCTTTTCAGCTTCTTCAAATTCTGCAGGTTCTAGGACAACTACATTACTCTTTTGATAAATCTCAGATAAAGATCTTGTACCTCTAACAGGAATGTCATCTACATCATCATCAAGGAACTGTGGGATTTCTGGCAGCTACTTCCTTATTGGCTCATCCCAACTCCATTGTTGATCTTCCATAAATTTGACATCTCTACTCACAAGAATTTTCCCATTTTGAGGTTGGAAAATTCTGTAAGCTTTGGAGGTGTTGCTGTATCCAATGAAAACTCTGGGTTCTGCCTTTTTATCAAGTTTGTCCCTTTTAACCTGTGGAACATAAGAGAAACAAACACAACCAAAGATTTTTAGATTTTGTAAATCTGGTTTGTAACCAAACCACCTTCAAATGGAGTTTTTTTGTGCAGAACTCTTGTAGGTAGTCTATTCAGCAAAAATACTACAGTGTTTGCAGCCTCCGCCCATAGCTCCTTTGGCAACTCCTTTTCATGCAGCATACACCTTGTCATCTCCATGATACTTCTATTTTTTCTCTCACTCACACCATTTTGTTGTGGGATGTAAGGTACGGTGAGTTGGTGCTCAATGCCAGCTTCTTCACAAAATTTATCAAAAACATCATTTTTGTATTCCTTCCCATTGTCAGACCTTATTGTTTGCAACCTGCAATCACTTTGATTCTCCACCAATGCTTTAAATTTCCAGAAAATATTAGCAACCTCAGTCTTGGATTTAAGAAATAAATCCAACAAATCTAGTATGATCATCAATAAATGTAATATAATATTTATTACCATTTAAAGATAATACTCTCTGAGGTCCTCCAACATCTGTGTGAACTAATTGCAGCTTTTGAGTTGCTCTCCAAGTTGATTGAGGAAATGGTTTTCTGACTAGCTTACCATATTGGCAAGCCACACAATCGGCTAACTTGTCTTCAAGCATTGACACACCTTTCACCAAGGCATGTTTTTGCATGTATAAAAGTCCAGCAAGATGGAAGTGTCCGAGCCTTTTGTGCCATAGTTCAACATTGGTGGTCATGCTTGAAAAAGCTATTTGCTTCTCCTCCATTAGATTTAAAGCATAACTTTTAGCCCTCATTTTCACCTTGAATACGTCTTTTCCTTTTGCATCTTTGATCAAGCACCAATTTTCTTCAAATATAACTTTGAAGCCTTTCTCTACAAGCTGAGCAACACTAAGTAGATTTTGATCAATGTCAGGCACATATAAGACATCGGAGATATATTTCAAACCTGTCAAGCTTTCAATAGCAACAGTCCCTTTTCCCTTGACTGAAATGAAATCACCATTTCCAATTTTTACTTTGGAAACAATGGTTTTGTCAAGTTTTTTAAAGAGGTTCAGGTCATTGTTCATATGGTTTGTGCAGCCACTGTCTATTAACCATGAATCACTGGAACTATTGCTTGTGGCAAAGCATGTTGCAACAAAGAGTTGCTCATCTTCTCGTTCCTCCGCAACCACCTTTGCTTCCTCTGATTTGGACTTGCATATTCGCTCTACATGTCCCATATTGCCACACTTTCTGCACTTGACATCTGGCCTCCACCAACATTTTCTTTCAGGATGATTTGTCTTTTTGCAATGCGGACAAGGAGGAAAGGTCTCACCTTGCTGCTTGTTGGAGCCTTCTGGTTTTTTGTTCCTCCATTTGTTGTTCTTCTTGTCTTTGCCACCTCTTGAATTTTGTGCTTTCGTATGAAACGCACCTTGTACCGCCTCCTCTTGTCTCATCATTCTTCTCTACTCCTGGGCTTGTAGAGCATTTATGAGTTCTCCCAAGGTGATGGTTGACAGGTCTTTAGACTCCTCCAATGCTGATATCTTCGATTCATACTTCTCGGGTATAGTGACCAGGATTTTTTGCACTATTCTTTCATCAGGAAAGTCCTTCCCAAGAAGCCTTACTCTATTTGCTATGCCTAACAGCCGGTCAGCGTAGCCTTTAATTGTTTCAGTCTCTTTCATGCTCTGCATCTCGAATTCTCTGCCCAAGTTGAGTACTTGCATGCCTTTGGTTCTTTCACAGCCTTGATATTCTGATCTGAGATAATCCCAAATCTGTTTGGCAGACTTGAAGTTCATAATTCTTGTAAAAATAATTTTTGACACAGCAGAGAAAAGGAAATTTTTAGCCTTAGCCTTTTTGGTCTTCCTTTCTTTGTGATTCTTCATCTGAGCCACCGTTGGATCTAAAGGTAGTTCAGGAACATCATAGTTTTCTTCTACTGCCTCCCAAAGATCCAAAGCTTCAAGATGAGCAGTCATCCTTGCAGCCCATAATTCGTACTCTTCACCATCAAAAATTGGTGGTGAACCTGCTGTGTATGATGTTTCTCCCTCCATTGTGATTTCTCTCAACTCATAGATCCCTTAAAGCTAAGAGCTCTAGATACCAATTTGTTTTTTTTTTTAATAAGAGTAGGCAGAAATATTAAACAATAAAAGGGAGCATAAAGAAAGAAATTGAGACTGCAAAGGCTTACTTTATTCTGATATGAAGTAACGTATTTAAAAGCATGGAAAAGATAGCAACTGCTAACAAAAAGATAACATCACTAACAGAAAGATAACACCACTAACAAATCATGCCTAGAGAATAGGATCAAAACTGCTTTATCCTATCAGTCAACATGACTTTTATTTTTTCCTTAAAAATAGCATAAAAATCTTATCTACTATAATTTGTTAGGCAGTTTCAACAGTCAAATCTTAACATAAATTAATTAATTGAACCAGCAAGAATGAAGTAACCTCATGGAAACTTCTCTATGTGTTATACTATTTTTCAAAGGAGGATGATCTGTTGAGATTATGTGTACTTGGATCATAATATATAAAGGATTTTATTTAAGGAATTTAATTTATTTGATTGAGAAAGAATACGTATGAGTTTTATAAATTTTTTATATCGGATTTAATTCTCATACATTAAAAAAAGAGTATATGTAAAAACTATTTGTGCAGTGGTGTATTATGTAAAAAATTACCTTCATACTCATACATTCAACTGAATTTGGGTTAATTATCACTTGTAGCAATTACTTCTGTTTATAATTTGTTTGCATTTTAAATGATACTAACCTGTGAGAAGAGGCACTAACATATTGACAGATATTTATAATGATTGATCTTGAGGCCCATAAATCTTTGTACTTTTTGAAAGAATAGTTTGTTGCTGTCAATTGTGGATACAAGCTAGCTCATAAAAAAATGTGTGGTAAGGTGACTTTGTAAAATGATTGTAACTTGTAAGGCTGTGTGTACGCTGCTGAGTAGCTTAAAAAAAAGTTGAGTAAAATTTTTTACTTACATATTATACAGTAAATGAATTAAAAATATAGAACAACATAACTCTAAACACTTACGATGGCTGGTAGCATTGATAGTGCACCACCAAGGGTGTAGCCAAGCCATTATGCTGCACCATTCAATGAATTGTATATTAATTCTTTTGTGGTTTATTTGGTTAGTACATATCAAAGGTTTAACTTATAAATTAATTTTTTTACAAACTGTTGAGATCTCTTCTGTTAACTCACTGATCTGTAAGAAGCAATTGTTTTTCAGATAGAAGGAGCAGCAACTATAGACGGCAGAGGACCAAGTATATTGGACACCTAGCCTAAACAATAACCAGGTTAACCCTCTGACTAAACAATAAAGTTGGTTTGTTTTTTTGTCCAAAATTGTTGATATATATATATATATATATATATATATATATATATATATATATATATATATATATATATATATATATATATATATATGCTTAAATATATTTTTGTTATCCGTACTATCTTTAATTTTGTTTTTACTATCTAAGAATCGCTCTGTGAATCAATCCTAATCTCACAAATCCTGTCAGAAATCTGCCTTGCTTTTGTACAATCTTTAAACACATGTCTAGGTCTAAGTGGAAGCTAATTTAGTTACAACTTAATCTCCATCTCAATCATGAGTCACTAACCAACCTTCACGCCTACTTATAGTTTCTTGAAAGCTCTTCTGCCATTGGGCCCCCAATGGCCCAGAGTAAGACCCACACCAACGGAAATTCGTCGTTCTTTGCTTTATCTTTCAGCACCTTTTCCGTGGATGGCAGGGGTCAAATTCTTTTTGCTTTTCGAGTCAATATACATAAAAATTGATGTGCTATGCGACACGTGAGAGAAAAAAATAATAAAAGTGTCTATCATATAAATACCATTACTTTATATATTATATATATAATGGTTGCATTGATTTTTGAAGTTAAGATCTCGTATACATTGTCTAAAGTTTTCACTATTAGGTTTGGAAATTATGATCTTGGAGTGCCTAAAAATTGGATATGAACCTGACACGAGTTTTGTTCTCCATGAAGTAGAGGAGTATCACAAGAAAAATTTTCTATTCCATCACAGTGCTAAACTGGCAGCAACTTATGGGATGCTGATGACCAAGCCTGGAAAACCCATTCGGATTGTAAAGTTTCCTTCTTTGTGGGGACTGCTATTCATTCCTAAAATATGCATCTATTGTCACAAAGAGGGATATATTTCTGAGAGATTCTTCTAGATTTCATTGTTTCTCCAATGGCCAGTGCTCGTGTAAAGACTGCTGGTGAAACACTAGTTCATCCAACTGGTCACCATCATTCATGTCATGATGTTTGCTGAATAGTTTTTTTTTTTTTTAAGTTATAGGATAGCAATGTTATATGAGAGTAGAATGATAGATTTTATGTAGATGCTACTACCAATTTTGTGGGACCAATTTTGTGGAAGGAAGATGCTTCTTACAAATGCTTTTGTAAAAAAAATTAGGAATTAGAACTGCACAGCCTCGTCAGAACAAAGATGTATTTTCTTTGTTTACTGAAAACCTTCACCGTGTATGATCTGTCACAGTTAGGTATTTAGTTATATACCAACTCAGCTTGGTATTTTGTTGGGGTTTCGACTTTTGAAAATTTTACTCCAACTGTATGAATTTTTAATGTTCAGATAACTTTTTTTAATTCATTTAATTAATGTTCTGTGTTGTGTCATACAGACTAATATCAACTAAATGTAGCATAATCTAAATCCCTCATCAAGCTACATAATTTATCAACCTATTTTTTTTTAATATCCATTTTGTATCAAAAAGACTGTTGCGCTAGAATTCTTTTGTCCAAATGGTTACATGCTTCCATCACAATATTCCATCCAGTAAGTCAACAATCACACTCGATTTACGTAAATTCAGGATTCTTTTTCTTTCCCAACTCTAACATTGTGCTTCCATTTTAGATTTTGCACCTATGCTTTATCATTGTTGTTATTGTGTGTTCATTTTATACAAGTTTGCCTCTGTTGCCCGTGCTTAAGACGCTTTTAACATTTTTTTTCCAGTTTGTTCTCTGAACCCAATATTCTGAGCTTTAAGATCCTCTTTAGCTTTTAGCTTTTTGGGTTTATGATGATGACAAGGGTCAACATTAAGTTGTGAAGTCTGTTGTGCCCAATGCACAAAAATTAATTGTTTTGATTTCTTTAAATTTGCATCTAATATTGTTTATTTGACTTTCACAGATTGGAACTCCAATCTGCATCCCTTCCAGAGAGTTCATTGATATTGGTCGCGTTGCCCCCATTGAGAATAACCATCTACCTGTTGATTATGCAAGGAAGGGGCAGAAAGTAGCCATTAAGGTATGTTCTTGGACTATAATAAAACTATTAACTTCCGGGTTTTTCTACTTGTTTTTCTTTCACTAATTTCTTGGTACATCATCAAGAAATGAGTTTTCCATATTTTGATAGAGTCCTATCATTTCCCTACCATGCATGTACAACACTTTAATTTGCCAAAATATAATATGAGACTTTACAATCGAGAAGTAATTTATCCGTAGCTTAAAAGCTGCAGAACACAGAAAACAACTTGTCGTTTTGTGCTAAAAAAATCTTTGTTTTATATGTAAGCTAGTTCACCTATGTTAGAACTTAGAAGTCTATCTGAGATTGCCTTCCAAATAAAAGCTACGATTTTCAATGGGACCAGTAACTTATAGGACAATTTTTTGTATTTTGGAGAAGACATGCTTAGGAAATAAAATTAAAAAGAATATAAATTATTACATTTTTAAAAAAAGATTGAAGAGGCTAAGGTTGCTGGCCTTCTAGGATCGGCATGAACGAAAAGTGAGGGTCTCGTAGTTCCTGCATGGAAAGGTGCTAAGAGAATAGTTTCAGGTAACTTGATTGATGTTGACAAAAAATCACTTTCATATATAACGACCCCAAAGGAAATATTGAGGATAGCATATTGCAGTGGTGATGAATTTGTCGCGGGCGGCTACTTCCCTAAGGGAGCAAATGGTCTTATAGCCAAATATTACTTATTTAGCAGCTAGTATGTGCCATAGAGTTATACTCTATTTGCAAACTATGTCACGTATTGTGCCAGCTATGTTCCTACTCAATCTAAAATTTGGACAAAGACCAGTCTTGTGAATTCAAATTTGGCATACATGATAATATTTGGGATAAGATCAACTCAGTCTAAAATTTTGACAGAGACCAATATGTGAATTCAAATTTTTGGCATACCTAATAATATATTTGAGATAAGATCAAGTTAACCTGATTTGTTAGCATAATATATTAATCTTAAGATTATATGTAGTCCTTATAAAGAAAATATATGCATAATTAAATTATAAGTTTAGCGAAGTATATAGTTATAATTAAGAAACATTTTAGAATATTAAAGATAAATGATATCAATATAAATATAATATCATATTAGAAAAAACATTATTTATTAAATAAAAAAAATTGTATAATTAATACATTATTATTTTGAAATTTATATTATTTAAAAGAATATATAACATTAGATTAGAACAATTCGGAGTAGAACTCGAACATACCCTTGAAATATATCAAATAAATTCGAGCTCCATCAAAGTTCTCTCAAATTGGATCAGGTTGGTGGGACAGGATAAGTGATGAGCACCTCTATACAGGAATGTGACAAATTAATGAAATTTTGTTTACTTGGGGGTCACTGTCCTTGTAGCTGTAAGCCTGTAACCTAGTTCCACCTCCAACATTATATACAATTATATCGTAGAATGAAAAAGATCACAATTTAAATTAAAATGTATTTTATAATATATATTTTAAAATAAATTATATCTTTATAAATATAACAAAGATTAACATAGTAGATAATTACACATGTACCAACAAAAGTTCCAAGTCCTCCTTTACCAGATGTTGCTAAATCCAACTATGGCAGATTAAAAGGAAAAATAAAATCAAAAGTAAGAACCATGTCCTAACGGAATCAAAGATTACAAACAAGTGAAAAAGGACTTACAATTAAGATCGACAAAGTGCTTATGAAGAAAAGGGTATATCCAAATAGGTTTCTTATCCTTGTATTGATCATGTCCTCTTTGTAAGCCAGTATTGCTAGTGTTCCAACTGCAAATGGCTGATATACAAGAGTAAGCACCCTTGAGGGGTGGTATTTCAGCATAAAATTACAGAAAATGTAATGAAAGAATTTCTATTCCAAACCAATCTGGTTATATGAATTGTAACAAGAACAACATTTAAGAACCGCAAAATGCAAGGAGCAAATGGATTGAAGAAAACAAACTGTGATAGCCAGAATATGTATTGGAGTGTAGGAAAATAAGTAAAACAAATTCATTGTTCAGAAAGTTAAGTAGTCTGATCAACACAAATTATTAGTATAACTTTTGTTTAAGATGCAAACAAACCATGGCATTGACTAGAAATTCATCAATCATTCATCCTATAGTGTACGGTTGAATATCAAAGCTGAAAAACATAAACTGAAAATTAAAACATAGTAATCTTCTATAGTCAGCATACTGTTCCACGCAAAAAGGCACCCGTTGCCAAGAAGCCAGCAAACTACCATTGCAGCATATTTTCCCTGTTAATGCCAAAGAAATAATGCATGTTTATATGTTCCTGAAACTAAAGTGATAAATTACTAATAAATTAAATCACCTCAAGACACCATGGAGGCTCATTGTTCTCCATGGCTGCTTTAGATTCTTCTCTTGTATCAACCTCTACGACAAGGTAGAAAACAAAACCTTAGTCAATTTCTGTATTGCATGTCACTTGACATGGCACACAACACCACCTACAGCTTCACAACCCCAAGTGTCACGTGCAAGAAATTATGTCATGCCACACACGTAAAGGAAAGATTGAAAACAACAATCAAAATGACCACAAACATGCATGTTTTTGTCCTCATGATATTCAAGACCACAATTTATGAATGAAAGAAGTCAATCATATTCCTAGTAGTTTTCACCACCACACTAATAAACTCTTGCAGAGCCCAAGTGAAATAACATGCAAGAAATCACCTATTAGGTAACCTTTCATTATTAAGATTATTTTTTTACTTGATTTATTTGTTTGAACTTCAGCGTTTCATCCTGTCTTCTTTAAAATTTTGTGATTTCCTTGTTGATGATATCTTTTATCAAGTGTTTTTCTTCTATAAGTTTCGTTGTTATTCATGCAATAATTCATACTGAGGGGCTACAATAAGGGGTTGTGGGGCTACAATAAGGGGTTGGCTGTTCTCCACTGCTACAACACTACTCATACTATGGTCTTACAAGCTTTGCTATGATGCAGGTGTCACTATTAAGGCATGTGGTGGCTGTTAAGGATAGCAATATAGTTTATACACTTTCATTAAGCATACTGTCATCTCATTGAGTGTTGCATCCCCGCCAACAAAGATTTCCTTACTATCATCGTTCGAGGTATGTATGTGATTGTCACACTAGATATTTATTGATTAATACAGACAATTTGGTAACTAGATATTTATTGATTAACTAGATAGTTAGTGAAGTAGAGACGTGAAGCCACAAATGTGTCCCAAGCAAAGTTAATTTCTTGTTCAACCCAAATGTAAAGTGAGGGGTATATAGCATTTTTAATTGAGGTCATGAGCTGACACATTTTAATTTGAGAGAAAGGGATGGGAACAAACTTTTGGATCAAATTTTTTTTGTCTGATAAGCATGGTGTTTTGATATATAGTTTGGGTGTTAATTACTATTCTAAATATATTTGCATATAGCTTTTAGCTAGCAGTCACAATCGTTTTGAAAATATTAGCCTAAAAGTTCAATTTGCGTTAAAGGAACAATGTTAATAATTACTATTCTAAATATATTTGCATATAGCTTTTAGCTAGCAGTCACAATCATTTTGAAAATATTAGCCTAAAAGTTCAAATATTTGGTGGGTTTGAAGTTGAAGTCGCATGGCCAGCCTCTTCTTTACTTTCTTGATTATCATGTGAAGGAGGAGTACCTTCTTTTTCTTCCTCTGGATTTGATTTTGCTTCTTGTGATGGTTCTTTGGGTGGTTCTTGTTCAGTTGGTTGTGTTTCTTTCTTAGGGACTTTCCCCGGAATTGTTGGAATCGTAATGATGACAGTTTTGCCATCAAACTTCCCCTTAATTTTGTCGATGTCACAATATTCTGGAACTTGATATAATGCATTGAAACGTGCCCTTCTATTGTTTCCAAGTGATCTTTCACCGTTAACTCTCACCCTTCCAAAATCATACTCAGTTTTAGCTCCAATATGCTTTCTTGCAAAACTTGTACATAGGAATATCATGAGAAACAACATGCATATGGTTATAGAAAGGAAAATGGACAACTTACACTCCAAAAATGAGGCATTGGGTAGAAGGAAGGAAGAAAGATAAAAAAGATAAAGAAAGAGAGAAAATAATAGATGTGAGGAGAAATATAAAATATGAAAGAAAATAAAAATTCGCACTCTTTTGAGGTTCTAGCTTTTCCCCTGATTATTTATATAAAAGAAAAACAAAATGAGCAAAAATGAAAGAATAATATAAAAAAAGAAAGATTCTGGGAAACAAAAGGGGCAGAGCAAATATGAAGGTACAATGAAGAAAAAGTGATTTTTATTACCGAGAAAATGAGAGGGCGCATTTCTGGAAGGATAAGGTCTTTGTGTGGTTTATGTAAGTGATTTAGTAATAATTGAGATACTTACCCTTCGACATATTGAAGAAGCTCTTTCAGTTTTGGTGCAACTACATCTCGATTCCTATCCTATACTATCAGTTCAAACTCATCTATACCAGCTTCCAGCTTATTAAGTAGTTTAACTCCATGTTCTTTCTTTGATTCAGCTAAACCAGATACAATTAAAGTCTTCCCTTGAAATACAACATAAAAAAACTTGGGAAATTTTTAAAAACTATATACATCCAAATAGTAATTTGATGATAAGGGGTCTTAAATTTTTATATATTAGATGACCCAAAAATGAAGAAAAAGAATTACATTTACTTATACAGTTTTGGTGGAATCAATCCATGTTGATAGAAAATATCTTATGTTGCAGCCATAGTTATAGCAGCATTATCAAATAGAAGAACACTGAAGCTATCAACAGAAAGCCAAAGTACAAAAAATAAACCCCCCAAAAAATATATTAGTAGAGTCTTATTCACCAAATCAATGCCCTGAAGAAAAAGAATGCCAAACTATAAAGCAACTTATTATACCCTAGGTCATGCAAAGCGTAGGAAAGG
Source organism: Glycine max (assembly GCF_000004515.6). Taxonomy (NCBI): domain Eukaryota; kingdom Viridiplantae; phylum Streptophyta; class Magnoliopsida; order Fabales; family Fabaceae; genus Glycine; species Glycine max. The sequence continues at coordinate 34,901,065 of NC_038254.2, read as the reverse complement.
GATTTTGGGCCACAAAAGTGAATGCCGGCTTGGTAGCTGAACAAGTTAGGAAGGCCAAGTCAGAATCAACACTCTAAGGTGTATTTGAAGCTATTAAAAAGAAGCATGTAAATTAAAAAAATAAAATGGTAGTACAGGATTCTAGTAATCACAAACTTCTTAGGTGACTAAATGTCTCAGAGGACACTTTTATCTTTTCTGAGTTACAAAATAAAGATGCCAATGAATTCCAGACAGAAATTTCAGGAAGCTTCCTGAAATTGCTTCATCCACCAGCCCGACATTCGCATATGTCTTGATAGTAGACACAAAAACAGAATCTTTGCATTCACATGAATCCTCTTTCATCTGCTCAATCACATCCCTCATGTCATTGAGTCTCCCTGATGTTCCAAGGATGTTGATCATGGTGGCATAAACATGACCATTGTGGTAGTAATTGGGGTACCTGGATTTGAGTCTCTTCCAATTGTAATTATTTTTTTATCTGCTTCCAATTGTAATTATAATTTTTTTTATTAGCAAAAAGGTTATTAATATAACTGGTACCTAAATCAGTGGTACCTAAATCAGAATCATGTTTCAGTAAAGATCAAAGGTTAAGCCTAAGGTTAATGGATATGATCTTCGTACCAAACAGTAAGTATAAATACTGCATAACCCCAGCAAACCCGAAATTGCATCAGCACTCCACATATATACCTCCAATAAATACAGATGGAGATAGCAAATAATTAGATAACTAGATTATTACTCATGCATCCTTGGTAGTAGTTGACAAGACACAATCACAATGTTAGCTGGATTTATTAGAAAAGTATATATATTTTACTCTTCCCTCCCCATTTTTGATTTTTGAGAGCTATTGGAATAAAATTACATTTTTAAACTTGCAAATTGTTACAAGCTTTGCTATGATGCAGGTGTTATTGTTAAGGCGTGTGGCGGTTGTTAAGGATAGCAATATAGTTGATACTCTTTCATTTAGCATACTGTCATCTCATTGAGTGTTGCATCCCCGCCAACAAAGATTTCCTTACTATCATCGTTCGAGGTATGTATGTGATTCTCACACTTATGTGCTTAAGTATTATAGGCAATGGTTGACATGTTACTATTCTTTAGTAGTACATTGTAATTCATTGAGTGAGCCATAGTTCCCCGTTTGAGATTGAATACAACGATTAATACGGACAGTTTGGATTAATTGTTGTATTCAATCTTGAATTGTCCATTTGGACAGTTTGGGAAGACAAATTGTTTTTACTTCATTTTGACTTATAAGTTAAGTATGTTGTGTTATTTTTGACTAAATTTCGAACAATGCATCTTGCTTTGTTCTCTGGGTGCATACATGATAGGCGTGAATTGATGTCACCGCTTTCATGTTGTGTACTTGGAGACCAAAGCGAAATGCTGCCGAAATTTTGTCAAAATTAACATAACCGTCTTAACTTGTTTGTTTGAATGAAGTAAAAAATTGTCTTTCCGAATGGGGTAGGGTCATACCTTTTTATGAAAAAGAGAGGTTGGCATGCATATCGGTTAATGTGCGGGCTATGGCAGAACACCAGAATGGATCGAAGTTGGATGACAAGACCACACATAAGTGACGAGTATGACAATGGAGTTGAAGATTTCTTGCAATTTGCCAAACATAATGCAGCACCCATTGGTGGACTATACTTATGTCCATGTGTTAATTGTTTGAATGGACGACGACAATCTTTGGATGACATTAAAACACATCTTATATGTGATGGTATCAGTCCAAATTATACGAAATGGATTTGGCATGGTGAATTACCACAAATGTCATCAAGCCCTCCTACTGCTCCAGTTGACGAAGAAGTTGGTGATCGTATAGAAGACATGCTACGTGATCTTGGACAAGAGGGTTTTAGGCAAGCACATTCACCTTACTATGAAAGCTTAGATACTAATTCTACGACTCCATTGTATATGGGATACACAAAGTACACACGGTTATCAGCGGTCTTAGGTTTGGTGAATTTGAAAGCAAGATTTGGGTGGAGTGACAAAAGTTTCAACGAATTACTTTCGTTATTGAAGAATATGCTTCCTGTAGATAACACATTACCCAAGAACCATTACGAGGCAAAGAAGATATTATGCCCTGTGGGTATGGAATACCACAAAATACATGCTTGCCCTAATGATTGTATTTTTTATAGACATCAATTTGATGAAATACGCAGCTGCCCTACATGTGGAGCGTCACGTTACAAAGTGAAGTCTGATGAAAGCAGTGTTGATGGAAGCACATACAAAGATTGTCCATCAAAAGTGTGTTGGTATCTTCCAGTAATACCAAGGTTTAAGCGATTGTTTGCTAATGCACAAGACGCAAAAAACCTAACATGGCATGCTGATGGGAGGATTAAAGATGGATTGCTCCGTCATCTTGTTGATTCTCCTCAATGGAAGTCCATTGATGAGTTGCATCCGGAATTTGGACAAGATCCCAGAAACCTAAGGGTTGGTCTCGCCTCCGATGGAATGAATCCTTTTGGGAACTTAAGCAGCAACCACAGTTCCTGGTCTGTTTTGCTGATGATTTACAACCTTCCTCCTTGGTTGTGCATCAAACGGAAGTACATAATGATGTGTATGATGATAGCCGGTCCCAGACAGCCAGGAAATGACATTGATGTGTATCTTGCTCCGTTGATTGAAGACCTTAGGAAATTGTGGGTAAAAAGGGTTGATGTGTATGATAGGAATGCTCAGGAGACATTCAGGTTGCGTGTAATGATTTTTTGCACCATTAACGACTTTCCGGCATATGGGAATTTGAGTGGATATAGCGTCAAAGGCCACCACGCATGTCCTATATGTGAGAAAGACACAAGTTACATCCAATTAAAGCATGGAAAGAAGACAGTGTATACAAGACATCGAAGATTTTTAAAAGCTTTTCACCCATACAGGCGAATGAAGAAGGCATTTAATGGCACATCTGAGTTTGACAGTGCACCGATTCCTTTGTCAGGTCATGAAGTTTTTGATCGGGTGAAGAACATCGTCACTATATATGGGAAGACACAAAAAAAAAGATGGGTCCCACAACCAGCTTTGGAAGAAAAAGTCTATATTTTTTTATCTGCCTTACTGGTGTCATTTAGATGTGAGACATTGTTTAGATGTTATGCATGTTGAGAAAAAAATGTATGTGATAGTCTAGTTGGGGCACTGCTAAACATTAAAGGCAAGACAAAAGATGGTTTGAAATATCGTCAAGATTTAGTAGAGATGGGCATATGACAATAGTTGCACCCAGTTTCAAAAGGTGTTCGAACTTATTTGCCACCCGCATCTCATACAATGTCAAAGACTGAGAAAAAAAGCTTTTGTCATTGTCTGAAAAATGTCAAAGTCCCACAAGGATACTCTTCAAATATAAAGAGCCTTGTATCTGTGACTGATATAAAATTGGTTGGCTTGAAGTCTCATGATTGTCACGTTTTAATGCAACAATTATTGCCTATAGCCATCCGGGGTATATTGCCTGACAAAGTAAGGGTTGCAATAACTAGATTGTGATTTTTCTTCAATGCCATCTGTAGCAAAGTAATCGACCCGAAACAGTTGGATGATTTGGAAAATGAGGCTTCCATTATCATTTTTCAATTGGAGATGTATTTTCCACCTGCATTTTTTTACATAATGGTTCACTTGGTTGTTCATCTAGTTCGAGAAATACGGTTGTGTGGGCCCGTTTATCTGCGTTGGATGTATCCTGTTGAACGGTACATGAAGGTATTAAAAGGTTATATGAAAAATCAATATCGCCCAGAAGCAAGCATTGTTGAAAGGTATGTGGCTAAAGAAGCCATTGAGTTTTGTTTTGAGTACATTGAAAATGGTTCACCTGTTGGTCTTCCTGAAAGCCGTCACGACTCCACCCGGCAAGGAAGGGGTACACGAGGATTCAATGTTGTAACCATGGATCGGGAACAGGTCTCACAAGCGCATTTATATGTACTAAACAACACTGCTGAAGTTTTACCATACTTAGATGCTCACAAGGAATATGTTGCAGCTTGTCACCCAAACATGAATATGATGCGCGTGTTGCAGGAGCACAATAAGAGTTTCATTAATTGGTTTAGAAAAACAATTTTTGGAATTAACACTGCTTCTAAGACATTAACAATGTTAGCTGTTGGGCCTAATCTGAATGTCCTTACTTGGAAGGGGTATGATATCAACAATTATTCATTTTACACAAAATCACAGGATGATCACAGTGTTGTACAAAACAATGGAGTCACCATTGATTCTCATTCGGACCACTTTAGTAGTGCAGTGGATAACCATCCTATTCGAGCGTCCATGCCTTATTATGGACTAATCAAGGAAATTTGGGAGCTTGATTATGGTGAATTTAGAGTGCCTATTTTCAAGTGCCAATGGGTTAATGGAAATGCAGGTGTCCGTCAAGACAAAATGGGGTTTACTTTGGTTGACCTTCAAAGGATTGGTTATAAGGACGAGCCATTCATCCTGGCAGCACAAGCAAGACAGGTGTTCTATGTTGAAGATCCCAACTACTCAAGATGGTCAGTTTTTCTTCAGGGGAAAACAATTGGTATCTCTCCCGATATTGATGCTTCAACCGTTGATGTTAACGACATGCCGACCTTCTCCACAGAAATGCCTCCCGTAAATGATGAAAATGAGGAGGATGATGTATATGCAAGTCATATCGATCATGACGAAGGCTTATGGGAAAATACATCTACTTGAATGCGGTATATAACACCATTTTGTTTACCTTATCCATTGTCATTTTAAATTTCTTATTATTTGTATTTCATTACTATTTGATACGTCTATGTTGTGGTAATTTAGTTGCCTTAATTTATTTCCGTATTTCTATGCAGGCATGGCAACACCCCCGAGGTCCCCTCCACCACCAGATTCTCCTACAGAAACCACAAAAAAGAAGACTAGACAAACTACCAGGATGCGAAGGTTGACTGCCAAAAGCTTAGATCAACCACGACCAACTGTCCACGTCAACCCTTCTACTGGTAGAGGATCTGACCCTCATAAAGAAAAATTTCATAGTTACCTAAGGGTAGTGGCACGGGAGAAAATCCCTATCGTTCATACTACTTGGAAGGATGTCCCAGAAACTCTAAAAGTTCTTGTATGGGATGACATTTTGGTAAGTACGCTAAACTGGTAACTAGATATTTATTATTAGAGTAACTTATTCAACAGTATTTAGAAGTAACATGTAACTAGATATTTTGAACTCTTCTCTTAATTAATATGATTAAAGAAAAGTGATGTAATTGAGTCTATGCAATTCAAGGCACCCAACTTCATTGATATGGCTTGGAACTGGTCAAGATTCATTAAGAGGTCATCACCATGAGTCAAGTATTTATTCAATTTTATTTATGTGAAAATGGGTGCGACGGGGAACGGGTACATAAATTGGAAGGGTAAGAACAAGCAACAAGTATTTATTGAATTTCATTTATGTGAAAATGAGGGGAAAAAACTAACCATCAATGAACATAAATAGGTAAGCTCTGTACAACAAAAATTAAAAAATATGTATCAATGATAAGTTTGGACAGTGAAAGACTACTTAAGACTCAAAGTAAACTGGGTTATTATAGTATGTAATACAATAATGGTTATCAAACATGAGACACAAAAGTGAAACAGAATCCTCATAAAATAAAATTATTAAGATGAAGAAAATATGATACAAAATCATCATAAACAATAAAACAAAATAGAAAGGAAAAAAAAAAAGAACTAAACAAAGCTTCTCAATCCCCCTGCATATAAAATTGAAGACTTGTATATACTTAATATGTATATGTATATAACATTAATCATAGGACCACATCTCAGAGATTGTATCAGTTCCAACTTTTATATTTTTTTATCAAACGATTGGTCTTTTTTAATTAATGTTTTTAAGCAGGTTTTGATCTGCAACCTGAGTAAACCCAGCCAAAGAATGCAAAACATGAACATGTAAGAAAGATTCACTGTTAGTGTTTCAAAATAAAATGATTTTTTAATTCCTAAAAAATACTCTAAAACTAGTAAAGTACTTTATAAGCAAATGACATACAAGTATAACCATACATGCCAAAGCTCAAGTTCATACCAGCTCTTTTATAATCCCCTAAATCAAAAAAACACTGGGCAGCAGATTCTGCCATTCCTATGCCTTCAAAAATTTCAGCAGCTTCCCTAAGCATTGCATTTGAATCCTCAGGATTCAAATCACGCAAACGGTTTGCATTTGCCCTAAGACTAGAAGCCTTAGACTTTCTGTCCCAGTAAGAGTCTCCTGCTCTTTCAAAACACATCGTTGCCATCTCATAGTTATTTTGATAGTATAGCTGCAAACGAACAACCAAAGTGATCTGATAACATTTGGGTAGATTTCAAAGAAAACTATAATAAACCTCATAAGACACCAATAAACAATGATTCAATCAAATGAAAATAAAGTATGACATCTTATTTTAATTCATTACTACAGAAGCACAACGAATATAATGGATGATTATAAAAACAACCTTTTTGCCACGTGACTTCCATTCTTCAGGACTACTTGCAACTTTCATTGCTTGAGCAAGTGAATCATCCAGTTCTTTAAATTGCACAAGACCTTTCTTTCTCCAATAATCAAACATAGGTCTAGAGTACTCTTCTGTATTCTCACATATCCACAATCTTTGTCTTGTACGAGTTATAGCCACATATAACTGCTTAAGTTCAGAGCACAAGAGATTTGTGTTTGGAATCACTGAAATTTGGATACGACTTAAGTTCTGTAGGTTCCAACATTTCTTGTTCCTTCATATACTCATATATCACTCTCCATCAATTTTTCAAAGGTGAAGAGCCAAAAAAGTTGTACAGCAATACATCCTGGAAAAGGACGCATCAGACCATTAATTTGTCATTAATTGAACATATGATCTTAATATTACTATCTCATTTGTCATCTAATATTGCACACCAAAAGATAGGATTCTACTCTTATCGTATGTTCTTATTCTTCTTTCTTATCTTACCATTTTTTTTTCTAATCATATACTGCAAACCAAATCAAACATGCCCTTAACAGAAAACTCTTGAATAAGAGCTTTATCACAATTTATAAAAATTTAACTTTAGTAATTAGTAATCACTGCATGATTCGGGATCAAGCACAGAGAAGCATAAATCCAGTCCCTTAAATTCAAAGTTAGAAACCAACCCATGAACTAACCAATTTAAATACAAAATTCATAGACTCATAGACACTGCAAGAATTTAAACCTAAAAAAATGTTAATATTCAGTTCTAATATTGAATTAACAAAACACAATATTGATGAGAATGCCGCTTCACAGAATGTCTCTGATTCAGTCACCACCTTCCACGTCTCTTTCAGAACTTAAAAGCAAGCATCAAGCATGCAACAGCAGCAGATTGCAGCCAAACTGCAGAACAAGACAATAATATCAGCCTGTGTCATTTTTCTTCCAGTCATGGTTTTCAACATTAAAAAAAAACTAAACATTAGCAACAAATTACTTGCTCAGCACCAAAGCCAACAATCCCCCCCCCCCCCACCCATTTTCATATATATATTATCTTGAATAATATTAAATCTAAAACTTTATATTATAAAAATTCTATTTCAGACTATTATCTTCTAACAAAGCTAGCATGAATTTTTTAGCAACCATAAGGAACTCGTAATTAATTAGGCATGCAAGTACAAAACATGTGTGATAGGACAAAGCTATGAATGGCATGTTTAATTAGTTACTTGTTTGAGTGGTCTCGTCCGTTAATGCTGTTGTTGAACAAATCTAGAAAAAAAACATTGTTAGTTTCTTCATCCTTTATGTGGGACCTGAGTGTTTGAAGCAATGCAGCAGTTTTAGCCAATGCAAATCGCTCTAGAGACTTCTTAGGCTCAAATATGTTGGCTAGCTGCTGCTATAAAGTAAGAAAATAGGAGACTTTCGTTGCTCAACCCAAACCCTCAAATCTTGCTTCCGTGTACCACCTAATATACACATGCTGTTGCAAATATTGGATATTTATTTGGCTGTTGCTTTCATCAAAGTAGCATATAAAGTAGCATATAAATTAGTACGAAAATGAAGGGGTTCCATACTAATCATTCATTCAAGAAATGTAGAATCCTTAGTCTTCATGATTCGATTGAAAGTGATCAATATATAAGACCGGAGGGAGTAATGAATAACTAATGATTAGTAATAACCAGAGAGATAGGCAGATTATGATTAGGGGTCAAAAGGTAACAACTGCAAGGATTCGAAATTGCTAAAATAAGGAGCACGATTAAAAAGATAAAATATAAAATTATGATTGTTAATTAAAAATTAACAGTTCAAAATATAATAAAGTGTATATTAATAAAATATAAATATGTTAACAAACAACCTTGAGGATTTACAAAGACATTGAGTATGGTTGAGTGGGTTTGCCATTCTCTTACTTTTGAGTCTATGTGGGCTATTATTGGGCCAGTCAGTACCCATGCCCACTGCACCGTAATTATTTCTCTACTCTGCATTCTGCAAACACGCCACAGCGCACATGGTATGCACCATGTAATTGAGACAATAGGATAATTTATTTATTTTATCTATCACTAGTTATTTTAGAACAGGGACACGAATTAATAGTTAGTTTTTCCAAAAGCATCACTTGCAATCCTCACTTAAGTTATTACTAACTTTCTATATATCCAAAACAAAATGCATGTGATTATTATTTTATTGAAAGGCTTAATTATGTTTATAGTCTTTAAAATTTAGGGTGAATCCAATTCTGGTTCTCAAATTTTAAAAGAAAAAATATCTTAATCTCGCATATATGAAAAGAAAAACAGTTCTAGTTTACTGTTTAGGGTGAATAGTGTTTAGAGGAGGAGATGTAGAAATTGGACAATTGTGCATTGTATTAAGGCCATCTCATACTATGACTGTGCATTGTATTAGGGGAAAATGCTTCCATATATGTAGTTTTTAGTAATGTACAGCAGTAATTTCCTCTCACTTGCAACTGCAGTCTGGAAGAGATGAAAAGAAAATAGGGATTATGAAAAACATTAAGACCAAAAAAGTGTGGTGTGCCAAAGTCTAAAATTGTTTGCATTAGCTTAAAAGCAGAAGAGAAAATTGTTTGCACTTCCCTTAATTCTTTAAGATACGTTGGTATAGGTACACCAGATTGTTTTGTCAACTTTTTATAAGCAGCTTGCAACCTTCTAGTGACTGGTATATGTATTATTTAATTGCGGTGGAAATGTGGTCTATGCAGTAACAAATTTAACTTTGTCTATTTATTATTTTAGGCCAAATTCGACATCCCTGAAGGTTTAACTGCAAAGAAGAAGGTTATGTCCACCGTTGGGACCAGATGGAGGCAATTTAAGCCCTCCCTGACGACCAGATATGTATATGCTGAGAATGACGATGAACAAAACAAGGATCCATCTGCTAAGTATGGTATTGATCGAAATACATGGGAAGAATTTGCAAAGACTCGACAGACCCCTACTTGGAAGGTTTAAATTTTAATCTTTTTACAGAACATTTTAGTTACGTATTTTAGTTGTTAATGTCAAACATTTTTTAGTTGTATTTGAAAATGCTGACAGGGAATACGCAAAAAAGCACAGGAAATTCAAAAATTCAATGCATCTCCCCACGTACTCTCTCGTGGAGGCTACGATGTGCTTGAAAAAAAATTAATGGCCGAGAAAACAAAGTCAAGACTGAATGAAGGTGACAATAGTCAAAATGCAGATATGTTCGTCGACCCTCCATCCCCTATTGCGAGACATGAGAAGTGGAAAAAGGCTAGGACAAACAAATTTGGACAAATGACATCTGCAGCAGCTCAAGAAATCGCAGACAAAATTGTAAGTTGAATATATGCCACAATTATAAATTGTAATTTGTAACCATAATAACGAGTTAATTTGTTGTCAATGTCATAGGATGAATTACAAGAACAAGCTAAACAGGGAGCTTTTGACCCACATGGTCGTCAAGACATCCTAAACACTGCCATTGGTCGTCCAGAGCATTCTGGACGTGTTCGTGTCGGTGGACATGGTGTGACCATAACCAGCTACTTTGGACATGCTTCCTGTGGGTCCCACAATTCTTCGCCTGCGATCACCGCCGAAAGATTGGTTGAAAACATACAAACTATAAAGCAAGAGGTGAAGAAAGAGGTAGAAGACGAGAACAAAGACCGTATGGACAAGATGAAAATGGAGTTGGATGCGATCAAGAGTGAATTATCCCAAATTCATACGCAACAGTCAGCTCCCCCAAGACCGTCTAACCCTGACGTATTTGTTGCACGTGTTAGCACGAAATAGAGTTATGTTGAAGCTGCTAATAATGTTGTCGGTAACGAGCGGTCTACATTTGATACATGTAGTATGGGCTTCTACATTGTTTGTGGTGACAGTACACAGCTGGTGGCAGGGGGAAAGGTCTTTGGAGTAGGTGGCACGATACACATTGTTGCTTATGGAGATGATGTAGTAAGGGTGTGTGTTGACACTGTATATGATGGTGAAGCCATTGTCCCGTTACCCACTTTAGAGATTCAGTATGTCAGGGACGCCGTGAACTCATTCATTGGATGGCCCAGACATTTAGTGAAACCTTTATCTTATGTAAGTAATATAATAATACCCCTGCCAAATTGTCATTTGAATACACACTTGTAATATTTGTTAAGTTGTTGATTAAATTTAATACTTATTTTCTTGTACCACTTAGGATTCTGACCTTAATGTGTAGAAGCCAGTTGAACATAGTAGTGATGCAAAGCTTGTAGGTGAATCCGATCCATTGGGAGAGTTGATGAAGATATTGTTTTATGTGTACCAGAATCCAGTGGAAGTGTCGTGGGAGGCGAACCAATTTGGACTTCCTGATATTGGGGCAAAATTTTACATCACACATGCAGATCTAGCGGAAATAATATCAGGTGACAAGTGTTTAAACATAGCGATACTACAATTGTGGACCATGTAAGTCATTTTCCTGCAACCTTTATGTTTGATTACTTGATAACCATTATTTTTAAATCTAAAACATTTAAAATAATCATGACTTGTCTTCCAAATAGATTTATGAATGAGTGCGGTAGAAGCAAAGCTGATCAGTCACTATATGGTTTGCTGGAGCCTCAATCTATACAAAATGCTAAGGAAAGACGTCAACAATGCCAACAATACATTGAAACATGGGTCAAGGAATCACAAAGGCAGTTGTATTTAGGAGCTTACTTGCATCAGTAAGTTCAATTGTTCTTCGAATTTAAGTTTTTTTTTGTTGTTGTACAATTCTATTATTATAATTGTCCAATTCAGGGCACATTGGCAATTATTTGTTCTCCACCCAAGGGAAAACACGGTCGTTTGGTTTTGTTCTCTGAGGAAGAAGCCTGATATTAACATCAAAGGCGCAATTAACAGGTTCTATTCAAATATACAAATCAGGGCATCCTTTAGTTGGTAATTGTTGTTACATATACAGCAAAAATGGTTGTCATATATATGCTATTTTTTTTAAATAGTGTAATGAAGACAATAACCAGTTCTTTTGAAGGCATGTCTAATCAAGGTGCACCTCGGTGGGTTGAACCCAAGGTAATCAGTACTTGTTTGTAATGAACCATTTGTACATCTCTAAGTGTTGAATGTTAAGTAACCATTAAAAATGTTATATGTAGAGTAATGTGCAAAGTGGAGGGTTTGAGTGCGGATATTATGTCATGCACTGGATGTGGTGCATCGTGACTGCCGGTTTGAAGGATGACTGACACAAGGTAAACATAATGCATGGAGTTACAATTGTAACTTTGGTTAATATTTGTTAAGTTACTAATAATTTTATCTAATGTTAATTTTGTAGTGGTTTTCTGATGGCTCATCGTTAGACGTGGAGGTCATCACAACAGTTCGACAGAAATGGGCAACTTACTTTTTATCTTTTAGGAAAAGCAGTTGCTAAATTTGATTTGTATTATGTACAAGTACATTTTTCTTGTGGTTTCATCAAAGAATTAGAACAATTATGGTTGCAACTTTGTATGTTGGATACATTAGAGGATCATTAATTCAAAAAAGGGTATTCAATTTGCATGGACTTATATATGTGGGATGCATGTCATTTGATGCTATTGTTCATATTTCATTTGATGCTATTATTTAATTTGCATGGTCTGATTTAATTTACAGGTACCAGAGATCAATGTAAAAAAAATGCATCAATAAAACGAAGAAAATTAAAAAAAAAATTAGACATACAAAGACGGTTCCCAAAAACGTCGTAAAATGACAACATGATGTAGACCTACAAAGACGGTTCCCATAACCATCGTAAATTGGCATAACATACAAAGATGTTTCCCATAAAACGTCTTAGTATGCAGTCTTGACATGCCATCTAAGACGGTCATAAAAACCGTCTTAAAATGTAAATTACGATTGTTACAATTAAGACGGTTTTCCAATAACCGTCGTAGACGATGCGCACCTACTAAGACGGTCATCGTAACCGTCTTAATATCCCAAAATTATCTGTAGACTTTAAGACGGTTATAGAAGAAACGTTGTAATATTTAGCACATACTAAGACGGTTTTTTCTAACCGTCGTAGTATTTAACACTTACAACGACGGTTCTTATAACCGTCGTAAAATAACTTATACATTTTACGACGTTGGCATTAACGACGGTTGAAAACCGTCGCGACATGGGCATGAGAACCAACTTAAAATCCAATTTTTCTAGTAGTGCTGGTGATATCCTCCTCTTCTAGTCACCTCCAAGTAAAATAGGTACAAGTCCACCAATGTCTCCCTGACATTGAAACTGCCAGGCAGAATTGGAAAATAGAGCATTATTCATACCTTTCATGTTCACATCACCTGGATTTTATCAGCAAGCACTGTTAGGCCATGGATTTTATCATCCCAACCTGAAATAAAAGAAAATTATTTACTATGCACTAATTCAGTTTTCTTCAAGCAAGATTGCATTTACTATCTATCCTTGGGCATACCCATCAAATCAGACCAAACTTAGCAAAATACTCAATTGAAAATTTCATGTCGGGTAAAATAGCAGATGAAATTTCATTAAGGATGAAAGAAACTTTATCTAAATTTGTCTTTAGCTAGCAAACCACAGATACATTATAGTGGCGGAATTTTGGGGCTTAGTGCTTTGGTGACGCAAAAATATTCATGATATTGGTGAAAGGGGTGGTGATAACAAATGTAACAGAGTGATTTCCCACTTTCCAAGTTTAAATCCTTTTATTCCAATAGAATATTGAGTAATTTCATCAGTTACTAAAGCATATCATACTTTTACACGTGTTCATATGGAATTTTACTGATAAAATTCCACTTCACTACAACTTAGAAATGTTTTTCCCTCATTATGATTCAAAATTATAACAAACATCCAAAATGCTAGTTATGCTTGGTAGTATAAAAAAATTCACCCAATCCTAGTTATGCTCAGTAGTATAAAAAAATTCACCCAATCCTTGTTATGCTTGGTAGTATAAATGGTATAGCTTCAAATTAGTTTGATTCAATAAACAAATTATTTGACTTTAGAACCAAATTAAAACAACCATGTATTATTATTAGCATTCACTTTTATTCGCCATAAACACACATTATTTTTGGAGTAAAAATTGTAGGGACATATAAAGAAAATGAATTAGTTTAGAATTTTAAAGATAATGAAATTAACAATGACTAAGAAACCCATCACCTGATGGCTCTGCCTTGATCAATTTGCCTAATATGAGAATTGAAATAATTAAATTTATATAAAATGTCTAAGAATAAAAATCCCATCACTTGATGCAGCTCATCCTCAAATGTCTACAATCAGATTAATTCAAGGCCAAATAACAGTTTGAAAGTAAAGCCTGAACCTTTTCAAAATTAGATTGGTTGGTGGTTTCTGATCCTAAATCCATTTATAAATAGTATGGTTACCTTAGCCATGGCAAACCTCTATTTAAAAGTAGAGTTGCTCACTAAAAGAGCTAACCATAAACTGAAAAAGACAACCATATATGAATAATCATTAAGATCTGGTTATCAACACCCCTTTAACAACCTAATGGAACACCATTTTAAACTCAGTTGCATGTTTTTCCCTGTCTTGAACCACAACAAGTATGGAAAAGGCTCATTATCATTGAACTCACCTGCAATGAAGAAATGGATTCAGTTGCATTACTTCTGTCGAACAATGCATCATTAAGTTGAACCTCCAAACTCTCTATATTCAGTAGATAGGAAGTAGATCAACTAGAAGCATGTCTATCAAATTACCAGCTATCTCTATGCTCATGGAAAAAATTATGAACAGGCAACTTGATCTTGAGATGATTCATGTGCTTGACTATAGACAGTTAAAAGGGATATATCAAGTGCATTTAATACATATACAGGACACAAAACACAACGATGATCTTTCAGCTTCCTTGAATAACTCTTTTGGGATCAATTTTCCACTACAATAACTAGAAGAAACAGTTGAAAGTTCTAGTCTTCCATTCCATCCCTCAACAAGATTCAAAGAGATAGGCTTTTCAATAGCAGCAGCCTCTACACAAAGCATGTACTTATACTCATCATCACCGAAATCAGACATAGCTTTTGCTTTCTTATCCCAAGGATTCCACATCACTGCACAGATAAAATAATAAATGAGAAAGAAAAAGTTTTATGTCCAATCCAAAAGCAACACAAATGTTAAATATACCAACTACTCAAGATTTTTCTTAAATTTCTAGTCACTATAAATTCATAGTTTTCTATGAAAAAAAACATTAAGGAAAATAATGTTAAATTGCTAGTGATTGGTATTATATTGCATTGTACCAAAAAAGTATTGCAGATATCCAAGCTTACCCGTTATGTTTCAAGTATCTTAATTGCACAAACAACTTCCTTCCATTTATTTTCTATAAAATTTGAACAAACAACCATCTAAAGTTACACTCAGAATATTCTCCTAACATATAAGGTTCATCAAAAAATTTAATCACATGTATACATGTGTGCAACTTCAAAATAGTTCTTATGTTAACAGAGTTGTCTGTTGATGAACTCATTGGCACTGGTTCATTTGCAACAAAATGTAGTGAAGTGATCACACTATCGTGAGCCTCTCTTACAACTAATTGGAGCCTTTTCTTTTCTAGATTCCATATGCTTATAATATCGGATGAACCTCCCAAAGCTAGAAAGGGCTTTCCATCTAAAACAGGTAAAATGAAATAAATAAATAAACCAATAAAAATAAGCATGAACCACTAAATTATACAAAAAAAACTTGAAGAGAGGAAGTTTTTCAATTTAATTAATTTATTTTTACTGGAAGAAGACAATATATTAGTTTCCCTAGCAGGGAAGAGTAACACAAGGACACTCATTAAAGAAATATATTCCATACGACAAATAATTAAGTTGATTAATACGACAACCCTTATTTAGAACCTCAAGCAGATATATTCAATTTAAGGGGGATCAAAAGAATTCTTAGACTATGAATGATAAATTGTTGGCTCCTAAAATATAACCACAAAAACATAGTTAATTTGACTCGGAGGCTTCAAAACAATTCATTGATAGTTATAACTTAAATAGGCTCCTCATTCAATTTTGTGAAAGTTAACAAGTGCCAAGTAGTAACATGATACACTTGAGGACTACATTATGAGTCGACGGAAATCCTAAAAGTTTTAATCTTTTTCATTCCAAAAATACAAAAAAAAAAAAAGAAATGAAAAGACAAGACAATATGAAGCTATATGTTGCTTAAGACAGACAAAAACCAAACAAATATTTATAAACAAAAATAATTAAGGAAGTAAAATGAATCAAATTTCTCTAAAAAAATTATCATATTTGGGGAACAAATACTCTTTATCTATGGAATTCCCTCATTAGACATGTAGTTAAGAAAATATTTTGTTGTATATATATAGTCTCATTGGAAGAAAATCAGTTATCAGATACAAAAGTCAATCTCTTATCTTTGAAGCAACAAGTGACTAGGGTAAAAAATCATATTTCATAAGTGAAACATGTTCATTAAACAGATGAAGGTAACTAACTACTACACCAGTAACACTTTCTTGGTCTAACTTATCCAGGCCTACCAGCTCTTTGTCTAGTAGAAGCCCTAGATATTGGTGCCATAACCATATTTTGAATATCATAAATCTATTACAAAGCATGGAAGAAAATTACACTTGGAGACATCAAGAAATCTCAGTAAGGGAGAAAAGAAGAGTGGATAAGGGACAAGTTCCAAAAATAAAGTTACTAGCATAGAACTAATAAAAATTTAGTGGATAAATTCTAAATTCTAATTAACTGAATAATGAAGAAAATACGAAATGAATGTTAATTTAAAATTCAATAGTGTATCATAATTGAGAAATTGTCATCCCAATATATATTGAAAATTTTAAGGTTTTAAATCCTTCCTGAACCAACAATGACTTGTATAAATTTTAAATAAGTGACATAAAAACTTGATGAAGGTTCTTTAACTTTTTAAGAAAATACAAGGGTAGAAAGTGGAAAGTGAAGATAACTCTTCTTTAGTGGAACAATCTTAGATATAAAATGGAGAGCAAGAAAGAAACTTGAATGGAAGTAAAGATAGACCAAGTGACATTTATAAACCAAATAGGAACAAATCAATACATGGCTCATTGCTATATCTCTTTAATAGAAACAATAAAATGAAAATATCGGATTGTAGAATCGTTGTTTAGAGAATCCACTCTCAACAACATAGATAATTCCCTGCATAATTAGAAAAATAAGAATGGATAAGGAGGATCTCATCTCTAACCATAGACATAGTCAAACTTATGGTAAAAGAGATGTTACCTCCAACGTGAGTCATGTTTTGCAATATTAGTAGAAATTACTACTTTCCTATTTCATCGAGGAGATGGAGAGAACACTAACTCTTGAGAGAATGTAAAACAAGTACCAAAAAATCCTTCCCTTTTTTCCCATTCTCTCTCACACACTTACTTTCACTCCACTCCATTGAGAATTAACAGAAAAGAAAAAGAAAAAGTTTCCACTTATGGTAGTTGGTTGTAGCAGCTAGCAGAGCATGATGGAGGAAGAAGAAGACCAACAGAAGCTTCCAAATCTAGTGAAGGAACTAGTCCACCACCTTCTCTCCCAAAACCTCCCCCCAAATTCACATCCCCTAAACCATAACTCACCCGAATTCCACAACTCCCTCTGCTACGCCCTTTGCATCCTCTCTAGCTGCCTCACCCCCTCTGTCGCCCCCGATGCTGCCCCCATCGCTAACTCCATCAAGCACCGCCTAGCCACCCATGGCCACTCCTCCGAAGATCTCTCCTTCATTGACCTCTTCTCCAAATTCTCCTCCAAAGCCCAAAGCATCAACAACAAATTCTCTATCATCTACCTCCTCAAAATCATCTCCGAAGAATGCCACACCACCACCCCTCTCCTCCTCAACCTCAGTTTCTATGAACCTACCTCCAACAAAAAACCCTAGAACAACAACGACGCCTTCCTCATCTCCAAGGACCCCGATCTAGTCAAGGAAGAAAATGAGGTGTCGGAAGAGGTTCTTGTCCAAGACGTGCTCTATGCTTGCCAAGGAGTGGATGGTAAGTTCGTGAAATTTGACGGCAAAAGCGTTATGTGATAACTTATTCAATTAGGTCACGATTCTCTTCCTCAATGATGGCAACACAAGAGTGAGACTACAAGAGTGAGGTATGTGAGCAAGAGAGGAGAGGAATAAGAGAGGAACAGGCATGAAAATGAAAACAAGTAGGTCGGGTGAGAGGGAATATGAAAAATCAAGGTCCATTCACGAAGGTTTCAAATTAAAACCGACTTTGTATATCTCTCTCACTTTAAGATGGTTTTGACAAAAATCGTCTTTGAAAAGATGTTTGAAAGACAATTTTGTGAGAATCGTCTTTGAAAACTTTCAATTATTTACAAAAATACTACCACATTTTTAAAGACGTCAGTTTTGTAGAACCGTCTTAGAAATAGTATCGTAAAAGAGTATTTTTGTCATAGTATTTATTACTCCAACATAGATCAAGCCTTATGACAGAATTTGAGTGCTTCTCTATCCATAATTGATTTACATAGAAAAGTTCAGGAAAGGAAGGAGAAAGTAATGATGTTATCGTTTAATACAGCATAAAATGCAGAACTTCGTATTCCTTGCTGATTTTGACATCTGAATCATTGAAAAAAGGTATTAATTATTGGATTTGCTAAATATTAATGAACTAATTGTTATTCATCCATAGAAATAAAATAATGGAATTTGTTCGAGTTATTTGTCAACAACTAGCTATCTTTTTCCAAACTTTAGATCCATACATTATTATGCTAATCAGTTAATCATATAAACTATCTGTCGTTCATCCCAACAACTGTGGCATTGAAGGGAACAAACATTGCAGAAAGAGGGCTAACAAATTTCTAATTTTAACACTTATTGGTCTCTTTTTCTCTTATGTTTCCTTTCCCTTTGTATGCTTTTAAAGAGAAATATGACTTTATGAACGGGTCATTAACTTAATACACCAGAAACACATCCAATAGATGTAAACCCCAGAGAAAGAGCTTTGAATGAACCTGTAACACCATGCTTATTCATGATTAATTGTCTTGAATAAAAAATCTCAGTTTTCGCTACAAAAAAGTGATATATAATAACCGTTTTACATTAGATATAGAAATTAAACTAGTATAAAACTATAAAATATTATAGGTTTAAACTAGTAATATGATACTTTAGTTGGTTCTCATATTATAATTTTTTTAGTAGAGTTTTTCTTGTTATAAATAGTGAAGTTTTTAGAAGCCTTGAACAGAAAATTTTATTTAAAAAATTTGAATTAGTCCAACCCAGAATAACCATTTTTAATAGAGTTTTCATAAAGGTTGAATTTGAAACTTTGTACCATTTTTAATAGAGTTTTCATAAAGGTTGAATATGAAACTTTGTTTAAATTAAGATTTCGAATTAGTCCTACGCAAATCAACTTATTGTTGATCAATAATATGATATTTTATACTAATTGACAATTTATTGTTATAAAAAATTTTATATCTTATCAATACAATTTTATATAATATACTATATTTAAAGATTTAGTTTATATTAAATATTGTAGACTGCACAAAAAAATATCTTAAGATTTATTTTCAGTGTTCTTTTTAGTGTCTTGGTGTGTTTCCAGTAAATTTCAGAAGCTAAAGTTGACCTGACATCTAACCTTTGTGGTAGAAACGCTGAGGGGATTTTATTTTGTCTATTGATTTCACAGCAGTTCGATAGCTTTTGGTTGGTAATTCTTGCGACAGATACATAGTTAATTGATTTGTTAAAAATGTGTTGAGGGCAACATTTGGCCAATAATTTGAATGTTGACTTGTTTGATAATCGTGTAACTAATGATGCTGAATATTAACATCTCTTATAATTACAACTTTTGGTCTAATAGTGAAAGGTGTGCTTATCTTTGAAGCAATATTAAAAGCAAGGACACATAATGACAAAGGAGAGATTGTTGTTGGTTTAATATATATTTGTTCATTATCATGCACCGACTAAACAAGATACATTTCGATGATGTTGGAGATAATAGCTTGATCTGAATTATATGGATACTGGATTGGATCCAAATTATAATTATGATGGAATTTTAATTTGTCAGCTTGCCTCTATTCTAAGTTTCAATTTTTACTTAAGGACTAGTCTGTCTTCAAAACCTGAAATGGCCACACTTGGGTTGGACCTGATTAGTGGATGCTTTTCTGATTGAAGAGTGATGTTTCTTTCACAATGAATTAATTGTGGTTTGAAATTAGTGTGAGGCTATTTCTTAAGCAAAGATAATAACCACAACTGTATATATGTTTTTCATCTCTCTCTCTTTTTTTTTTTTTCTTGCATCTAATGTCTTTTTCTTGTCTTGCACTCAAGAAAACGTGATAGTACCTAAATAATAGTATTTATGTTTTCATACAATTTCAAATTTTGTTCAATGAATTTCTAATATTATTATATATTTTCTGAACTCTTTTTCAATATTCACAATTTAATGATTGCCACATGAGGGCCATAATATAGGCATTAAAGCCACATAATTTAGGCAACACAATTGTAATTGTGTTCAAAAACATAAATGAAATTGTGTTCTGTTGTGCGGTAATATATATATATATATATATATATATATATATATATATATATATATATATATTATTGAGTAGGAATAAATTATTATTTTGATCTTTTTATCATTAAAAGTTGAATTTAGTCACTTAATTTTTAAAACTAATTCAACATTGTCTTTTTCGTTAGTATCGTATTTAAATTTCTAACAAAAATGTTTTACGTAGATATTATGTGTCATTTCTTATAGTATCATGTATACAAGAAGTTAGTATCGTTTCTCGTAATTCACTATTAGAAAATATGTTTTTTACATCGGTTATTTATGACTTTCTACATCGGTTTTTAATCGATGTTGAAAGTACCGATGAAAAATATTATGTTCAATGTTTTTTAAAACTGATGTTAACGTAAAACTGACAACATCAATTATTTAAATAACTGATGTTATATAATAAGAATTATACAAAAAAAAATGTATCAATGTTAACAGTTCACATCAGTTTTTGCACAAAATCGATGTTAACTTATGCATTAACATCGATTTTCTATAAAAATCGATGTTAACTTCCAAATGTTAACATCGGTTCTGTTAAAAGTTAACATCAGTTTCAGTAGAAAACCGATGTTAACATTTTTTTTTTGTTAATGTCGGTTTTTAACAAAAACTAATGTTAACGTATAGGTTAACATCGTTCTTTTTTAACAGAACTGGTGTTAATGTTTTGGATATTAACATCGGTTTTTTAAAAAAAAAAAATCGATGTTAATATATACAAGCAACATCGATTTTTTGAAAAACGGATGTTAACTTATACATTAACATCAGTTTTTCGTAAAAATCGATGTTGTGTGTCTATATTAACATTGGTTTTCTTAAAAAACCGATGTTATTATTAGGATTTTTTTTTTAAATACAATTTCTGTTTTTACAAAAAAATCCAAAATTTTACCTGTAAATTTCAAATCAGACCACACAGCACAACATACGTCATTTGATACATTTTTTAGCAGAAAGCTAGCTAGTAAACTATCAATTGTAAAACATTCATTGATGACTACGAATAAATAATTTATTAATAACCATCAATAAAGAATATTGTTCAATGTTAAAATGAAACATCAATTGTAAAAAATGTAAAGCAAGTTAGTAAACTAACTAAGTAACCTAAAATTACATAGTTCCCTAACATCCTAAGTTTGATCTCTAAGTTTCAGATAATACTGTGTCCACTGGATGCGAAGCGCCTTGAATCTCTCTGCTTCCAATGGTCTAACATCATTAAAATACTGCATGATCAAATAAAACATAAGTTAATAATGTAATACCAATGGTAAGAAAATCAACTTTGTTTGAAATAAACAATTATCGTTTCCCAATTATTCCTGAAACTTCCTAAGATTATAGTGGACATCCAATGCATCACATAATAGTCACACTCAGTGCTTCCTTTTTTTCTATTACACTATATACATAATGAAATTTAGATATTAAACGTTAACTACATTTAGTGTACACACACATAAAATATATATATAAGTAGAAGTTTTCTTTAAATCACTTACCTTAACAACAATCCACCTAGCACCAGCCTTGGATTTAGGTTGTGGAGTATCATCAAGTCCTTTCAAAGCACTATTGAATACAAGGAACATTAAAATATTGATGTTGCTGAGTAATGGTAATGCAAATGTATTGAAAAACAACACTGACTTGTTAATTATTCCTTTAAGGTAGTTGTCTGGCCTGTTATACAAGGAACAAAACCAGACAACAATATTTTCCTTAGGCAAAATGACCACCATTTGTCAGTGTGCGCTACAGTGGAGACAAGGTTATTGTAGTATTATACATTATTTAAATTCAGTTGTTCAGTTTTACTTACTCATTCAGGTAGGCTGTAACGACCCGCCTCGTCGCTACGGTATCCACACTCTAATATTCGATAATTTCAATTTTTATAAAAAGAACTCCTTAATTTTTGATTATGAAAATAGAAGTGATTTTGTCACAACATAAATTCATCCAACAACAAGCCATTACTTAAGTGAATATGCATAATTACATAGAAACTACAATTCGGTACATGTCATACACATAACGAAAATTAAATATGTTCATATATATATAATTAAAATTCCAGTTTTACATCTTTAACTCAACAAAATAAAACTTAAAAACCAACTACGGAGGAGTTGATTACAAAACACAACTCTCTCCCAAAATAACGCCAACGTCATCACGTCGGCTCGACGGCTCCTAACCAGAATCTTACTCCCTACACCCTGCCACTGTCATTCTGCTCCCACGAACAAGGTTCGTGATTATCACAGGTATCAACCACACGATACAAAATTGCAAGGGTGAGTTTATTATAAAAGAACCAATACCAATTCCAAATAACCACAATTAGCAAGGAACATAGGCAAACATGATAAGCATACACAACAATCATTATTCAACACTCATATCCAACAAATATTCATCATTCACATCCAACAATTACTCATCATCCATCCATGGACCCAATCAAGACTGCACAGAATGATGCATGCACCTAACTCAACACTCAGATGCAATGTGGTACGTACCAACAACAACCAAATATTAGGAAATAGCCTAAGCGTGTCCACACGACACTCTCACTTAGGGAACTGTGCTGAGTTTGTCGAGATCACCCAGTTGTGCACGTAACAGCCCCCCTCCCATAGGTGATCAGCCTGGGAGCCCAAAGGTGTTCCCTACCAGGTGACAGCCCCCTAGTACAAAGTACACTTGGCCATAATTACTCTATTTCCTGTGTCGTATGAGCTAAGATCACGGCCAAAAGTAAGTGCCAAAGACCATGGACCAATTAAAGCACCTAAGCATCCCCTCAGGAATGTTTAGATTCTCTAACCACGCTAGTTACCCACGTCTGGGCCATCCGACAAGGTCAGTGCACTCTATCCCTCATGACATACACTTTATACGACGTATGATCGTGGCCAAAAGCTAGTGCCAAAGACCCTGGAAGGTCAGTGCACAGTGCCCCCCACGATCATACACAACATCCAACGTATGAATGTGTCCAAAAGCTAGTGCCAAAGACCCTGAAAGGTCAGTGCACAGTGCCCCCCACAAACATACACAATATGCACATGCCAATGCATTTCCAACATCAATGAACAAATCGTATTTCCATGTCATTCACAACATAAATATCATCTCATCTCAATGACGTTATCAACAACAACAACAACCTCATTTCATATTCACATATTCATCAATAATAACAATTCATGTTGACATGGTCTTTATTAACAATGTCATCTCAAATCAATATCATCATAATTATCATTATCATCACATATCAATTAAAATCCTCAATAGCAACATCAACAATTCAAACAAACACAACAATATCATTTCCACACGCACGGTCTTCAAACAACCAAAACAATATCATTCATCACAATACATATAAATATATTGCATCCCATTAGTTAAAACGTAATTTTCTTTGAAGAAAAATCAGCATGCAATAGGGACAGGCAGATATCCTCATAGCTAGGTTCCCTGACCCTAACTATGGTGTTAAAATGGTAAATTTTATAATAAACTCCCCTTACCTATCGTGAGCTACCCCGTGAATTCCTCGTCGCGTCACTTGAAGATTCCTTTTCGTCCTTGCTCGTCGATTCCACGTAAGCCTCTACTATGTCAAAACGAAGGAGACTTAGTATGGATTTAAGAAAACAAAGCTAGTAACAGTGCTCTGGGTCAAACACCCACATCACTACATGAAAGAGCTGAGAGTCTTTCGGGTTTTACAAAGGAACGTAATTTGGAAATTCCGACCACGCCAATGTGACCGGGGTTCAGTGTAGGTTACGAAAATAACATGCATTTCATGAAAGGATAACATTTACAAAGTCTCTTTCTCAAAAGTTTTTCAAAGGAAGCATAAGACATACAATGGCGGTTCCAAAGTCAGAAAAGATGCAAAGACAAGATGAAACTTACAAGAAACAAGTGTAGAACCATGGTTACCTTGAAAGAAAACGAAAGGTCAGATTAGGGTTTCAGTCTCTACCGAAACTGTAACACCCTGATATATATATCTATATATTATTAGTAATTATGTTTGATGTTTGATTATTTGTTGCGTTATTTTCATCCGTAATTATTTTTACAGAAGTTAATTTAGTTAATAGAGGGGTGGATAGATAAGGATCTAGCTTCTCAAAGAAGCCTCTTGAGAAAGCTTCTCAAAGAAGCCACGAGGAAGCTTCTAGAGGAAGCCTCTTAATGAAACTTCTAGAGAAAGCTACATGAAGCTGCCTCGGTAAAAACACTGCCCAGCCTTCATTAACCGTTGGATCTTCTCGAAATTTGGTCTGCAACTTCACAAAACACTTTAGCATGATCTGACCGTTGGGATCTTTGAGAGTATGTCTGTAGTGTGCTAGAAGCCTCTTAATGAAGCTTCTAGAGAAAACTACATGAAGCTGCCTCGGTAGAAACGCTGCCCAGCCTTCGTTACCCGTTGGATCTTCTCGAAATTTGGTTTGCAACTTCAGAAGACACTTTACCATGATTTAACCGTTGGGATCTTTGATAAAATATCTGGAGTGTGCTAGAAGCTTCTGTTCCCGAGAGCATCTCTTATTTAAGCATTTCAACCTTTGCTTTCTTGTAGCTTAGGAAAAATGTCATTTCTTCTTCTTTCTTTCTTCCAAATCCATTTCTAAAGTTCCAAGTACTTTCTCCATCAGCCATATCCACCATTAGCCACCACAAACCATCATTATTCTCCATTGAAAACCCACACCGAGAGGAACCCTTCAACCGAAGCAGAATTTCCAACTTGGCTTGCGGTTTCGGTAGAGAACGAAAACCCTAATCTGATCTTTCATTTTCTTTCGAGGTAACCATGGTTCTATGCTTGTTTCTTGTTAGTTTCATCTTGTCCTTGCATCTTTTCTAACTTTGCAACCGCCATTGCATGTCTTATGCTTCCTTTGAAAAACCTTAGAGAAAGAGACTTTGTAATCGTTATCCTTTCATGAAATGCATGTTATTTTCGTAACCTACACTGAACCCCGGTCACATTGGCGTGATCGTAATTTCCAAATTACGTTCCTTTGTAAAACCCGAAATACTCTCAGCTTTTTCATGTAGTGATGTGGGTGTTTGACCCAGAGCACTGTTACTAGCTTTGTTTTCTTAAATCCATACTAAGTCTCCTTTGTTTTGGCATGGTAGAGGCTTGTGTGGAATCGACAAGCAAGGACTAAAAGGAAACTTCAAGTGACGCGACGAGGAATCCGTGGGGTATCTCACTATAGGTAAGGGGAGTTTATTATAAAATTTACCATTTTAACACCATAGTTAGGGTCAGGGATCCTAGCTATGAGGATATCTGCCTGTCCCTGTTGCGTGCTGATTTTTCTTCAAAGAAAATTACGTTTTAACTAATGGAATGCGATATATATATGTATTGTGATGAATGATATTGTTTTGGCTGTTTGAAGACTGTGCGTGTGGAAATGATATTGTTGTGTTTGTTTGAATTGTTGTTGATGTTGCTATTGAGGATTTTAAATTGATATGTGATGATAATGATGATTATGATGATATTGATTTGAGATGACATTGTTAATAAAGACCATGTCAACATGAATTGTTATTATTGATGAATATGTGAATATGAAATGAGGTTGTTGTTGTTGTTGATAACGTCATTGAGATGAGATGATATTTATGTTGTGAATGACATGGAAATACGATTTGTTCATTGATGTTGGAAATGCATTGGCATGTGCATGTTGTGTATGTTCGTGGGGGGCACTGTGCACTGACCTTTCAGGGTCTTTGGCACTAGCTTTTGGCCACGTTCATACGTTGGATGTTGTGTATGATCGTGGGGGGCACTGTGCACTGACCTTCCAAGGTCTTTGGCACTAGCTTTTGGCCACAATCATACGTCGTATGAAGTGTATGTCATGAGGGATAGAGTGCACTGACCTTGTCGGATGGTCCAGACGTGGGTAACTAGCGTGGTTAGAGAATCTAAGCATTCCTGAGGGGATGCTTAGGTGCTTTAATTGGTCCATGGTCTTTGGCATTTACTTTTGGCCGTGATCATAGCTCATACGACACAGGAAATAGAGTAACTGTGGCCAAGTGTACTTTGTACTAGGGGGCTGTCACCTGGTAGTGAACACCTTTGGGCTCCCAGGCTGATCACCTATGGGAGGGGGGCTGTTACGTGCACAACCGGGTGGTCTCAACAAACTCAACACAGTTCCCTAAGTGAGAGTGTCGTGTAGACACGCTTAGGCTATTTCCTGATATTTGGTTGTTGTTGGTACGTACCACATTGCATCTGAGTGTTGAGTTAGGTGCATGCATCATTCTGTGCAGTCTTGATTGGGTCCATGGATGGATGATGAGTAATTGTTGGATGTGAATGATGAATATTTGTTGGATATGAGTGTTGAATAATGATTGTTGTGTATGCTTATCATGTTTGCCTATGTTCCTTGCTAATTGTGGTTATTTGGAATTGGTATTGGTTCTTTTATAATAAACTCACCCTTGCAATTTTGTATCGTGTGGTTGATACCTGTGATGATCACGAACCTTGTTCGTGGGAGCAGAATGACAGTGGCAGGGTGTAGGGAGTAAGATTCTGGTTAGGAGCCGCCGAGCCGACGTGATGACGTTGGCGTTATTTTGGGAGAGAGTTGTGTTTTGTAATCAACTCCTCCGTAGTTGGCTTTTAAGTTTTATTTTGTTGAGTTAAAGATGTAAAACTGGAATTTTAATTTTATATATATATATATATATATATGAACATATTTAATTTTCGTTATGTGTATGACATGTACTGAATTATTGTTTCTATGTAATTATGCATATTCACTTAAGTAATGACGTGTTGTTGGATGAATTTATGTTGTGACAAAATCACTTCTATTTTCATAATAAAAAATTAAGGGAGTTCTTTTTATAAAAATTGAAATTATCGAATATTAGAGTGTGGATACTGTAGCGACGAGGCGGGTCGTTACAGAAACCGCAAGCCAAGTTGGAAGATTCTGCTTCGGTTGAAGGGTTCCTCTCGGTGTGGGTTTTCAATGGAGAACAATGATGGTTTGTGGTGGCTAATGGTGGATGTGGGTGATGGAGAAAGTACTTGGAACTTTAGAAATGAATTTGGAAGAAAGAAAGAAGAAGAAATGGCATTTTTCCTAAGCTACACGAAAGCAAAGGCTGAAATGCTTAAATAAGAGATGCTCTCGGGAACGGAAGCTTCTAGCACACTCCAGACATCTTCTAAAAGATCCCAACGGTCAGATCATGGAAAATTGTCTTGTGAAGTTGCAGACCAAATTTCGAGAAGATCCAACGGCTAACAAAGGCTGGGCAGCATTTTACCGAGGCAGCTTCATGTAGCTTTCTCTAGAAGCTTCATTAAGAGGCTTCCTCCAAAAGCTTCATTAAGAGGCTTATAGCACACTCTAGACATCTTCTCAAAGATCCCAACAGTCAGATCATGGACAAGTGTCTTGTGAAGTTGCAGACCAAATTTCGAGAAGATCCAACGGTTAACGAACGCGGCGCATCGTTTTTACCGAGGCAGCTTCATGTAGCTTTCTCTAGAAGCTTCATTAAGAGGCTTCCTCCAAAAGCTTCCTCGTGGCTTCTTTGAGAAGCTTTCTCAAGAGGCTTCTTTGAGAAGTTAGATCCTTATCTATCCACACCCCTCTATTAACTAAATTAACTTCCTTAAAAATAATTACGGATGAAAATAACGCAACAAATAATCAAACATCAAACATAATTACTAATAATACATAGATATATATATCAGGGTGTTACATAGGCTCCTAGGTAGACATCACATTTTCAATTTTGCATCCAGTTTTTCATGTAACTTTCTAATTCAAATTGCGATTGTCCAGATCTCTGGATGGACTGTGGCTCGAGGAATCCATACACATCGGAATTCCTCGCTTGCATACTTGTCTCAGTCAGATGCCTATTGTTGTTAACACAAAGTTAATTATGTATGAATTTAAAACAATAACTTAAGTAATTAACAATAATCTAAATTGACTTACAGAATCCACAATTGTATAACAGATATGCTGAGACATTGACCACCGTGTGCAATTTCAAACAGATCTTCGTGTTTTATGTACAACAGGAAGTCTTGATTAAACACCCCGAACACGGTAGCATCCCACATAACCTGGAAAGGCTTCAAAAAAAGTTGTGAGATGGTCAATGTCATCAAATATAGGGGATCATTGACCTCATGATCCAGCCTATCTACAGGTTTTGCGGGTCCCACAGCTCCCTGTTTATCCAACAGAGTGAATTAACATTAGGCAATTATAGTGAACAATTGAATTGAATAAAGAAACATTTAATGAAAGAAAAATACCTATTCTGATAAACGCTTCACTAGATGTGTCGGCCAAGCAAGGAAGGTGTTAAGTGTATGTCCCACTAAGTTAACCTTGTCAGCGGCCAAGCAACTGCATCTTTAACCTCCTCAACACCGACCTTCACTTGATCATGCAACAAAGAGATGTTGTGAACGGTTGTGGATCCCTCATAAACTCTTCCTAGGGCAATCAGGCGGGGAGGATTTTCTTCGATGTACAACCCGCATTTGTCTAAGTCGCCCGTCTCTGGATCGTTCCCTGAGGGATCAACACAACTCTCCTTTGTGCTAACACGAGCAGCTGAGGGACCAGTCTCTGGATTGTTCCCTGAGGAATCATTCCAAAATTTTGTTATATCTATCTTGTTTTAGTAGTATATGTTTAAAAGTGAACTCTTTGAAGAAACAAAACTAATACTATGCAGCTAGATTTGTCTGAAGTCTGTTTTGAAACTTAGATCATAATAGTTCAGCTTTACAAATTAATTGGGACAATAAATAGTAGTACACCATGTTTGATTGATATCTTGTGTTTTCTTAGAGATATATGTAAAACAACTTCCTTAGATGCATAATTAGACAACATAAAGAAACTGTCAATTATATTCAAAAACTTGTTTAGTAGAATAATTATATTTTCACAAATCATCACACTAAGTCTTCTACTTTACTGTCACCTCACCCCATATATCTTATGACTGTGACAAAGTAAGATATGCTTCGATTATATTTTTCCTAATAAATTTCTAATCAATGAGTTACTATTAGTTCATGCCAAGAGAAGGAAGCTTCAAACTTGGATCCCAAGATAAGCATTACTTCAGAAAGCACGTTCTGAATTATTTATTTCTCGTTTTAGAATAAAAGGAAAACACAATTGCACCTTATAGACTTAGGTGGAACATTTCATATTGAGAGTTTATCAATATCACTCACTACCAATTCCTTTTTTAGGAAAAATAATGTCCCACTTGATACGTTCACTGGTATAAGTACAAGGAGTGCCACAACTGTGATTGGAACAAAAATCTTTAAGCTGAAAATAAGATAAAAATTAGTCAGAATGCTAATAACACAACAAAATAATTTCAACATTAACATTAAGTTGAAAAAAGAGACGCTTCTTTCTCTTAATTTTCATGATCTAAAAGTCATGCCACGCAAAGTTCAAATCACACGATGGTATAAAATATGAATATATGATAGACAAAAAAGGTGCATCCCTCACATGTAACACAAAAAAGTTAACAGAAAACAGAAATAGAGAAAGAGTAAAAGGAGAAGTGGAAAACGTAGCAACATGGCTTACACCCCATAAGGTGAAGCTTCCACGGAATGGCTTTGACAAAAGCTGGCAAAACCAAAAAGAAAGTTGAAAACCGCACGGGATAACTCGAGAATCTCTTTGATAATCAAACACATACAATAGAATACAGATACAAATACAACCACAAAATGCTTAAAATTTTGAGAATTAGAACAATTTTCCAACCATGGTGGCCTTGCAACAATGCAACACACCGATTATATGACAAACAAAATCACAATTCCCAAAAACACAGCCGCAAGATAATTCTCTCCCCTTTTTTTCAAATGATTAAATTAATTGTGAAAAAAATAGACAATGTGACTAAAGTTAAAATCTTTTATGCTTCAGAGAGAAGTGAGCACAAAGAGCACGTACCTCGAACCCAACAGCGACAATGGCAGCGAGACTGCCAGTGAGATCAGCGACACTCAGGTTACCACGAGACTGGCACATACCTCAGGTCACCACGAGTTCCCCAATCCTTGCAGCAGAAACAAAAAAAATGAGCAAAATAGGTCTTCGGCGCGATGGAGAACAACACAGGTTAGACAAAACGTACATGTCACGGTCACGATCTTTGGCATGATGGAGAACAACAAGCTTAGTTGCATAATTGATAGAGGGTACACAGAGATGAAGAGGCGCGATAGAGGGTACACGGAGATGAAGAGGCGCGAGCAAAATAGATCGCGTCTGATATAATTTAAAATGTAAGTTCAACATTGGTTTTCAATACAAAACCGATGTTAAAAAAATAATGTTAACGTTAACATCGGTTTTCAATACGAAACCGATGTTAACTAATCATACGTTAACATCGGTTTTCAGAAAACCGATGTTAACTAACTTAGGTTAACATTGGTTTTGTTCAAACTCGTTGTTAACGAAGTGACGTTAACATCGGTTCTTCCAAAACCGATGTTAACGAATTAATGTTAACATCGATTTTACAAGAACTGATGTTAACGTCACTTCGTTAACATCAGATTTTAAGAAAACCGATGTTAACGGATACACATTATTTACAATTATGTCACTGCGTTTATGTTAACATCGATTTTTTCTAAAACCAATGTTAATATACCGATGTTAAATCTGATTTTTGTAGTAGTGATTGGACGGATAAGGCATCATTGCTATTAATTTTAAAAATTAAGGGATCAAATTCAACTTTTATTAGATCAAATTGAATTAAATAAAAACTATATTTTATCATGTTATTTGAATTTTTTATTAATGATTAACATATTTTTAAAAATTAAAAAATTATAAGAGAGATTTATTAAAAAAAAAGTAAGATTCATAAAATTTTGTAATTTTTAATAAATTTTAATCAATAAATAAAAAAGAATATTAAAAAAGCCTATTATAAAGTGAGTAAGCATTTTTCTTAAGTAATTCATGTCCTATATCAACACTAGAGTCTTTTGAGTCATCATTTAATTGAAAAGACAGAAAGCGATCGTAAAATAAGACAGAATGTTCTAGTTCGTTTATAAACATGATGAAAAAGACGAACGGGATAAATCTATTAGAAGACCTCATAAATCATAAAATTATAACTGGAACAAATTTGAGTGGTAAAGTAGAAGATAGTTACCACAAATTAAGATCGTAGCCTCTCTTGTTTTGTTCTGTCAAATATATTGTAAAATTCATCCTATGATGTGTTTGACCACAAGGTTTAATTTATTCCTTCATGATGAAAATCTCGTGAACTATATTCAGAAATGGTACCCTTGGTAGGTGAGGACCCATGCACAACGTGTCTCCTGTTGAATGGCATCTCACTGTCACAGGTAGGTGTTGTCCCTAAATTTAATTGTGTATCTCAAGGGTGTTACTCAAAAGTTAGCTAACAAAAGTGTTGAATCAAATTTTAAGTGAGAAACTAAAATGGAGCATTGATGTTTACTCAAATTATAAACATGATTTTTCTTATGAGTCTGAAAGGTAAATATAGCGGAAAAAAATTGGTCTTTGATGGTGAGAGGCTTTGAAATGGATGGAAAACATAAAATCTTACGGTTGTAGAGCATGAAATAATGGATGGTTGGTAAAACAAATGATGGGTTTTTTTTAAAAATAGGGTGTTTGATTTTCTCCCCAAACAAAGGAAGTAAAGTTGCCAAAATCCCCCGAAACAAGTTATTTGCTTCATCCTAAGGTGAAAGAGGGGAAAGAGGGGTCCCAAAAATAAGTGGGAGGTGGGTGATATAGCAGTGACAACTTTACTTAGTAGGGCGCCTACCCTAATGATCATTATAGTGTGCCTTACAAATCTCTCAAAACATTCTCGCTTGGTAGGGCCTCATTTTCTCGTCATTTTAGAAGGACAATCTAAAGCTATTTCATTGAAAGCACATTCTCCTTTCCTTTTCATTCTATTAGGGACATGGATTTCAGTATCTGATTATGACAATTGAACTGTAAAATTCAACCTAAAATTAGGCAAATGGAAGCCCCATGTAGTTGAACTTAAATTTTATTCAGTGGTTGAAGATGATAAATAGTAAAGGAGATTTATATTACAAGCAACATATGTATGGATAGGAAAGAAATAAGGAATTAAAGAAAATTAAGAAAATGAAAAACAATAAAACAGCTAGGGTATAGCATTAAATCTATCTATGATCACCTATTTTACCTTCTAAAGGGAATAGATAAAATAATCAGAACTGCTAAGAACTTTTTAAAGTGCTTATGCAAGCAGAAGAAAAAAAAGCTTAATGGTTCATGTACTGAAAGCCAGCTTTATCAAATTGATAAAACTCTGCCATGCTAGATTGTCTGATTAATTGGCACTTTTTGTTGGCCAATCTCATCTAACTCTTAATTAGTCTTCAGGTTGATTTTGCACTAACTTTATGTAATAAAGAAATGGGATCAGCTAGCCCAAAAACAAATTGGCATAATTGAGAAGATTAATTAAGCAATATGGACAACTTAACCTTAACCAAAGGCAATTATGCTGTTGCTTCACAGGCGTCTCTTTATGGATTAATTAAAGAGAGTGTTCTGTTCTGTGATAATAAGAGAATATAAAACTGAAATAGAAAATTAACAAATGTTAATAGAAGGGAAAGTTCAAATGTTAAAGTGATTAAATTTGGCTACCAGCTACCGGTACACGCTGTATGTTCCATGTCAAGGTTATGTTTCATTTATTAGTTAACATAACATAATTGTTGACATAAAACATAAGATATTGAGAACTCAAATGAAGGAAACCGCAGGCTGAATAGTTAAGGAAAAATAGAGAAGGACAAAACTACATATAAATAATACTATTAAAAATAGTAAAGATAATAAATTTACATTATTCAAAATACTACCATGTAATTTAATTTATACAAAATCAATTAATTTATTGCATTAATTGCTTTGTCTCTTTAATAATTGTTCACATTAATTCTTAATAAAAATATCTATCAATACATCCTTTGACACGTCGTTATATGATTAGTCGTACGTTTGTAGTTTTTGGAGACAAAGTTGTCAGATTAACACTTTCTATTTCGATTTGTTTATCATTTTTTGCTTAAAGAAAACTAGGTATTTTACACAATAATACAATAATAATAAAATATATGTAACTCTGCTGTATACAGCACCACATTCAAAGCATCTTTTTAATAATTAAATTCACACTAATCTGCAAAATTATAGACCCAGTATATTAAAATAGTATGACCAGAACCAAGAAATTTTTTGTTTAAACTTACAAACTGGATTTTTGCTAACAACCTCTCAGAAAAAGATTAGTGTAATATCTCCAGAGTATCTTTTACAAACCTGAACTCCACTACAAACCCCTTTTCTTATTCCCTAAATTAATAATAAAAGTTGTGAAATTATAAAGCTCAATGATTCATTGGGCCTAGTCAGAAGTTCACCACTGCCAACTTGGGATTCCTTTAATGTTCACATATATTAGTAAGAAAAAAATAATGTTTTCTCAAAAAGGGGTGGTTATAACTTCTAACTTCTAACCTCTACAATTTCTAATGCTTTTCCCGTGCATTTTTCTAATCCATTCAGCTAAAAAAACGACACAGAAGCTTCTGCTTTTGGTGAACCAAAGAAAGTTACAGGGAAAAAGACAAAGAAAAATGCCACAAGTTATAGTTGACCACAGCTCAAATTAACCAAATGTCCTAATCACTTAAATTAGAATTAGAATTTTAAGATGAAAAAAAAAATGGTCCCACTAATACAGCTGGTTAGCAACACAAGTGAGAATCACATCGACCAGATTACGCGATTTAGGAGAAGGTTAATTGACATGACCTTTAATGTGATTTTAATAAAGTCCCACGAAAATTCTTTGTGGGTTGATGTGATGTATGAATTATATAAAGCGTACAATAGTAGACAAAGTGAGGAGGGATAATCATAATAGCGGGTAGTAGAAAAACTCCTTTAATTTGCACTATATCTTACAATTGGTGCCGTAAAAATAAGAATTTGCACCAAGAGAAATCAGAATCGGTCCTAAAGATTTTACAGTGAAGAAGTTGTAAAAAAATTTGAAAAGAACTGCCCCTGATGATTAAAAATTAAACTCATGGAAAGGGTAAGAAAAGAAAATGGCTAACATAAGGACAAAAGAAGGTTCTATTAGACCTAGTGATAACAATGGCTTAATAATTCAAGGGGTCGTTCAAATTAAATCCCTTCTTGTTGTGTACAGCAGTAGTCTTCCTATTCCTCCAAGCTTCAATTCAGCCGTAATGAATGGTGATCAGAGCTTGATTTTCATAGGGGTACTTGATTTGAGCCTATATTGGACAAAAAAAAAAAACATATAGATCAATTTTGGGGCCTAATGAAAATGATGTGTCATTAACATATTTTTTTTCTCTTTGCTTTATTTACCGTTGAAACTCTGAGATTGTATTGGTGTTATCCTATTTGCATTTTGGCCAAATCCCATCTGAATAATGGTGTGGAGGTCATCTTCAGAGAATGGTTTTGCATACTGAAAATCATTGGATAAGAAGAATTAGAAAAAGTGCATGAAACTTTAAAAAAAATAAGGCTCCTTTTTTTCTTTCACTGTTTTTTATAAGAGAAACAAACAACTAGGAGGAATTGATTACCTGAGAACCACCTTCATTAAAATCATTTAGGTGTGGTAAATGCATGCCAAGGTTTTGGCACAAACCAGTATCTAATGGGTCCACTGAGTTGTGGGTCATAGTTCCATTAGGAATGTTATTGTGGACTGCTGGGTTTGGCTGAGGGTGTTGCCCATAAAAGGGTGGTGCTGAGGAATCTATCAGGAATATTGGGTGTGCCAAAGAATTATTTGATTGAAATATCTGAAATCACCAAAAAGCCAACAAATCCCAACTCAGGAAAAAAAAAAAAAGCAATAATTTTTATTTTCTTTTTTTAGTTAAAAAAGCAAACCCATTGTCTAGAGCCCTGAAACTTACATCTTTTGAGATTAGACTCTCAATACTAAAATCCAGCCTGGTGTTAACAGAAGCCAACTTCATAGACAGAAACTGCAACAGCAAAAAAGGAATTCTTAATGAGCAAGAAATCTAAAACATTATTATTATGGCCATCATTTGAGATGCTTATTGGCCAAGACTGGTTTACCTCAACTTGGCGCTGCAATGACTGAACATAGTTTATAATTTCATCAAGCATTAGTGCTTTACCCGTGACCTAAAAGGAACAAACAGTTCATAACCAAATTAGTAAAGGAACACATTAAAAAAAATAACAACCTAATTTGTTTGAATTCTAATTTAGCTTATCAGCCCATGCACCTTATTGCAACCTGGGACAAGATCTTGGAGAAGCTTCATTCTTTCACTGATTTTCTCCCTCCGAACCTATTTCAAAATTGGTTTAAACAAAGTCAAAATGAAAAAGGCTACACATGTTTTTTAGCCAGTGTTATTCAGAGTTAGAA
Organism: Glycine max; assembly: GCF_000004515.6. Classification (NCBI taxonomy): domain Eukaryota; kingdom Viridiplantae; phylum Streptophyta; class Magnoliopsida; order Fabales; family Fabaceae; genus Glycine; species Glycine max. Next base: position 34,865,081 of record NC_038254.2, on the reverse strand, counting down.
AATGACAGTGATTCTTTTCTTACTCTTTCTGCAAGACTATGACTATCAGTGGCTTGACCTCTTCTTGCTCTAACATGAATGTAATCCTTTGGAGGTTCAGGAGGTTTTGAGTTACTCTTGTTCTGTTTCTCATCATTTGCATTACTATTACCCCCTTTGGACTCTTCCTCTGCCTTAACTTGGCCATTTTCATTCCCCTCACCGGCATTAGGCTTGCTGCGTTTCGCATTCCAGTCTTCACTAGCTTCAGCAGCCTGAAGTGAAAGACCCTTTGCGATTCAGGAAATGCCAATTTGAATCAAAAGTGTAAAACAAAACAATTTTGACATAAAAAGTTCTTACCATAGGGGGGTTAATAGAGGCTGAAGTTTCTTTGGCTTTTCCTTTGGATGGACCTTTTCTTTTCCTAGAATTCACATAAGGGGAAGGCTTCACCCCAGTGTCCCCATTTGGGGTCTGTTCAGAGATTGTGGATTCCTCTTGAGAATTGGCCAATTCCATTAGGTCTTGCAATGGAGAATTTTTGTTCTCCTGAGTACCCATTTGAGATTCAAGCACTTTGAGTGATGGACTACTTGAGACTCTAGGGAGCCGCTTCCCATTTTCCACCAATGAAGATCTCTGAGCCAATTCAGCATTGTTGAGTCCCAATTGGGTGGTCCTGCCATTCAAACTCCGACTTCCAAAGCATGAAAACTTTGCAGCCCTCTCAGCAAAGCCAGGATCAGCTGAGAATTTAGCCACAGTGGAATTCAAGGACATTGGTGTCTCCAAACTTGGGGGCATGCCCTCCTTCACCAAGTGGTTCACCATTGTGGGGATCTTGATCGTGTTCACCTTTGGAGGAGAACTCAAAGGGGTGCTATAACATGAAGTGTTGGTGCTATTATTATTGCAATTGATGTAGAAAGATGCACCAACCAAAGGCTGAGAATGAGGTGAGATCTCATCTGAACCACCACCACCACCAATGTTTCCCAATTTTCCTATCAATTCCCTGATGACAAAATTCTCACTTGATATGTTGGAATTGGAGGCTGCAGGAGAGGACACCATTGAACTCAGAGCTGAATCAAACTGAAGGCCATGATCCGTTGACTTGTCCCATGTTGGGGTGGTGTTGTAGAAGCAATCCTGGGTCTGCTCAGTTGAACAATTCAAAACGGTGACTTGAACATCCATGGCAGAAGACAGTGATGATTGCCAAGAGGGTGGTGGACAAGGTTGGTGACCGTGTGGTGAAGGCTCAAAATGCAGCTGAGGGGGCACACCAGCATTGAGAAAGAATTGGTTTTCCATGAAGCCAAAAGTTGTTGGAAAATGAATAATGATGTTATGTAAGTTATGAAGACCTAAAATAAAAATTAATTATGAATGGATTACATGAGAAGGAGGAATGGACTCATCAATTTGAGAAGGGTGTGCTGTGTGGGGGGCCTAAATAGAGATCCAACACAAGTTGAGTCCAAGTTGTGTATGTTTGACCTTTGAGTTGTTTATAATAGTTTTGCAACATCGTTTGTTGCATTGGACGGATAGAAGTGGTAGTCAGTAATATGGTAAGTACTTTTTTATTTTTTTATCTCTCTCTTTCTTCACTTGTGATGTTGTTTGTCTTGTGTGTTGAACTCGAGTTGGAGAATATTACCTTTCCGTAAAAGACGGAGAGTGTGTTTGGCGGGCCTTGGACGTCACAACACCAAAATGTCTCCTATCCTTTTCTTGAAATGTGCACTCTCTCTTCCAACAACACCATGCAAAATGCAGTGCATGCCACCAAAAGTTACTGCATCTGATTTCCCCCCATGTAAATATGAATATAGATTTCTCAACGGGTTGAAAGGGAAGAAAATAAAATAAATAAACGGCTTAAATAACTTTTTAACTTCTATACTATCGGAGTGTTCTATTTCTTGTTATTTTTGTGTGTGTTTTTTTTTCCTTTTTGTTCTTATTATATTTTTTACTTAATTCTACATTTGCTTCCTTAATTATTTACAAGATCGGTCCTTAAATTTCATGAGCTCCTGACAAAAAATTAAATTAAACCCTTTATTTGAAATATAAATATATTATATAAAAAAGTGAACACGTAATTTTATTAAAAATTATACATTTTCTTAGGCTTAATAGTTTTAATAAATCTCAAAACATAAAATAGACATGATAACGGGACAAGTGGATGATAGGTTTGATGTTACCTGTTTTTATCCTTGCAAAAGACAGAATAGGTTCAAATGATAAAAGGTGTAGACTTATATTTTTTAAATCCATTCCATCACGGTTTTGCAAATTAGAATAAACATGCAAGAAACCGTCATATTTCTTTATAACTCTAATTTACTTATATATTTATAATTTAATTTTATATCTTGTCTCTTAAAGAAAATATTTTAGTTCGTTTGATATTGCCTATCATCAAAAAAATATTATTTCATATTAAATACTGCACATGTTTTTTTATTAATATACTAATATTTAGTTTTATTCATTTATAATTAGAGCTTTTGTTTGTGTTTCTTATTTTGTTAAAAAATATTTTAAATTTGTTATCATAGATCAATTACATGTTGATACGTTAGAGTGAACTAAAAATTTATTCAATATGGATCTATAAGGTAATAGATAAAAAAAAACAACTAATAATCAACATAATAATATTTTTTAATCACATGCATGTCATATCTACATTTGAACGAAAAGAGACGTAAAATAAAATAATATTTTTAATTTAATTATAAAAACTACATAAATAATATAAAAAATTTGTTATATGACTATAATTTTTTAAAAAAAAATTGGGACCCCTTTTGGCCGTGGATCCTACGTCATGGCACCTCTCAACTGGCCCGGGGCTGACCCTAATTGTTTAGGAATATTCAATTAGGTCCCTCAATTTTTAAAAAGTTTAATCGGGTCCTCTAGTTAATAGAAGCACTATAGTTGTACCTTTTTTCCTACTAATTAGAGCTTATGGTGTTACATTACAAGTTTCAACGATTTAATTTTGTGAATAGTGATAGCTTTTAACCGCCGGCGTCAAACCTCACCGCTACTTGCAACGAGGACTTCCACAAAACCCTAAAAAACCTCAAAAACCAAAATAACTTACCTAAAGAGCAGCACTCACCTGGTGGTCGAGGTCGAATGGTTGGGGCCATAAGAGGAGCACAAAGATGTCCTTCTTGGAGAGGATTTGGTGGCACTTCGGCGGCATGAGATCCAACAGATCTTGGTAGTTGCGCCGCAACTTCACCTCCCAAATAGAGACCAACGAGGCAGCACAGTGGAACACACGATTGAGGCACAAATCTCTGGTATGTCCTCAAGGTTCAAACTGATGCTTGAACCGTACGTACTCTCTTCACCATAGCTCGTTGCAAGACATGCGATGGTGCATCGCCAGCACCTCCATCATTGTCACTAGCATTCTCCCTACCAAAGCCTTTAAGATTTTTTTTTAATTTTAAAATAATGATAAATAAAGTGTCGGCTTTCAACCACTACATTTTTAAAATTTTATTTTGTTAAATTTATTTTTTATTTAATTACATTTTTTAATTTAAAAATAAATAATAAATATAATGGTAGTTAAAAAACCACCATTATTCGTAAAATTAAATTGTCAAAACTTATTATTATTTAACATTGTGAGCTCCAATAGGACGGAAATGGTATAATTGTGATGTTTTTAATAATTAGAGAATTTGATTGAACTTTTAAAAAATTAAAAGATCTAATTCAACATTTTTATATAATTAAGGGACCATAGTTCTAGTTATTACCGATGGTATCATCAATCGTTGTGTTGCTTGCCAATTATATTTGTTTTATATCTTGAAGGTGATTGTGTCTTGCATGATTTATATGATGTTTTATGTTTAAGGTATATTGTTTTTTATAATTTTTTTGCTGCTTATCAGTGCTTCTTTGTTTCCTAAAATAAAAAAAAAGTCAGTGCTTCATTTTTAGGTTTAATTTTTTTATACCCTTACTAATGAATTTGCAACATTTGAAGGTTTCATTTTTATTTTTTTTTTATAAACGTGACTTAATATAAGTTTTTAATCTCAATAACAATAAGGTTTCATGTTTTTATTTTCATTTTGATCCTTCTAATTCTGTGGTCCCTATAATTTTCCCTTTCTATTTTTGTCGTGATAATTTTTTCATTATATTTAACGAGCAAAACCTAACAACAGAGAATTTTTTGACCTCTTGAATAATTATTAAAAAAAATTAATCTTTTATATAAAAACATATACTTGAAAATAAATAAAACGTGATGATTTTTTATTGAAATATAGCAAATTACACCTAATATTAATGTAAAACAAACAAATCGATAACGGAAGTAATTAAACAAATATGTTAAAGCTTTACAAAATATAATGAAATTACATTAAAATAATTATATTTGTTTATGTTCTGTACTTACATTTTTATTTTTTGTGTGCATATATATATATATTTATGTAATTTAGAAAAGAAATTTAATAATTTTATAAAATAAACAAATATATTTAATGTTTGAAAAAAATTTAGCTTAATTGTATTTTTAGTTCCTAAAATTTATCAAATGGGTGATTTCAATCCTTCTAGTTCCAATTTCTCAAATTCAATATAGTTTTTTAAATTATAAATTTCAGTCCAACACTAAAAGATTATGTGGAACAAATCTGTTTAATTTTAGTATTACATAATTTTTTTTGTATTGAAATAAACAGATTGTTGCAGATAATTCATTATGGAAGTATATATAACTTTGTTTAACAAAAAATGTTAGCAACATAAAAAAAACTACTACATCAATAATTATACTATCGTATTTCAGTCACTAATAAAGTATTGAAAGAAAAATTAAAAAAGTAAAACAACACAATTTTATGAAAAGAAAAAGTATTTCATAAAGAGCAATTAAGCTATAATTAAGATCAATAGTATTTATGAGTATAAGTTATTTTTTATTTCATTTTACAATAGTGAATCATATATTTACTAGTATTATATATATGTGAATCTTTAGTTCTCCAAAAATACTATAATATTAATAATAATAATATATTTTTCACTTATATTTGAAGCTAATTGTTGTCTTAATGGTTTTGAGCTTGGCCTTAAAGCATATGGTAGTGGGTTCAAATCCCAAGTTGAGTATCCTTTTCAATTTTTGAACTCCATTTTCTAAGTGTTGGAATAAATATAATCAATTTTAAAAGTATACGTATGAGGACTTGAATTAAACAATTAAAACTAGAAAAACTTTACTGTCATAGAACGTGAATTCTACCGACAACAGGAACTTTCAAGAGTGTAATGTTGACACGTCAATCTACTCAGAATTAAAGAAGTATGGATGCGAGCTTGTATATATTAGAAATTATAAACTCTGAAGGTGAATTCATATCAGCCAGAATGGAGTCCTTCCTCTGGCAGAAGGAGCAACTTCATTGTTGGCAGCGCTGAATTGGGTCGTTGAGTTGGAAATCCAAAATGTCACATTTGAAATAGACTGTCAGCACTTATATGACAGCTTCCGCGCAAAGGTTACTGCATAAACTCTGAAAATTTGGTGTTATTATTAGGGCTTGTAAAAGAAAGACTTATTCTTGTATACAACTCATTCTCGAATTCGGTCTGTAGACAAGTTAGTCTAGTGGCTCACACCTTAGATAGGATGTCTGAATTTTATGCTAGTTAATATAACTTTTATGATATACTAGATTATATCAATCTTTTGATTACTAATGAAATTATACAGGCAGTCCTTTGCAATAATAAAAAAAAAAAACTACGAAAGACTAAAATTGTTCATTTGATAGAAGATAAAAACATAATTAAGCCAACAAATTTTAATGTTTAACTTTTGAATTAAATAAAATAATTAATGTACTGTCAAAAGATCAAACTAATTAAAAATTTTCATTAAAGCAATCATCATTTATTATTATCTTTCTTTATTAAATGATCTATAATTTTAAATCATTAAATTTAATAAATTTAAAGTGTTAGATTTTAGCATGAAAAACTAAGTCACAAAATATTAATAAATTTAAATTATTTTGAAAGAAACAAATTAAACTTTGTTTCAAAAATGAAAAGTAATATATATATATATATATATATATATATATATATATATATATATATATTGTTAAATCAAAAGACATTTATGTATTAAGATTAATCAAGACTCTTAATTATTTTGATTAGATGTAAACAAATATAATGGTTAAAAGTTGTGTCTTGTACACTATCAAAACATGTTTCGCAAAGTCTGCGCCTAATGTCTCAGGCAATAACAAGATAGAGTCATGATTTCACTTTTAGAAAATATGCTTTCTACATCGGTTATTTATGACTTTCAACATCGGTTCAAAAATCGTTGTTGAAAGTACCGATGTTGAAAGTATTATCGTTAAAATCGATTTTTTAAAAATCGATGTTAACGTAAAATTTTCAACATCGGTTATATAAATAACCGATGTTGATAATATGAATTACACCCAAAAAATGTATATTAATGTTAACGTAAGTTAACATCAGTTTTCTGTAAAAAAAAAACTGATGTTAACGAATGTGTTAATGTTGACAGTTAACATCAGTTTTTTAGAAAAACCGATGTTAACGTACATATTGGTTTTTTTTTTTTACAGAAAATCGATGTTAATATATGTTAACATCGATTTTTTAAAAAAAAATTGATGTTAATCGTTAACATCAGTTTTCTGTAAAAAAAAAAAAAAAAAAACCAATGTTGTTTTCAGGAATTTTTTTTTTAAATACTATCTCTGTTTTTACAAAAAAAAAAAACAAAATTTAACCTGTAAATTTAAAATCAGACCACATAGCACACAACATATATCATTTGCATTCTGCTTTCAAATAGGTTTTAGCAGAAAATTAGCTATCAACAAAGGTTATTCAATGTTAAAATGAAACAACAATTGTAAAAAATGTAATGCAAAGTATGTAAACTAATTAAGTAACCTAAAGTTATATAGTTGTCTAACATCCTATGTTTGATTTCTAACTTTTAGATAATATTGTGCCCACTGGATGTGAAGCGCCTTGAATCTCTCTGCTTCCAATGGTCTAACTTCATTAAAATAATGCATGATCAAATAAAAAAAAAATTAATAATGTAATAACAATTATAAGAAAACCAACTTTGTTTGAAATAAACAATTACCGTCTCTCAATTATTCCTGAAAGATCCTAAGATTATCGTGGACATCCAGTGCATCACATAATATCCACATTCAGTGCTTCCTTTTTGTCTATTACATTAAATACATAATGAAATTTGGATATTAATTAAACATTAACAAGAATTAGTGTACACACACATAAAATATATATAAGTAGAAGTTTTATTTAAATCACGTACCTTAACAACAATCCACCTAGCAGCAGCCTTGGATTTAGGTTGTGGAGTATTATCAAGTCCTTTCAAAAGCACTAGTTTTGAATATGAGGAACATTAAAATATTGATGTTGTTGAGTTATGCCAATGAAAATATATTGAAAACAATACTGACCTGTTAATTATTCCCTTAAGGTAGTTGTCTGGCCTGTTATGTAAAGAACAAAACCAGACAACTAGGTTTTCCTTAGGCAGAATGACGACCATTTGCCAGTGTCCGCTGCAATAGAGACAAATATGGGTTGTTGTAGTAATATAGATTATTTAAATTTAGTTGTTGTGTTTGACTTACCCATTCAGGTAGGCTCCAAGGTAAATATCTCGTTTTGAACTCTACATCCAACTCTTGATGTAGCTTTTCGATTCAAATTGCGATTGCCCAGATCTCTGAATGGACTATGGCTCGAGGAATCCATACACATCGGAATTCCCGGCTCGCAGACTTGTCTCAGTCAGATGTCTGTGTTGTTAAGACAAAGTTAATTATGTATGAATTTAAAACAATTACTTTGGTAATTGACAGTAATCTAAAATGACTTACAAAATTCACAATTGTATAACAGATATGCTGAGACATTGACCACCGTGTGTAATTTCAGAGAGATCTTCGTGCTTTATGTACAACGGGAAGTTTTGATTAAACACCCTGAATATGGTAGCATCCCACATAACCTGGAGAGGCTTCAAAAACAGTTGTGGGATGGTCAATGTCATCAGGTACAGCGGATCATCGACCTCATCAACCAAGCTTTCTGGAGGTTTTGCTGGAGACACAGCTGCCTGTTGATCAAACATAGATATTAACAAGTTTTGATTACAGTGAACAAATTAATTGAAAAAAAGAAACATATAACCAGAGTAAAATACCTGTTCTGATAAACGCTTCACAAGATGTGTCGACCAAGCAAGGAAGGTGTTAACTGTCTGTCCCACTAAGGTAACCTCGTCAGTGGGTACAGGAACGAGAGCCTCTGCATCTTTAACCTCCTTAACACCAACCTTGACTTGGCAATGCAACAAAGGGATGTTGTGAACTGTTGTGGATCCCTCATAAAGTCTTCCTAGGGCAACCAGGCAGGAAGGATTTTCTTCAATGTATAGCCCGCATTTGTCTGAGTCACCCGTCCCTGGATCGTTCCCTGAGGGAGCAACACAACTCTCCTTTGTGCTGACACAAGCACCTAAGGGACCAACCTCTGGCTCCGGAGGCAATGCAAGTCCCTGTGAATGTATCTAATACTGAAACTGGGACTGTATCTGGCTGAAGGATGCCATCAGCTGTCGAGTCACTTTTTCTGCGATTGACTCCTACAGTTGGTCCCTGATTTGTTGGGTCAGCTGTTGTAGGTCTTCAGGAGGCATGGAGGAAGAACTGCGGGACGTTCGTGGAGCCAATCCAAAGTATTGCTTTATGGTGACATCGACTCCAACAGCACAAACACGGCCAGGGTGCTCTGGTCGCCCAATGGCAGCATTCAGGACATCCTGACGTCCATGGGGGACGAACGATCCCTATGACGCCTGCTCGTCCAAAGAATCCTATACAAAACACATATTTGTCCAAGGAATTCATAGAATACACAAAGATAATTACAATTATTAATTAAAAATGACTTACAATCTTCTCAGCCATTTCCTTTGCTGCCTCAGACGTCATCTGCCCAGTTTTCTTCGTGCGGGTCATCTTCCACTTCACGTGGCGTCTGATGGGAGATGGAGGGTCAATGACGCCCTCAGTGCTTCCGGACTGGGCAGCTTCTTCCAGACTTTTCTTTGTCTTCTCAGCCATGAGCTTTTGTTCTAAATATTCATAACCCACACGAGACAACACGTGGGGGGCAGTGTTTTGCTTTTGGATGGCCTGTGCCTTTTTCCGCACATCCTGCAAAAGTTGAACATTAATGAAAATGATTACTACAATGAATTATAAGAAGTGATTTTGTTGTGGAAAACAACTAAAATGACAAAGTACATACCTCCCACGAGGGGTCTTTGCAGGTCTGACAAAACTAGGCCCATTTCTCCTTGCTAATGTCGTATTTTTCACAGACAATGTCGTCCACACCGTCCTTGTCGGCTGCAAGTGCCCATTTCCTAGTCAAGTCAGATTTAAACTGCCTCCAGCGCTCGCCGACAGTCTGAAGAATTTTCTTCTTTGTCTTACTGTCAGAAGCTTTAGGGATTTCAAATTCCGCCTGACAAACAATAAAATAGGTTTTATTGTAAGTAAATAACAAATTTAGACTACTAAAGAAAATCAACGAAGAAAACTCAAATACTTGAATATCCTCCCATATCAAATCCTTTTGAGCAGCAGGGACTTGCTTCCAGGTGTCATATGTCACGTCGACCTTATCACGAGCAACAATCCCCAAATATATTCTTAATTTCTTCTTGTGGGGACCGTCGGCCTTGCCGGTAGCAGGATCGACGTTGACCACAGGTCTTTCTGCCCCAAGTGGTCTAATGGCCAATGATCGTAACCGTGTCACCTTGCGTGTCCGCTTCAACGTAGATGGAGACGCTAATGCGTCTGCGGGAGGAGGAGGAAGAGGAGGAAGAGGCGAGGCAGGTGGAGTAGCCATGGTCCTTTAAAGAGAAAAAGTTGAGTTAGTTAATATTATCAAAAAACACTGTATGAGTTATGTAAATGAATGTACCGAAATGAAATACTATATTAGAAAATTACGTTAGACGATGTTAATTAGTTCTCCTTCATCATGATCATTACAATTAGCATGAATGTCATCAGCTTCTTCTTCTCCGACGATGTTAGAAGTCATTTGTGTGGACAAAGGACTAACATAAGTGTCCATGTATGAATCATCATCTTCTACATTAACACCAATTGTTTTCCCGTGTAGAACCACAGACCACCTTTCATCACAAGGGTCTTGCACATAAAATACTTGCTTAGCTTGTTCTGTCATGATGAAAGGGTCATTCTGGTAAGCTAGTTTCTTTAGGTCTATCAATGTAAATCCTACATCATTAGTCTGTACACCGGTGTTGCTGTCAACCCACTTACATTTGAAAACACAAACAGTAAATTTGACATAGTTAAGCTCCCATATTTCATTAATGAAGCCAAAGTAAGGGATGGAAGCTACACATGGATTGTCATCATGTACACTCTCAAAGTGTTGAGATTCAGCCCTTAGGGTTACCCCGTTGTTTTGCATTGTACTTTTTTCGTCATGTGCTTTTGTGCAGAAGGAATACTTGTTTATGTCGTATCCTTGCCAAGTTATAACATTTCTTTTAGGCCCATGAGCTAGCTTTCTTAATGTTTCAGAAGCATTTTCGTCAACAAAGATTGTATCTTTAAACCAATAAGAGAAAGTCTTGTTATGCTTTTTCAAGACGGTTCTTTGACATTTTTGGATTACTTTGTTTGACTAAACCTTCATGCTGAACTATGTATGGCAAAACTTCATTACTGTTGTTCAACACATACAAGTGAGCTTGTAACAAATCTTTTACACTTGGAGTGATAACATGCAGTCCTCTTGAACCCTTACCGCCCACTCTGTCGTCATGGTGAGACTCAGGAAGGCCAACAGGTTTAGCCTTTTCAATGTACTCTGAACAAAATTCAACGGCTTCTTCTGCGATGTACCTTTCAACAATAGATGCTTTTGGACGATGTAGATTCTTGGTATACCCTTTTAAGATCTTCATGTAGCGCTCAACTCATGTGCATACAGCGCAGATAAATAGGACCACAATATTTGATTTCTCTGACCAAGTGAACAATTAAGTGGACCATGATGTCAAAGAAAGCAGGAGGAAAATACATCTCCAACTGGCCCAATATAATTGCAGCCTCGTTTTCCAGGTCATCAAATTTGACAGGATCAAGGACTTTACTACATATGGCATTGAAGAAAAAACACAGGCGAGTTATGGCTAAACTGACTTTGTTAGGCAAAATGTCTCGTATGGCCATGACTAACAATTGTTGCATCAACACGTGACAATCATGAGACTTTAACCATTCGCGTACCACAATATTAATCATTCGCATACCACAATATTAATCATAATTCAATATTAATCATTCGCGTACCACAAAAAATTCAATCAATCCAATGTTTCTACTTTCTGTTTGAGACATTTGACAAATCCAATGAACCCTGTGTAGGGTCGAACCCTGTGTAGCAGGTGTTGATCACAACAATCTGTACCTAAATGTTATATGTGATGCACCTAATTAATTGTTGAATTATGTCCCACAACAACAACAATAAGTATCACTCTTAATTGATAAATACAAATCTAGGTAATTAGTGATACTTATTGTTGTTGCTATCAATTATAGACACTCTTAATTATATTTTTTTGATTAATTTATTTTTTAAAATAAGTCTTTCTTATAACGTTTAAAGGGATTTTTGTTAATAACATTATTTGCTTCCAAAAAAACTTCAACACCTATCGTATATTTACTTATTTTATTTATAAAATAAAAAATAAATATTAAAAAATCTATAATAATCTACATGATACTTAACCAATAGATTCCCTGGGTCTACTATATAGAATGTCTACAATTTTTTAATTCGCTTACATTGTCTCTTGAATAAGTTGTGGAGGAAAGTTCTAATCGTGATTGCATTGAATAAACATTAGAGGCAGCGTGTAAGCAGTGTGTTGGGGGGAACTTAGTCAAATTCGATTAGATAAACCATGTAAATAGATGAAAAAACCCCTGACAAACTTCTTGGAAGCAGGGAAGCAATTGCGGTTTATTCTAGAGAACCAAAGCCATTTAGCTAATAATTCTTTGTTCCTTAACTGTCATCCGATGAGGTTTCAAGTTTCTCTCATCTCTTTCCTTGAACCCACTTAACATATGCATCTATATAAACACTCCATTATAGTAACCATTCCCCACCTCAAAACAAAATATATTCACATTCTAAAAACTACACTTTTTTATTAAGGGATGGCTAGGATTGGCAAGGGTAGTGTTGAATTTGAGGATTTGTTACCAGTGATCACCGGTAAACTGGGTGGTGAGGGTTTGATAAAGGAGCTTTGTAAGGGTTTTCGGGTTGATCCTTCAACTCACGTGGCAGTTGGGGTTGATCCTTCAACTCACCTTTGTTAACTCATGGAAGAAATCCATAGATGCAATGTCAAATTTGGATTATCACTGGACAAGGATGTTTATGCTTTTCATTCTGTTCATAATTTCTTATCTCTCTCCTTATTATGGAATTCAGTGTACTTTTCTTGTAATTATTAATTATACTGTTGGTTGAGACTTGAGGCTATGGATGTTTATTTGGGAACCTAAAGCAAGTGAGTACTTTAAACTATGAGCAACCTTGATAACATCTTCCTAATAATCATCTTACAGTTTTATAATAGAAGTATCAAACAAAAAAATAAGTATATTTAATAGTTTGAAAATATAATGAAACGTGTAATACGTTCGGTTTTATACAAAAGTTATAGGACAATTTAGAGTCATTCTGGTGGGAACATGACTACATTATGCTCAGCTAAACTATACTAACAAATACTTTCATAATTCTTCTCTTGTATCAATTCCTAGCTTAGCTTACTGTATTATATTATTTATAATGGAGCTTAAACACCTAGTGTTGCTGCCTTAACGCATTATTACAAAGATAGAATAATAGAATTCTCATAATTCTGTTATTTTCTGGTGGTGATAGTGGTTTAGTGGAAGGATAGTAGGGATGTATTGTTGCTTGTCTCTTACACAAATTCCTTGAGGTGGTTAGGCCTCTTAGTGATACTTATTGTTGTATGTATTTTATCATAATTTTAATCATTAATATATTTTTTATAGTTGTTGATACTTATTGTTGTACCTAAATTATTAATTAGGTTACATTGATAGCAATAGCAAATCAGAGAAGTAGGACAACACTACAGGCCCTATAAAAGAAGCTAACAATAACTATAACAGGCCAACAGGAAATACAATGAAGGCCAATTACCTTTGAGAGGATATCTGAAATGCCATAGCCGGGATAATGTATCAGCAGCCGGGAGCCATTAGCAACGCACAATTACAACCAATTCCACAAACTTGTTAATTCCACTATGCAGCAAACAAATTCTGTCATAACAGAATTGCATTCAGTTACAATAAAAAATTAATATCAATATATAAATAACTAATTAAATATGCATGAATGAAGCTGAAAGTTAGATCTATTAGCTTTGTTTTCCCCTTTAATCCTTTACCGCAGTCCTCTATGATGCATACATCAACACGTATTAAACTTTTTTAATTTAGTTGAGACTATCATCATTGTATATTATATAGATAATTTGACTGTGCTCAGAGTTACTACGTACGCCTAACATGTTTAATTTCAGATTTTATATATATATATATATATATATATATATATATATATGTTGCAGCAACTACAAAATAACAAAATGAAGTTCCTTCACTCAAAGATTCACACCCCATGTTTATGTATATTCAAATTTCAGCACTTATGCAGAACGGGTTGAAATCAAAGGGATACAGATGACAAAGCCATGAAATAGTTGAAAGGTTTTACAACCCTTACTACTGTTGGCTATTGAGATTTCTATGCAGTAAATTGAACAGAGAAGCTTATAATTAGTATTTACCTCCTCTCATTTTCCAGTTTTACATTTTCACTGTTAATTAAGGTTATCAAATGGCACTTATGAACACCAAACAACTTGCTCTCAAACCAAAGCCTAAATTGGACAAGAATTTATTAGAAAGGTGCATGGATTGGGCAAATATACCCCCATCGAAGCACATCTGGTACTAAAAAAGCATAAGAATGGCTATACCCAAAACTAATTTGTTTCCCCACCAGAATATTACAATATGTAAACAAATACAATATCCCAATTAATTTCATTTAAACAGTTTTAATAGCGTTTCAGAGGAGAGGCTATCCTAATAAAGTTTGTTTGCATTACACTTAAACCTCAAATTGGACCACTTGGCAGAATATAATCATTGAAGTTAATAGGTTTAACTGGAAAGGAATACATGCATGCACCTATCAATCATATTGATGATACTTTTGCCACTTGGTACCAACCTCAAATTGTGATCTGTACATTTGGTGAAAGAGGGCATGTCCCTAATATTACATTTCAGGTGATCAACTAACCCAACCTTTTTTCTAATTTGCTGCCCCTAATATTTAAATTAAATTTTATATAGTACACACACAAGTACAATTAACTGACTGCTCATTCTAGAAACTTGCTTTGTGCTTTAAAAAAAGGATTGAAACAAACTCACCACACTGTCCATTGCAACACCCAATATCTTTGTATTTAGTCCCTCAAACTTTGCACCGGTGTTGCTGAAAGCAGTGATTTCTGTACACAAGTAATAGTAAACAAAAAATATTTATCATTTATTGCTTGAATCTTTATTTTATCTTCGTTCCAAACGGTAATTATTTAACTGAGTTACTCACTACTTTACTACTTATATTTGGTAGCTAGACTTATCATATGCAGTCGTTTGATTGTATAGAGTAAGATTCATTTTTCTATTTGGTAGACTTATTCTTGCTCACATCTCAGTTAAGTGTTTCACTTTATGGTCTGTAATTAATGTCTCTGGTGGTGCAAAGCAGGAACTTGTTAGTATATTTTATTTTCCAGCACTACTTGTGTTTCCAATGAAATCATTATTGCTTATAAATAAAAACTACTTTACTACTTATATGACTAATTCCCTCACCGTATTTCTAGCTAGTTTCTAGAGAAAGCAAGAGGCGTGGTTCTAGAGCTTGTAGAAACTAGGTTATCTAACTATCTCATTCAAGTCGTGGCACTATTAACACAGTTAAATCATCAATATACACAAACTGAATGCAAGTGCTTTACTATTATTCCCAAAAAAAGGCAGAGGGAAACACAAACCCTTTGGGTGTTTCACAATTGGAGATCTAGTGTGTGGTGGATGGAAAGCACGAACTTAGCCTGAAACTTCAACAAGAACAACATTGTCATCGCAAGCATGGTCGTGGAAAACACGCAGTTAACAGAGTAGAGATTGTAAATTTGTAACAACTTCTTGATTTGGCCTTTGGGTTGATGGAAAACACAAACACAAACACTCAGTTAACATTGTCATCTCAAATAATAACCCGGCTATTCTAAAATGAAGGTTGCATTAAAAAAAAAAAAAAGTGCACTTACACTTACACACAGAGTAGAAAATCAGCAGTAGAGATTGTAAATTTGAAACAACTTTACTTTAGAGTTGCTATGCATGTACTTGATTTTTATTTGGAACATAACTTAGATGTAGTTCTTTAGGTGCTTTTGGTATAGTCCTCTAATAAGAATTGGAGTTTAACCCACACAATAAAGGTTCACATTAAAGGTCAACATATACAAGAACACCAAAAGTATCTATAGAACAGTATCTAAGTTTGGTCCTTTTTATTAAAATCTCATCTGTTGTGTTTTTAAAGCAATAGTTGTATCCATACTTATTCCTCTAAAGTGCACTAATTCACTTGAGAGGAGCCAAATCCTAGCGTTTAAAGTTTAAACCACTATAGGTTCCATTTCTCTGTCTTAGACTATAGGTTCTAATGAATACATCATCATCATACTACATTGCATATAATAATCCATACGCCACAAGCCTCGCTGTATTCCCCTATTTAAATACTTCTTCATCCTTATATAGTACCCTACGTATTCTCAAAACTCAAAAGGTGTGTTTCTTAAAGAATTAGCATATTCACAACATACACACACAAACATTTAGAGAAAGAAAGAGAGAGATATGGAGTTTTATGACCAGGATTTCTTGGAGGAATTAATGACTCTAAGAAGAGAAACATAGGACACCAATCCAAGAACAGAAGAAAAACAATTCTTTAATGGTTGGAGTTTTGACTGTTTTGATCAAAACTCTGTACCTTACCTTCCAAACTCTTCTTGTGGTCAAAAAGTTCCTCAAACTTACAATAACGACTACCCCTTCAGTGAAATCTATGGCTCCTTACTTGATGAATCATCACCACAGATTATGGATTCATTCTATAGCACCCTTGATACTCCACTCAATACCCCTCCATTTCTTAGTAAGGTATGCACTATGCAGTGAGTGAGAGTCATTCATTCAATGAGAGCTATACTTACATAATGTGTAGATCTAATTTGTTGTGTTGAATGCATATCACATATGGATAGAACATCTATACTTGGAGACACTATTGATTACATGAAAGAACTTCTGGAGAAGATCAACAATCTGCGGCAAGAAGTAGAAGTAGATTCAAACATGGCAGGCATTTTCAAAGATGTAAAACCAAATGAAATCCTAGTGAGAAATTCACCCAAGGTATGGATTTTCCCTATCACCTCCAAGAAGAAATTACTACGTAGTCCTTCGACTCTGACCAATCTTCATGTGATATAAAATTGAAATTTTCAATTTACCAAAAAGTGTTAATAAGACTCAGCTATGTGTCACATGGAGATTGATTAAAATATAATGGTCCTCAAACATGTAATAATTTCTCTAATAGATCTTTTTGAAATAATGGTGCAGTCTTGCATTGATTTTTATATTTTCCTATATTGGTCTTTGCAGTTTGAGGTGGAGAGGAGTGTGGACACCCGAGTGGAAATTTGCTGTGTAGGGAAGCCAGGCTTGATACTATCTACTGTAAACACTCTGAAAGCATTAGGCCTAGAGATTCAACAATGTGTTATTAGCTGTTTCAATGATTTCACAATGCAGGCTTCATGCTCAGAGGTACATTACTACCATGGGTTTTGGGCACTGCCTAATATATCTTATTTAGTTTCATATTTTCTATTCATCCTATATGGTGTTTTTTGATTGAAGCGCAGTTTAATCAATGCTATTATCCTGTTTTTTATGTAATAGGAATCGGAGCAAAGGACGATGCTGAGTTTTGAAGACATAAAGCAAGCGTTGTTTAGAAGTGCAGGATATGGAGGAAGATGTTTATGAGAATTGAACAGAGGAAGAAGAGCTGCAAGTGCACTTAGGATATTTTTTTATTCCCCATAAGGAGTATAATTAACGTTCATTGGTTTTGTTTTCTCACATATGCCTATGACAAAGGCTAATTTTTTTAATATTTAATTGCCAGAGTATGTTGGACTCGTCCATGTGATTCTCAGGCAAAATTGCCAATCATAAATGTTCATGTGGATAGTGGATGTAATAATTCAATTTATGGATGAAAGCCTAGTTATTAATTGTCCCTGAATCAATGCATGTGAAGAGCTCAAGCAAAAATGTCAAGACAAAAAATGTTAAGACACTTAATTCAAATTAACAAGGCTTATCCTACGAAAAATAATAAATTAATAAATAAAAAAGTTAACACACTTAAACTCGAAGGAGATATAAGATACATCCAGTTGTTGGGAAAAGGATGAAAGGAAAAAAGAAAGTTTGCGGATTGAAATCCTCCAACTAACATTTCTAACATCCTAAAAAAAACACTCAAACTCGAGCTTCAAACTTTGGTATATATTAAAAATTTAAAAAGTAATCAACATAAGCACATAAATGACACCAAAGTTCACGAAATGGAATTATTATAAAATTTAAAAAGCGTGTTTTACCTGGACCTGGGACGGTGATAGGATTCAGAAAGAGGCTTAACAGAGGTAATAGGCAGAAGTTGCAAATCCCAATCTTTCTCTATAGAAGGAAACTTCCCCACCAAATTCAAGTAATTATCGTAACTAGTAGTAGCACCCATCAACCAAAACTTGTCATAATGAACCTGCAACAACTTCGCTAATTCTCCAACCACACCCCTCAAACTCTATGCCTCACAACCTGCAACAACTTGTCAAGAACTTGCAACAACTTGTCATAATGTTAGGGTTTTTTTTGAAAATCAAGAGCTGCAAGACAGGAACGTAGACCAACTTCTTGATTTGGCCTTTGTGATTGTAAATCAAGAAGGGTTTTTGGCTAGCTGTACCTTGGGTTGATGCTCACAGTCGCGGTAGAGAAAAGCTTTTGTTTGTCCGTCAACAGAGCACGCGGGGGAAAGAGGGTTTTTGGCCTTTGGGTTTTATAAGGAAAACGTAGTTAACATCAGTATTTTTTAAAAACCGTTGTTAGTTACCCAAACTTATTTACAGAAATGCCACCTTGTGTTTGTTAACATCGGTTATTCCAATAACCGATGTTAACTGTACGATGTTAAATCTATTAATTCTAGTAGTGTTTGATACAACATTAAATATGTCATTTAAGACTTCATTTAATACTCTATGGCTAAGATCTATTTTGAAGAGCCATTTTCCTTTGATCTGTTGAATCCTATGAAAATAAATGAAGTCAAGCTCTAAAGTCCTTAATCGTCATCAAACGAAGACTTCTATTGCACAGACTTGCTTTTATGAAAAAGTAAGTGATTTACTACTATAGTGTTCAACATGTAAGCAACAAAGAGTGGTTTCATAGCATGAAGAAGTACATGCATTTAATACTCCAACAATCATTTTCTTCATACGCAAGTATAAGAGAGGAAATATGTCCATTTAGAGACAACAAATACTTGATTGAAGAAGGCCTATATATACCAGAAGTTTTGAAGACATGAAGTACAAATTGAAGTGCTCATTATTCAAATTCTTTTTGTAAAAATTTCTTTGTGTAAATTCTTGTAAAGTTCATAAAAGTTTTCAAAATACTTTGCTCATCTTGAGAGAAAAGACTAAGTGTTGAAATTGTTTATCCGTTTGTAAGATGATAAAGTGTTAGTCATTTTATCAAACTAACGAATCTTCTTATTTATGCTAGACCTAGCAGTGACTTGGTAGGACAAAGAATATTGGTTGTAACAAGCTTGGTGTAGAACTTGAGTTAAGGAGCTAAGAGCGGTAGTGAGAAATACTTCTAACTTATTGAAGTTAGTGAAACTTAGTGGTTTGTCAATAACTGAACATAGTCTCGGTGGTTGAGACGAACTAGTATAAATTTCTTGTGTCTTATTTTCTCCTTTTTTATTTAAACTGACTTAGAGTTTGAATTTGACCTTTACTTTAGAAAAATTATGTTTGTTTTACAAAGATCTGAACCTATCGTCAAATCTATCCCACAAAAATCTGATATTTGTTTCTTAAGTTTTACTTCATCAAATGATGTTTTTGTTGTATTTCAAGAAGATTTTAAGTTTAGTAAAAATCACAATTCACCTCATTCTTGTGATATATATATATATATATATATATATATAGTAAGAAATATTATAAAATATGGAATGGTTACTACAAGAAAAATCTTGTTTTCCGACGGACTATTGCCCACGGACACAATTTCGTCGAAATTTTTTTATTTTCCGACGGATATTAGCAAATGAATTTCATCTATGGGAACATTGATATTTCCGACAAATTTTACCCATGGAATAGGGATTCGTCGGAAATCAAAATTTCCCAAAACAAAAGAGCTTTACCCGAGCCGTCTGAGTCAGTGGTGTTTTCGTATTCTTCTCTGCCTCCTCCCCCATTTGCGCTTTCCTCCTTGCCAGACGAGAGCCTCTTGTGGTTGCCCCATTTGCGCTTTCGTATTGTTGTTGGTATTTGGGTTTATAATTTCAATTTGTCTTTCTTGTAATGGTTATCATTGCCCCATTTCACTTTGAGGTTTACCCTAATTGGTTTTGGTATTTCCTATGTCGCAGCGAGAGTCACTCCGTCCCCCCAAAGTTGCCATTGTGTCATTTCAGCTTCCTATAAGTGCGTCCTCTATGTTGTTTTGTTTGCCTCATTCGCGCGTCGTCATTTGGCTGAGACAGGTATGTCCTAAATTTGTTTTGGTGTGTTTTGTTTTGAGAAAAAACAAAGTGAAACAAGAAATTGTGGGATAAGGGGTCATGGTCCTAGTAAATAAGGAACCTTTTGTGTAAATGATACCCTAAATCAATGCAAGAATGCCCAAAATATGTGTGTTCTATTTGTCAGATTAAGTACCATTATGATGTTGAGTTTCTGGGTGTCTCTTTTAGTGGTTTTTCTGGAAAACTTCTCATTTCCATATTGCATTTGAAGTTTGTTAACTATTTCGATTTTGATTCATCTGAATTTGAAGGACCTATTCCTCTGTTTTCATTCAATTTTTTGGTTTGTTTTTATCTTCTTCTTATTGTTATTTTTTTTCTTATGTTGTTAATGGATATGATATGACATGATAGTTAGTTCAACATGATAATCTTACCAAATAAAATAGGAACCAATATCAATCACAGGATTGTCTAGTAGACCAGCAAGTAGTATAATCCAAGTTGTACCCCAACCAAATACATTTATGAAGATGTAAAGCATCACATTTTGTATTACCAAAACTGCAAGTGCTATGCACGTAATAACTTCAACTTTGATTTGGGACTAAAGAAATGTGTCTGGAAGGGAAAAGCTATAGCCCAAAAAAACATGTAAGGAATTACTTGTATGGAATATCTTCCAGCAAGATCAACTATTTTGTGGTCTTGGCCAATACACTTTAAGATTGGAGTGGCATATACATAAATAGGCAAGAGGATTATACAAGTGGCACTAAGTATAATCCATGACCTTTGGACATAAATACAAGTTGATTGAATTTGTCTTGCTCCAAAAGTTGGCCATAAAATGTTACCAATGCAGATGACATACCAAACTGAAATTTTGCACATTAAAGTTAGATAAGGTATAAAAAAGTTCAACAAATCATATCAGGAAAATAATAATAATAATAATAATAATAATAATAATAATAATAATAATAATAATAATAATAATAAGAAGAAGAAGAAGAAGAAATAATTCTTTTTTCATATTGACTAAACACCAAACTTTAATCTCCGTGGAATTTTATTTACTTAATTTCGTTGTCCATTATTATAATATGGAACTCTACCGTGTAATTTATTTGTTTGCCTTTTATGATTTTTCTATTTTTAAATATATATATATATATATATATATATATATATATATATATATATATATATATATATATATATATATATATATAAGACAAGGACCCTTTTGCTTGTTTCACAAGGTTGTCAATAAATTTATTATTAGTGCCTTTTATGGTTCAATGGATATATATAGAATGAGTTATAGTGGCTAGTTGACAATCACAATATGTTTTACAGGTTTTGATTACAGGCTAAGCCCCTTAATTGGGCCGAAATGACTTTCATGTTCCAAAGTCATATATGGCGATGATAATTTTTTTTATAAATTTTTGGGCCTAATTAGAGTTGTGACATAACTATATATATTCCAAAGTCATATGTGGAGGTTTCCAGCGCGGACTACATTTAAATATTGTAAAAAACATAATGACACTACATGCTTTTAATTATTGTCCACTTAATATGTTTTTATTTTATTTTTTATTTTATGCAAAGTAGTGAAAAAGCATACTATATATATATATATAATTGAATTGATTGTACTAACCTTTACAAAAATTGGTATATTACTAAAAAAAATAAAACCCCGTAAAACCAACTAATTTACATATTTTTTTATTAATTGGTCCATGTAATTATGTTACAAATGGGTAATCCTTATGTATTAAATAAATGAAAAAGAACAATTAAAAACAAGTTATTGAAAGAGCCTTAATTTTCGGAAGAAAAGACTCTATGAAAATTTTCGTACTTTATATTTCATCCATTTCATATTATGACATATAAGGTTTTGACACATATTAAAACAATAATTTATTATCTTGAATTTCATAAATAATAGTACATTTGGTTGTTCTTATAAGGAACAAGCAAGTGTAGTGTAAAAATGTTTCATTGGATTTGTAAAATGACAAGTAATTTAGAATAATTTTTTTGTTAAAAGACGTCATGTAATATTCACCATAAGAATGTTATAAAATGTTAAGGAAAAATAAATTTTAATAAATGAATGCATAATAATCATTTACGGAAATATTCATTATTTATACGATTATATTCATTATGTACCTATGAAAAATTAGGATAAATAATAATTAAATCATGTGTGAGCAACAAATTTTTTTAATTTTAGCCAATTAAAAAATGTTGAAAACAATGTGCCAAAAAAACAAAACAAAACAAAACATGGTACACCTATTTCACTTGGTTCCCTAACTTAAATAATCAACATATGAAAATTCAATAATAGCTCAAGAGAAACCTTTCTTCAATGAGAATAACTTCTCTTTTTAATTAATCTTCAATTCTCCTAACCAATGGTTGGCAAGGTAGAAAGAAGTCTCATGAGTCTGACTACAATAGTATATAACTCAACTAAGAATTTTCAATTTTTTTGTTATTCAAGGTTGATAGTTGAGATTGTGGTAGGTGATTGTTTCATTACTCACACACATGTTCTATTATTCAATTTAGTTGAGGTTTTTGTTATTCTGGTTGCTCGAAATTTTGTATTCTAAATGTGCTAAGTATATTTCTGATAGTGTTTATGTTATTTATATTTCATGCTTTGTTCATTTACAAACTCTAACATTATATGTATGTCAATTTTTTTTCCACCTAAAATTCTTGCTACTAATAATAGAGATCACTCTAAGATTATGTATGACTAAACATGAATGTTGTTGTTTTTCTGTAATATACAAAATACGAACAATATTGTTTGGAATTGTCATTGGATGTATGATAGATGTTATAGTGGTAGAAGCGGTTTGAAAGAGTCTTTTGTTGAGGGGGTTGAAGAGTTTGTAATGAAAGCTAGTCAATAAGAGTGTTATCACAATGATGGGGGGATCAGATGCTCGTGTGTTAAATGCAATTGTATTAGGATTTTGGAGGATAGAGTTGTGAAAGTTCACCTATACAAAAATGGTTTCAAGTCTAATTATTGGATTTGGAATGATCATGGTGAAGACATGCCGCATGTTGATTTAAATGAGGACAACAATTACATGGATGCTTCTACTAGTGCAGAATATGTGGCTAAACATGAACAATTTATGTTAATGCAAGACATGGTGTGCGATGCTCTGAGACAACCTCAAACATTTAAAGCTCCAAACTCAAGTAATATGGAAGAACCTCCAAATGAAGATACTCAAAGATTTTACAATTTATTGGTGGAGGCGAATGAACCATTGTACGAAGGGGCAACAAACTCAAAATTATCAATATCTGTGAGGCTTTTAGGTTGTAAGTCCAATTGGAATGTTTCTGACCAGTGTTTGGAGTTTATTTCAAAAATGCTTTCGGATGCAACACCTATAAAAGTTGGTTTACCAAAAAAAATTTATGATGCGAAGAGGTTAGTATCAAAGTTGGGATTGGAACCTAAGGGGATTGACTGCTGTGTGGATGGTTGCATGTTGTATTATGACAATGATGTAGCGTTAACCGAATACAAATTTTGTAACAAGCCCAGGTATTGTGCCAAGACTGTTGGAACAAGCAACAGAAAACCAGTTCTAGTAAAGGTGATGTTTTATTTGCCTATAATACCAAGGTCGTAGAGACTATTTGCATCAATACAAACTGCAAGCCAAATGTCATGGCACTATGAGAATAAAAGATCTTTGGGCATGTTATGTCATCCATTTGATGGTGAAGCCTAGAAGCACTTTGATCGGGTACATGCAGATTTTGCTATTGATCCATAGAATGTGCGACTGGGTTTATGCACAGATGGATTTAACCCATATATTCAAGCATCCTCTTCACCTTATTCTTGTTGGCCAATCATTGTTACCCCGTACAATATTCCTCTAGAAATGTGTATGACTAAACCTTACATGTTCTTGAGTTGTGTCATACTAGGTCCATTTAATCCAACGGTTGGTATTGATGTTTATTTACAACCTTTGATTGATGATCTGAAAAAAATATGAAGTGGTGTTATGACTTACGATGTTTCAAGAAAGCAAAATTTCATGATGGGGGCAACTTTGATGTGGACTATTAATGATTTTCTTGCTTATGGGTTGTTATCTAGTTGGGGGACACATGGTAGATTTGCATGTCCATATTGCATGGAGGACACAAAGGCCTTTCAGTTGGCAAATGGGGGAAAAACTTGTTGGTTTGACTGTCATTGTAGGTTCTTACCTACTAATCATGCATTTCAGAGGAACAAAAATGCCTTCAAAAAAGGGGAAGTAGAAAGATATGAATCACCGTGTATGTTGACACCTACAAAAGTATTGTGTAGGGTTAGGGATTTGCCAAAAGTCACAGAAACTAATCTGCCACCACCAAATATGGATATGGGGAGTGGAACCATTGGACAAAAAGAAGTATCTTTTGGGATCTTCCTTATTGGAAAGATAATTTGTTGCGAGATAATCTTGATGTTATGCACATAGAGAAAAATTTCTTTCACAACATATTTAACACTGTGATGAATGTCAGTGGTAAGATAAAAGAAAATGACAAAGCTAGGATGGACTTAGCTTTTTATTGTAGGCGTAAAGACTTGGAGTTGAAGTCGACGGCTAACGGGAAGTTATTAAAGCCAAAAACAAATTACACTCTAACTGCAGACCAAACAAAGTCAGTTTGTCAATGGATAAAAGAACTACGAATACCATATGGTTATTCTTCTAACTTGGCCAAATGTGCCAATGTTGATAAGGGAACCATGCATGGGATGAAAAGTCATGATTGTCATGTTTTCATGGAGTGCTTACTTCCTATTGCTTTTATCTCATTGTCGCCAAATGTCTTAAATCCACTTATTGAAATAAGTCATTTCTTTAAAGACTTGTGTTCTACAACTTTGATGGAGGATGACTTGAGTAGAATGGAACAAAATATTCCATTAATTTTGTGCAAGTTGGAGAGAACATTTCCCCTTGGGTTTTTTTATTCAATGGAGCATCTTCCTATTCATCTACAGTATGAAGCTAGACTTGGTGGACCAATCCAATACAGATAGATGTATCCATTTGAAAGGTATTAAAATGATAATTGTATTTTCTTTAAAATGCATTTTTTTTAATGTTCATGAACGATGACTTGGTTTTCTTTAAAATTTGTAGATTCATGGACGATTCTAAACGAGTGTCTTATATACATCATGAGACAACTTATTTTTGTTCTCATTATTTCAACAACTTTATGTTGTCGTCGTGTAATGTTAGGAATCCAATTGCAATTGAAGCTGAAAGACGCCCACCAATGTTATCAGTGTTTGACCAGCAAGGTTGTCCTTTTGGAAAAAAAAGTTAATTCACTGGTTAATTGACGATGAGAAAGACTCAGCCCATGTTCATGTGTTGATTAACTGTGTTGAAGTTAAACCATACCTCGAGTAAGTTTCACAATGTATGCCATTTGGGATTCAATAATTGTGGTTGTATCTTCACATTATCCCCCCCTAATTGACTCATGCAACATTATATTTTGACAGTTCATTCTTGCAATCCCAGTCAAATGCCTCTACTCATAATCTACATGTAGATTTTCCTACTTAGTTCCAGCAAAAAGTAAGTATGTTTTTTTGTATATTTTATTTTGCTACTTTATCGTAAAAAAATATAATTGTTCATACTCTTTATATTCGTAGGTTATAAATGAGCCTACAAATGTGAGAAACCAACACTTAAAGGATTTATCATATGGTCCCACGAGTTACGTTAAAGAATAGCACACATATTTTGTCAATGGGTACAAATTCCATACTCAAGCATGGAGTGAAGGGAAGAAAACGATAAATAGTGGGGTTCACGTAAAGGGCCTTACAGAAGGAGCCGCATATGATTTTTATGGGGTCATTCAACACATATATGAGATTGAGTATAATACTACAACCTATCATAAGAGAGTAGTATTATTTTATTGTCACTGGTTTGATCCAACGAGTAGAGGAACAAGGGTAGATCCTAATATGGCACAGTGGAAATTCGAATGGATAAAAGCTATAATTTGTTTGACCCATTCATCAGTGCACATAATGTAAGGCAAGTGTATTATGTGCCATATCCAACAATAAGAAGGGACAAACGTGGTTGGTGTGTAGCAATTAAAATGAAGCCAAGGGGTTACATAGAATCTGATCATGTACAAGATGATGTGCCTTACCAAGTTGAGGAAATGTCACATGTCAACGAAGTCATGGAAGTTGAAAGTATTTTTGGATTGCAAGATTTAAGAGGTGGTGATGAAGAAGTAAACCCTGCTAATTTGTTGAAAAATGAAGAAGAATCAACTAATTCGAATGGAGAATCAAACAATATTGAACAAGACAATGAAGGGGAATTAGAAGATGATGACTTTGAAGTTTACAATTCTGAAAAGGATTAGACGTTGATTTTTGTTAGTCAGTTATAATGTTAGTTTTCTTCTAATACTTCAAAACTTTGTTAGTGTATTTTATTTTTGTTGTCATATGGAAGTTTGTTAGCTATCTAATTTTCATGGATCCCAATATTTTATTAGAGTATTTATGATATAATATTATTTTTCTATATATAGATATGTCATCAGGTGGCGCTGACCCTTCTCGACCCCCGTCACATGACTCAAGTAGGAAAGGGACAAGTGCGAAGAAAACATGATACATGGTTATACTATTACCACCTCGAGATAGTTTGACATCATCTACCCCATCCCCATCTTTTGTGTCTATCCCAGTTAGGCCTCCCGATGTTGCACCTACACCATCTCCACCTCCGGCTGAAGCTAGACCATCTTCATCTCATGTTAATGAACGTGGACCATCTCCAGTACCTGCATCCACACCATCTCCATCCTCCGTTGATGCACATGGACTGTCCCCAGTACCTATATCCACACCTTCCCCATCCCCTCTTGTGGGCAACATGCCTACAGATGAAGATGCTATAAATTTAGCGATGGAAGACCCCCCCCCCTTAATGATCGTCCTATGGTTACGCTAATTAATGGAGCATAAGTATTACAAAATTTATATAATTATCATTATATATGATACATCACATGATATTTTACTATTTTGATTAATTATTTTATATATTTAGCTTTCATCCATCTAAGGTTGCGACAAAGGTTGTCACTTTGTCAATTAGGCAAAAATTTGGTCAGTCTTGGCCTACATGGGGAGCGATTCCAAAAGATCATCAGGAACTTTTTTTCCAGCGTTTTAAGGTAAATTATTCTTTTGTTAATGAATTAATTCAAAGGTTGAAATGGATAGTAATGCTATTTTTTATTTTAACTGAAATTGTAAAATTCGTATTTTTCTAATTATGTACAATTTCATTACTTTTTTATACTTTCGAGAAAATTTGTCTGGAGATTCGAGGAAGAGAATGAAATAAAAAAAGTTTTTAACTCAAAAGCTTCTCATAGATTTTGTAAGATGTTTAGGGATGCCCGAAATGAAAATAAAAGGTCATATTGGATTAGAGATTGTGTTTGGAACGATTTGTTATCACATTGGAATACACCTGAATATAGTTCCAAGTGTGCATAGGCAAAAAAAAAAACCGGGCATCTGAAAAGGGTGGGTGTATGCACACAAGTGATTCTATCGATTTGCAGGATCATGCCATTCGCTTGGTATGTACATTAAAATTATAATACACAATTGTTTATACTTGTTTAATTTACCACTTAATGTTTATTTTTTAATGTTTGTTAATAGTCAAAGGAGCTTAGTCAATCTGTATATGTAGATGAGGTCTTTCAGCAAACTCATTTACGAAAGGATACTACTGGTCAATTTGTAGATGATAGATCTAGACAGGCACATGTGGGACCATTATCTTGCATATTTTTTTTATTCTTTAAAAATTTTATTATATTTATGGAATAATAATTGTTTATGAATTACAGGAAGAATTTGAGGCTAGACTATCTCCAGCTAGGTCTGATGTTGCATCAAGTGTTGGTGAATCCCAACTCACTCCCTTAGACCCTGCTGAAGAACAAAGACTTAGGAGTCGGTGTTGGGTTGCAGCTGTAGGACCAAAGCGTAAGGGACACCTGTATGGTACTGGAGACCTTGCTCATACTTACAAATGCGAAAATGATAGCTTCTTGCAGCATACGCAAGGATCTTCCAGTCGCGCTGAAGATGCTACAAACATTAACCGCCTGAAGGAGAAGTTGCGCCAATCAAAAGAGGAGATGCGCGTTTTTCAGTCAGTAGTCCTTCAATTCCTACCTCCAGAGGCGTGGAACATTATTCATCATCAACAACAACAACCTTACCAGCAGCATCAGGACCAACAACATCACCAGGCAGATGACCAACAGGCGGATGACCAACAGAAGCACTCTCCTGATGACTATTTTGACTTCTGACTTAGCAGCACAAAATTACTATTGACAATCAACATTGACATTTTACATTGTGTTTTTTTTTACATTTGTTTTCAATTTAACTTAATGATTTATTTTACTCTATGTTTTAGATTTATCAATTTCACTATTTCCTCAATTATAAGTATGTATTAATTCAAATATTCATGGTAAATAATATATAATGCATAAAATAATTGCTAAATTATTAATGATAAAAAAACAAAAAAAGAATAGAAATAATAAATTATTCATAAAAAATATTTTCTGACAGAAATTTGTGACAAAAAAATTCATCTAAAATGATCCATGAGAAATTTGCGACCAACAAATCCGTCGAAAATGATCCATAGGAGATTTTATCCGTGGAAATTTGCGACCCAAAAATCCGTCTGAAATGAGCCATGGAAAATTTTCAACGGAATTTCTGTCGGAAAAAATCCTAGGGAAATTTCCGACAAAAATTATCAGTCTGAAATTTCCCACGGATTCTTTCCAACGGAAAATCCGTCGAAAAATTTTGACGGACAGAAAAATTCCGTGGGTTTATATTTTCTACGACCATTTTTCCTAATCTGTCGAAAAATTTCAGTTAGCGTTGGATTGTTTATGTTACCGATGGATTTTGGCTGTTAGAAAAATGGTTTTTTTTTAGTAATTAAATAACTATCTCTTTACTATGCTACCTAGATTTTGATTTTTAAACATGTATATGGAAAATATTTAAAAGAGATAATATTGGATTAGTAATTTTTATACTTTAAAAGAAAAACTTGCTTACTAAATCACAAGTGTTTGGTAAAATTATTTGTTGAAGTAGCTCAAAAATATAAAAAAATACATAAATGGACATATTTAATTAAATTTTATACAAAGTTTAATTTAATTTTCTTGATAAAATATATTTTATAGTACTTATAATTTTAGTATTAAATTAATTTTAAACACTTGTAGCTTTTTATTTACAAAATATCTAAAAGAAAAAAGAAACTACATAAACTTATTATGTATCACTATCAATATCATATATAATAAAAAAGTAAAAAATGAGAAAACCCTATCATATGTAAAAAAAAGGTAAAAATTATAAAATTTACCTTAAATAGAAAATATATAATTAATGTACAAGGATAAAAAGTGAATAAATATAAAAAAGTTAAAAGATAAAAGTTAACGTTTTAAAAAACGCTAATTTAAGTAGTGTTTCAAAAAACACTACTTCAAGTAGCGTTTCAAAAAATGTCAGAAACTACTAATAAAAACTCATTTATCAAATAATCAAACAAGTTTTTCAACTAGTAAAAAATGTTAGAAGCTACCTCAAATACATTGCCAAACACACTCTATGTGTTTCTCATTAATAGATTTCACAGTAAAATTAAGGGTATAAAAAGTTAAAAATTAATAATTTTAAATGGGTCTATATTTCTTATAATTAGGAGAGAAAAATATTCATTTGGGTGAAATGTCTAAGTGTTTCAAGTATGTCTATTTAAATCCCCTTCCATGCAACATTAAAAAGTACATTGACAATTTAGAGAAGCCTTGTCAGTTGTTGGTGTTGCTTAGAAAATTTTCTGTGTCAAATCACATATTATTCGATTCTGGCAGCCTGGAGGTGATGAGGTATAAGTTTGTAAACATGTTTAGAAGGTTTAAAGAAGAAAAAATGTCAAAGAAGAATTCGACTAATCCACTGATGATGTACAATAAGGGTTTGGTTGAAGAGATTTCCAAAGACAAAGAAGGAATTCAAATGACCAAAGTATAAGATAGTTGTTAAGTATTGGAGTGTTAAAGAACATCAAAGATTTCAAGTTAAAAGAACTTGAAAAATCTCATGTCATCCGATAAGGAGATAAAGGTGGGTTAGATGGTTAAGGAGAAAGGAACTAGGGAAAGGTTACGGATTCGATCCCCTCTGCTAACAAAGCTAATATTTTAAAACCTAACATTTGCCGATAAAAAAAGCATCATCTAATAGTCCGTTGCAAGTGGTTATTGAAGGTGCACAAATCAAGATAGGTAACAACATCTTATATAGTTGATCCTAAACAATAGTACAAGTGTTTATAGATACTGTTTTTCAACTATTAAGGAGAAAACTTGATAACTAGAGAACTATTGTGGCCATTTTTTTCTCAAATGAAACATTCACTATATATTTGTTGGCCAAATAACTTATTTAGTCTCTTATCTTTTTTTTTATGTTCAATTTGATCATTTATCTTTTAGAAAGTTCATTGTGGTCCTTTATGTTTTAAAAAAAGGACCAAAGTGGTCCTTCCATCTATTTTGAACTAATACCGTCAATGACTTTAGAAAATTGGCAACTAAAAACTGCCACAAAATGTATCATTTTTTTCGTTCATCTTCATTCTCTTCTTCTTCCTTCTCCTTCCTCTTCTCTGCTCTTCCCCAGACAACACGGATCGCGAGGACAACCTCCCAAATTTCATATCTGAATTGGATCTAGATTGCGAGGACGAAGTTCAAGACAATGAGTTGGAGCACTGTGATGAAGAAGGGGTTGCCAAAAAGGACGAGGTTGAGGATAATGAGCTAGAGCACTATGACAGAGAAGGGGCTACTGGTGAGGATGAACTAGAAGATGATGATGGAATTTTCGGATTGCCCATGTTCTGTTTCAACTATTTTTTGTTTTCTTCCCGTTGCAATTTTTTCGGGAATTTGTTTTCTGAATCTGATCCATTTTCCTCCCACGTTCAATCCTTATCTCTGCAACGTTCAGTAACAAACTCACGTCCCTATCCTCAAACCCACGTTCTGATAACGAATTGGTTGAGCTCTGTGACGAGCAAACTCTATAAATAGGATAAGGTGTTCTCAATTTTGTATCACCAAACCTATTTCTCTATTCAGAAAAATACACCATCTATTTAGAGTGAGTAAATGTCTGGAAAAACAAAGTTAACTACGGGTTCATGCTTGCGCCGCTTCGTGTTTGATCTGCAATGGCTGGAGGTACGCTTGTGCTATTTAGCTTCCACTGTTTGATCTGAATATGGCATTTAAATTCATTTGCATGTTTAGATCAGTACCTGTATATTTGTTTACAGATGATGCGTTGAAGCATTGCATCGAAGAAGGGTTTGTCCACGACAAAGACAAAGATGGAGATGATGCACTCAGATCCGATGCACTCTAGAGAAGAACTTGGAGGATGAAGGAGACGGAAGGAGAAGAAAAGGAGGAAAATGAAGGAGAAAAAAAATACATTTTGTGATAGTCTTTAGCCGCCAATTTTCTTAAAATTATTAACTGTGATAGTTCAAAACAGATGGAAGGACCATTTTAGTCCTTTTTTTAAAACATAAATGATCAAAATGAACTTTCTAAAAGACAAAGGACCAAATTGAACAAAAAAAAAAGAAGATAAGAAACTAAATAGATCATTTGGCCTATATTTGTAACACCTAACATGTTGGTGGACATGGCTATTAGTTCTCTAAGGTTGTGTTTGTTATGCATTATGGTACATGACAAAGAGAATAGTACAGGACAAATATTTGAGTTACAAGACAATTTTTTTATCATGTGCATTGTTTGACTAGCAATGGATTGGACAAGTAAAATAATATAAAATTTACTAAAATATCATTTTTAATATTAATTATTTTAATATAATTTACATTATTATTATACTTTATGAGAATTCAAAATAGAAAATATATACAAGTAAGCTAGTTAGTCGATAATGTAAATTCAAAATACATGACATGATTAGGTTGTTGTAACCCGTAGATAATGTAAATTCAAAATACATGACAAGATAAGATTGATGATATACCTAATAGATAATGTAAATTTAAAATAGATGACATGATAAGATTCTTGTTGCTAGTAGATAATGTGAATTCAAAATAAATGACAAGCTACGGTTATGGATCTCTTGTTGCTAGTAGATAATGGTTGAAAAATACGAGAAGTAAGGATATGTATCTCTTTTGAATATATACTTTGTACCTTGGACAAAAAAGTTATAAGTTGTCTTATGATTTTCTGAATAACAAGAAATTAAATTTTTATCTTGTCCTTATTTGATTAATTTGTGTTGTTGCATAATCTTTTTTCAAATCAAACCTAAAATATAAATATTTCTTCGGTCCAATACGGTAAATTTTAACAAATCAATCGCACCTAAGTGATGTATACGTTTTTAATTAAGCACTTTTAATGCAAATTTGTTGCATTCTTTCCAATTTCCGTTACCATTCGATTTACTGGATTTTCATTTACATTTCGATGCACTTCAATTGCTTTTCATTTATATTCTTGAATCGCCTTAACGTTCGAGTTATGTGTTTTCATTTCAGTCATTTATTTTCTAACACTTTTATATTCCTACATTTAAATTCATCTACACTTTACAGTTCCTAAAAATTTACTTTTCATTACGCTTCTTTCATCTACTCTCTTCTTTTAATTTCAAAATTCCTTATTATTCCACATTGTCATTCAATTTTCATTTGCATTCAAGCCTTTAACTTTTGACATATTTATCTTTCAATAATTTAATTTTCCTACATTGTATTCTTCGGTTGTATTAATTAAGTTTCTTGCACATATTGACACCATTACACCAGCATAAGCTTTTGAAGTTTATCCATATCTACAATAAAAAAAATTTTGTCTGTCATTTCAAAGGTGTAACAAATTTAATTAAATCAACTTGTTATTCAAATAACTAAAAAATGACCTTGCAATTTTTTTTATAAAAAATGCATTTAAATTGTATATTTTTAATAAAATTACAAATGATTTATATTCTTATTATTTGATAAATAGTTTAAAAAATTATAATATCCGAATAATGAATGATTTTTTATAGAGTTATTAATCATTAAAATTATATATATTCCTCGAAAGAAAAATATTTTCAAAATAATAAAAGAATTTTTATTGAATAATTCTATTAACAAATAAATGTTTAAAAGTGAGACATAAAATTTATTTTAGATTATGAGTTCTTTTTAGTTAAACAAACAAGTTTCTAATTTTCAACTTAATAGAGAATTGTCTAATATTTAATGCAAATCACAATTATAATTTCAATAAATATGTCCATTTTAATTATTATAAGATTGCAATTCATAATATAATAAAATAAATTTTGATAAAAAAAGTGTTTTCGATTATATGATTAGTTTCTAATAAATGTCAATAATAATAAGAAATAGAGATTAGAAGAGTAAATTTTTCAGAAGAAATGAAGATTGAAAAGAGTAAAGAGTTTAGAAATGTACAGTCAAATAAATAGACATGAATTTATAAAAGATGGGGAATTGAATACATACACAATGACATGAACCTTTGTCAATTTTGATAGTAGGCATGTTGGTGTTTTGAAGAATTAAGTGATTCTATGTCAATCCCCGAAATTGACAATGAACAGTTTTATTTGTAGATTTAGAATACTAATGGTCGAAACTTTGTCAATTTCGACATGAACATTTCTATATATATATATATATATTGATTTGATACTAGTAATTCGTATAACTTTTTCGCAACCGTGTCAATTTGTATTTCGATTTGTTGAAAAATAGTTTACTCTCCTATGCTTTCCAATCTCACGTGCATGAATTAGTTATCAAAATCAGCACTTCCAATTTGTCGAGAACATCTTGCTTCTGAGTGCTTTCCAATCTCACATGCATTAATGAAGTCATCGAAACCGTCAATTTCTATTGAAATAAATTCCTTTGATAGCGCATTCAACTTCTAAAATTTTATCTCATACTTTGATCACTTTTAAATATATTCTTTTGTTTCTCTCAAAAGGAATTTATCCAAATTACATATAAATTGGATAACTTAGACATATTTTACATATATGAAGTAAAAATAGTTTATATAATGCTAGAGAAGGTCAAGTGTGGAATTATATTTCAATAAGTAAACTAACTTATGTCATTCTCAGCAACTCTTTTCTTGTTTTGGTTTTTACACAAATATTACTGTTGAATGATTTGTACTTTTAACTAGTAACAGACAATAGATGTTATTATTTTTATACTTAGGGAGAACGTGTTTTTCATGAGTTATTTAAGTAAAATATTATAGAATGTAGGTTTTCGAGACGTCAATTATAAGGTGTTACAAAAATTTTAATAACTCCTGAAAAATTAATGTTTATAATTGAAATAAAATATATATACAGATGTAATAAATTATGTAATTATTTAAATTTTTAATTAATAATTATATTTTCGTTTTTACTTTCCGAAGTATTTTTTATTTTAGAGGAGTTAATTTCTTAGTGGTTTGACTTTGCATCTTAAAATGTATACTATTTTATTTACGTGCATATTATCTTTTGTTTAATACTAATATAATATATATCAATTCAATACTTCATAATAAAAGAGATTTCTTCTTCGTGAATATACTTAAGAACTTTTTTTTTTAAGGCTTCAGGCCTTTGTCTAGAAACAATGTTAAATTAATTTAATATGAAAATCAGTTTGAGTTTTCTCCAAAATCGAGATGATCCGCAACTGTTTATGAATGCTTGAGCTTCTCATTGTAATTAAATTAAAGTTCGTTTACCATCTCGGTAGAATGAACAAGATATTTTTCTTAAAAGAGAGAGTGTCCTTTAAGATTCTTTAATTTCCAAACTAGATGTTAGTTGCTTGTAAATAAGCCCTGTTCATAATGACATGGCTGTTTTCAGCAGTAGGTAACACCTTCATATATTAATTAGGTAATTTGACCTCGAAACTAGTGCATTGCATTTCTTAATGTACTTTGTTTATTAGGTAGTTAACCTTTCAGACAATGAAAAGTAATCCCACAAACAACCGCTACTAAGGCACGAGTTCTTCTTTTCTTATTTATTTTCAATTGAGTTTTAAATAAAAATAAAATTAATGAACTTGTATTCAACTCAACTAACTAATAAAGAGTTTAATGAACAGTGTAAAACAATTTTATGTTATTTTTTAATAATGAATAATTTGAATTACTTTAAAATAATTAC